>NC_140172.1:86126603-86726603 GCF_963971535.1 Notolepis coatsorum
TGTAAAGTTGCCCAAATAGTGAAAGGAATAGCAATGCATGTCCCCTTTAAATTGTGATGAAACAAAGGAAATATGAATTATGATTTTTCTTTGCATCTTTGACAGTGAATAACACCACCCATCGTTGCTCTACAGCTACCAGCTTAGCTGTCTGCAGATAGCTCAGGGGGTTGTTGTCTGTGTAGATGGTGAACGTGGTTCCCAAGAGGTATTCTCGAAACTTTTCAGTCACCGCCCACTTCAGCGACAGAAACTCCAACTTCATGGAGCTGTAATTTTACATGTTTCTCTCAGTCTTCCTAAGCCCCCTGCTGGCAAACACAATCGGCCTGCGTGCTCCATCTTGTTCTTGTGAGAGTACTGCGCCGAGGCCCTGATGGCTGGCATCAATTTATAGAATAAAGGGCTGCTTAAAGTCAGCATATCCTAAGACTGGGGTGGTGGTCAGCTTCGTTTTCAGGGTCTGAAAGGCCTGTTCGCACTGTTCATTCCAGTGTCCTTGTAACTTTACACTGGCTTTTGAGCTGGGCTTTTTGTTGGTTCCCTGTAGCTCTGCAACAAGCCGATGGAGTGGAGAGGCATGCTTGTCGAACCCTTCAACGAAACGCCGATAGTATGACGCAAACCCCACAAAGGATCTGAGCTCCGAGACAGTCGATGGGTGCTTCCAGTCCACCACTGCTCTGGTCTTCTCCGGATCAGTAGCCACCCTGGCGGCCGAGATGATGTGGCCCAAATACTTCACCTCCCTCTGAAAGAAGTGGCATTTGGACATCTTCAGTTTCAGGTGGTGTTGCCGGAGCCGACTCAGGACCATCTCCAACCGCTGCAAGTACTGACTGAAGGAGGTCGAGAAGATGACGATGTCATCTAAATACATGTAGACACGTGAATGTGTCTGACTGTATTCATTATAACCTGACTGTATTCATTATAACTGTTGTGTAATTATTGTGACCCGTTTTGCTCTGGGACTCAGTGAGACATGGTGGAGGACTATCGCCAGGGGGAGGTGGTGGGCGTTGGTCTGGCAACAGGTACAGGTGACGAAGAGGCTGGTATGAAGGAGGAGTTCGATACACGAGACTCTCTCTTCGCCGTTTTCCACCAAGGCGAGAGGACGTTCGGCGGAGAGCCTTACCACCTGAAAAGCACGTGGAATAAGATTCATGCAGCGGGGCCGAAGAAGTAACGTTGCGTGCCGTAAGATTATCCTTACAGTATAGTGAGTAGGGTACGTCAGCATACAAAGAGGACGTTCGACAGACGGGGCTGTGAAGACGACCTTTAACGTGTAGCGTCTTATTATGTATAGTCGGGAAGCTAGTCGGGCCGCACCGGCCCTAGCTTAGCTTCAGTATAGAGTGTTAGCCTGGTTAGCTCCACGCGCCGCAACGCCGTTTTCCAGCGCCTGGAGCAGACACAGCCGAGAGACTCCACCGGACATCCCTCACCTCTAGCCATTCACCTGCCAACCGCCAGCCCAGCCAGCCCTCCTTGGTATCCCAGGTGACAGTTTTCGGGACCGTTTTACGGCCAACTAACTCCGAACATTCGCTACGTGGGGCGGACCGGCACTCGGCCTATAGACTCTAACTGCAGCGCGAGTCGAGTCCAGGTACATTTCGCGCTCCCAGCAACGTGGAATATTGCTTACGAACGTTTCTTTTGGTAGCATGCTCGCTAAGAGCGAAGGGGCTGTTGTGTTTTGAGCCACCACGTTCTTAAGCCGCGACCGAGCATTCCAACTTTATTATTTTAGGTAAAGCCAGCTTAGATATAGGTTTGTTTTCAACAAGTGTGGGCCCCACTTATTTCAACCGTTATGTGTGTGTTGTGTTGTTCGGGTGTGCAAGCAGCACTTATGTAAAAAAGATCATTTTTCCAATCGAGTAGCTCAAGGAGCATTCCGCTAACCTCCTTCAGATGTGGTGTGTGTAATGAGTATTAACCCATATGGGGATGTGTTCATGAATGCTAATTACAAAGTCCAAGTGGTCATGCACTGTGCACTGTTGTAAACATGTGGAATATCTTACAGTAAAAGGAGAGGCGGATAATTGGATTCACTGTGTGTGTGGATTAATGGTGCATTATTGTCTAACCTCTTTTGTGGGAATTAATGGTGCATTATTGTCTAACCTCTTTTGATCCACGGTATATGTTTAATTGGGGAAGGTGCTCCTTACAGGTCTCCAACAGTCAGCAAGGTACGGTACTGCTTTGGGGAAGAATTATACCATCCACCACTACTGCCACCGGGTGTGAGGGGAAGTGTGGGTGTTTAGGGGTTCCTGAGCATCGCCCTGGAGGGTGAGAAGGACCAGTACACACCACCTAGGTTAGTAAATCCTAGGCCCCATCTGCCACATTTGTTAACCTCGAATCTAGTACCCTTACACTGCAGTCGGGGCCCAGCCGGACTCAGCTCTGCCGGGTTCCTACTATCCGGTGACAGTATAAATTCACCCTCACTAAGTAGGGATAATCCACCCTTCTACATACAGTAGGACTGACTGGAAACTCTGATCGCCCAATATGCGCTCCATCAGACGTTGGAATGTCCCTGGCGTGTTGCACAGTCCAAATGGCATTCTGTTAAATTCAAACAGGCCAAACAGGGTACAGAAGGCGGTTTTCTCCTTGTCCTTCTCAGCCATTTGTACTTGGTTGTACCCACTTGCCAGGTAGAGTGTGGAGAACCATTTGGCGCCAGTCAGGGCATCTAGGGACTCTTCTATGCGCTGCAGTGGGTAGGCGTCTTTCCTCGTCTTGGGGTTGAGTGGCCGATAGTCAGCGCAGTGTCATATGTCCCCATCCTTCTTCAGGATGACTACAATGGGTGAGGCGTAGGGGCTACAGCTCACTCTCACAATGTCCTGCTGTAACAGCCCCTGGATATGGGCCTTGACCAGTGAGAACTGAGAGGGGGGAAGTCAGTGGTACCACATCATCCACCAGAGGGATTTCGTAGTGGATTAAGTTGGTGCAGCCCACATCCCCATCATAGCGGCTGAATGTGTCACTGTACTGAGTCTTTGCTGTTGTTATTTCCTGGGGAAACAGGTCAGGCCATTTAAATTCCTTGAGGCCAGTGATGGTAGCGGGTGGAGGGGGCTCATGGACCAGATAAATGCAACCTGCCATCCTTCCTCCTGGGTCTGCTCCTCCACTTGTACGGTCTGGGATGAGGACTCACTTCAGCCAGATGAAGTGTCCCCAACACTGTTCGTGGTTTCAGCCACTGGTCTTCCTCCCCCACATTAACCACAGTGACATTGACGGCCCCTCTGGAAACAGATAGGGGGGCACTGGCAATTAGTAGATTGTTGGGCAGATTACCTTCTCCATACGACAGTGGCTCCAGTAGTACTGTATGGAGCGCTGGGCCCTGATTACATGTGGCCTGGACAAACCGTAGCGAACCCGCCGGTATCCGGATTGCACTGCCCGGTAATGACACTGCCTCTCCCACTCTGCCGGTCTCTAGGAGCCGCTCCCTTTGTTGGCACTAGGATAGTGCGTTCGCCCATTCTGTCCCTGCTTGTTTAACTAGGGGGACAGAGAAGAGGTGGTTACCGTGTTCACGGAATAGTTCATCATAGCAACCGCTGATAATGTTCATTCCCAGCAGGCCAGGCACAGCTACTTTCCGATGCTGGGTAAGCGGGTCGGGAGGGTCTTTTATGACCAAGATGCCCATATGTGGGAGGACTTTTCCCAGGACTTCAACATCTAGCTCCACATATCCCAAGTACGGGATATGCAGCCCACAGTCAGTTACAGGATTTCAGCTGCTCTTTGGTTTGGGGTTTAAGATGCGTTTCGAAGAAGGCCTGAGTCACTGTACTCACCATTGACCCTGTATCAAGTAGGGACGGCACCTCCACCACCCGTATTCTGGCCTGAATCACTGGGCACTGTCCAATTAAACGTGATGCGACCTTGCTCTCATTTGAACCCACATAACCCCCCTCTGGTGCCTGGTTCTCAACACAAGAAGGCCGCTAGATTCCCTGCTGCTCCACTGCATTCACCCTTGCCCCCACCTGTCTGTCCTGTGTCCTTGACTCCCCCCCCCCCCTGGCTCCACCCAGCTCAACTCTGCAAAACCTAGCAATATGGCCTGCTCTGTTGCAACGCATACATATTGGTTTGCCATCTGGTTGGAAACGGTACAAGCCTGGCCTGTGCCCCCTGGGGTGAGCCTGGGGCTCTGGGGGGCTAGCAGCAGTAGCTGGTATACCTACGTGTTTGAGAATGGTGTCAAGTTCAAGTTCAAGTTCAAGTTCAAGTTCTTTAATAGTTGTCATACAGAAGTACAGAATACTTTCATACAAAATGCTTCTTACTGTTACGCTCCAGAGACTGTGCTAGACAAGATAGTATCAAATAACATAATAACATAAAATGAGGTCACAGTTGTTCGGTATAGACATATGTACAATGTTCTGAGTTACCATATAATATACAATACACAATACTATGCAGTGTACTAATGTACAGTACTATCTAGTGCAAAGCAGAAATGGGATGAGGTACAATTTTAGGTACAATTTACAGTAAGGTGTACGAGTTGTAGTGCAATCCTTCATCAATAAATATAAAGTGTGGGGAGTGGGTGCTACAGTGTGTTTGTTTAAAGTGGGTGTGTGCTATAAAGTGTGTGTAGTGGGTGCTACAGTGTGTTTGTTTAAAGTGAGTGTGTGCGTGTGGATGTGTGTGCTATGTGTGTTTGGTGGTTGTTGTTGTGTAGTGTTCATTCATTGTTCGTTTAGCAGCCTGATGGCCTGGGGATAGAAGCTACTTCTGAGTCTTTCTGTGCTCGCCTTGAGACTCCTGTATCGCTTGCCTGACGGCAGCAGTTCAAAGAGGCAGTTGTTCGGGTGGCTCGAGTCCTTAATAATTCTCTTAGCCTTCCCCTTGCAACGCTTGTAGTAAATGTTCTGGAGGGTGGGGAGCCCCTCTCCAATTGTGCGTTCGGCTGCACGTGTCACTCTTTGTAGTCTGCTTTGGTCTTTTGCAGTGCTATTCCCAAACCAGGAGGTGATGTTGCCGGTCAAGATGCTCTCTATTGTACATGAGTAGAAGTTCTTAAGGATCTTCTGGCTGACTTGGAACTTCCTTAGGCGCCTGAGGAAGTAGAGGCGTTGTCGTGCCTTCTTCACCACACTGTTAATGTGTGTGGTCCATGTCAAGTCCTCGGATATGTAGGCTCCGAGGTACTTGAAGCTGTTGACTCTCTCAACCGGTGCCCCGTCGATGCTGAGGGGGCTGTAGTCCTTGACCCCCGACCTCCTGAAGTCCACAATCATCTCCTTTGTTTTGCTGACGTTCAGGGAGAGGCTGTTTTCCTGGCACCATCCCGCCAGGACCTTGACCTCTTCCAGGTAGGCCCTCTCGTCGTTGGCAGAGATCAGGCCCACCACCACTGTGTCGTCAGCAAATTTGACGATTGTATTGCTACTCCGCTGAGCCACACAGTCGTGTGTGTACAGGGAGTAGAGGAGGGGACTCAGAACACAGCCCTGGGGGGCCCCTATGTTGAGGGTGATGGATGAGGAGGTGCAGTTGCCTGCTCTCACCACCTGGGGTCTGCCAGTCAGGAAGTCCAAGACCCACTGGCAGAGGTCATAGCCCAAGCCCAGGTCCCTGAGCTTGGCTATGAGTATGGAGGGGACTATGGTATTGAATGCCGAGCTGTAGTCGATGAATAGCATTCTCACATAGTTCCCCTGCCTCTTGTCCAGGTGTGATGCTGCTGTGTGCAGCACATGGGATATGGCGTCCTCCGTGGACCTGTTGGGGCGGTATGCAAATTGCAGGGGGTCCATGTTGATGGGGAGGGAGGAGCAGATGTAGCCTTTTACTAGCTTCTCAAAGCACTTCATGGCTATGGAGGTGAGAGCTACAGGGCGGTAGTCGTTGAGGCAAGCAGGCTTGGATTTTTTGGGTACAGGGATAATAGTGGACTTCTTCAGGCAGGTGGGGATGACAGCCTGTTCTAAGGACAGGTTAAATATGTCAGTGAATACTGGGGCCAGTTGGTCGGCACAGACTTTTAGGACGCGGCCGGGGATGCCGTCCGGACCTGCTGCCTTCCTGATATTCACTTTTTTAAAGGTCCGCCTCACCTCATGCTCTGTTACCCTGAACACTGCGCCTCCATCAGCAGCCGACCCCCCCCCCCCATTGCCGAGGCTTGTGAGCTGGTGTTGTTATTACCAGCATCAAACCTCGCATAGAAGGTATTGAGGTCGTTTGCTAAGGAGATGTCACTGTTCAGTTTGAGGGAGGCGCCTTTGTAGTCTGTCATCGTTTTGAGCCCCTGCCACATAGCTCTAGAGTCAGCTTGTTCAAACTGGAGTTCAATTTTATCCCTGTAGCGCCGTTTGGCCTCTGACACTGTCCTCCTTACGTTGTGTCGCGCCACCTTGTGGTCATTCATGTTGCCTGCCACTAGGCCGTCATTGTATGCTTTGGTGCGCTCTCTCAGAGCTTCACGGACGGATTTGTCTACCCAGGGTTTTTGATTTGGGTAAACTTTCATTTTGGTAGTGGGGATTGTTTCTTTCACCCTAGTACAGACATAGTCCAGCACTGTCTCCGTGTAGGCATTAATGTTATCTGTGTCGCGGAACACAATCCAGTCTGTGTTGTGAAACACTGACCGGATCGTATCCTCTGACGTCACATCCCATTTCTGCACCTCTCGCGAGACTACGGGAGTACTTTTAATTCTTTGTCTGTACTTTGGTGTAAGGAAAATGGATGCGTGATCTGACTTGCCAAAGCCACTATCAGAATGAGCCTTGTAGCCACCTTTAAATTGCGTGTAACAGTGAGTTGAGCTTGCTGCCTACGGAAACACTCTTTAAGTTCCCTTAAGTCATCACTGGGCCTGGCAGAAATGGCACTGGTGTCAACATTACTCTACCATTTCAGAGGTGTGTAGGTCACATGAATATGCTCGTGCTCTGTGGGTGTCAATAGGAGGCCTTTGTTTTCCCCATTTAATGGCGACTTCAGGTATAGCTTTAAATTAATGGGTGGGGTGCTGCCGGACTAGATGTGTCAATTCACGCTGTAGTTTAGCGTCCCGTACATTCTCAACAAAGGTGTCACAAATGACCATGTCTGGGTTTGGAACACCCTGTGGATCTTTGCTTTTAACAGTTTCAGTGCCGACCTTGTTTACATTTTTACCCCGTTGAATGCCATCATCCACTTCAATGTTAGCGTTAAAAACGCCTAATCTATGTTTTAAATTATGGCTATGTGTCTAATCTGCCCGTCGCTTATCAATGACTTGTTTGCAGTCAACATTGTCGAAACGGATTCATTTCCTCATTGCTGCCGCTGAAAGAACTGTTTTTGCAGCGTCACATACAGATCCAGCACTGAAAAATCGAACCTCTGCTGCCCCTCTGCTGCTGCTCCACCACTCCATGGGCCAAACTGATTTTGTGACTCCTATTGTTCTGGACCGGGCCAGATTTCACACCTCCACTGCCTCCCACTGGGGAGACTTTTTCATCTTAAACTTGTATTCGTCCCAAACGCCCCAGCTCCATCGGATTCCTTAGCTTTTTTCACTGTTTACTTATCATGCATTGCAACACTAATATATGGGCAGTACCCCAGTACCCTCAGACTGCCCATATAAAAATTATCTTGGGGGTCTGAGGGCAGTAGTGATAAAATGGATTGTGATTGTGAATTTAACTGTTTTTAAATTGTTGTACGGCGACCTTGAGTGCCTTGAAAGGAGCCTTATAAATAAAATGCATTATTATTATTATAGTAGCCCCCTCCCTGGGGGAGCACTTAAGTTAAGTACCCTCCATTTGTTAACTTTTGGGAGCGAACCACCAGCCCCCGAAATATAACACCTGAGTGCTAGTTCTACAGTGGCAGAGGAGCCGCAGATCAGCAGCAGAAGTGGTTTGAATTTTCAGTGCTGCATCTGTATGTCTGATCACAGCCAAAATTATCCAACAGCATAGTAAAGATTGCCTCCGGGTTAGCTCTATCTGTAGCGGAGCTAAACTTAACCTCCCGCTTAGCCTCTCCATCTAAAAGATCACAGAGGAATGCTGTCTGTTCTAACAGGGATGTTTGCTGCACAGACAGTGACTTCCGTGCTTCCTCCACCCACTCCTCCACAGTCATATGATCCTGGGCCATAACGCCATAAAAACGTGGACACTTCCTCTCCCTGGGTGCATAAATATACACTCGTTAATAGTGACATCATTACTCGCTGTCAGGGCTAGAGGCCCAGAGGGTCCTGCTTGGCCTGATGCTTCAGGGGTTGGTGTATTTCCCCTGTCTCGAAGCTGAGTATGTTCTGCCTGCAGCTGTTTAACAAGCTCAGTCAAGGCCTTAATTTGTTCTTGAATGTCAGTATCCGTCAGACTCATTTTAACTGTTTTTGTCTCCCGCACACACAGGGAAAGTAGGAATGTTCACTGTAACTGTTGGTAGAGTGCGGTGGATGTCCTCTTGATCTTCTCCTGGACAACCACTGTTTTTCCTCAAACCCAAACACTACTCTCTGTGCCTCACAATAAAATAAAATAAAATAAAACCACACATGAGACTACAAAAACCTCTGAATCCTGTGTCAACTGCGCCAAATGTAACCTTAATGGTTGAATATAGAAACTGTGCCACTCTCTGTTAAGGGGAGAGACATTCATTGTTACAGATTTATGTTCTATTGAGTTCCTAGCCCACACAGGGTCTCTAATAAAAGAAAAGGCATACAGCAGAGGTTTTTGTATTCCCAAGATTTGACGGTCAGATGGCACAGAGGTACAAAATGGAAACTACCTAAACTCTAAAAAGGAAATTACTTGAGGATGTACAGAGAAATTAAAAAGAGGAGAAACAGTGGCTGCCCTACACGCCGTGTCGATACAGCCTCAAGCTCCCGATTGCCAGCTAGCAACGTGCTCCCAGACACAAGGATGGTTGGCCACATGCAACACGTCTTAAAGACCAGTGGGGCAGCACGACCTCCGCTGCTGCTGTAATCACTTGAAGTGTCAATCCCAGCTGAAGAGAACAAACGTGAGTTTGGTCAAAGTCTCACAGGACTTTCCCTTTCAAGGCTAGCAGTACCTGGCCAGAGAACTCCTGGGTCCTAGTGTCCCTCAGGTTACATGTGGATGGGTTAGTGTCCTGTGGATGGGTTAGTGTTAGTGTTCTGTGGATGGGTTAGGGTTAGTGTTGTGTGGTTGAGTTAGTAATATTGTCCTTTAGATGGGTTAGGGTTAGTGTCCTTTGGGTGTGTTAGTCCTGTAAATGGGTTAGGGATAGTGTCCTGTGGATGGGTTAGTGTCCTGTGGATGGGTTAGGGTTGGTGTCCTGTGGATGGGTTAGTGTCCTGTGGATGGGTTAGTCCTGTAAATGGGTTAGGGTTAGTGTCCTGTGGATGGGTTAGTGTCCTGTGGATGGGTTAGTGTCCTGTGGATAGGTTAGTGTCCTTTGGATAGATTAGGGTTACTGTCCTGTGGATGAGTCAGTGTTAGTGTCCTGTGGATGTGTTAGGGTTAGTATCCTGTGGATGGGTTAGGGGTAGTGTTCTGTGGATGGGTTAGGGTTCTTTGGGAGTGTTAGTGCCCTGTGGGTGGATTAGGGTTACTGTCCTATGGATGGGTTAGTGTCCTGTGGATGGTTTAGTGTCCTTTGGATAGGTTAGGGTTACTGTCCTGTGGATGGGTCAGTGTTAGTGTCCTGTGGATGGGTTAGGGTTAGTATCCTGTGGATGGGTTAGGGTTAGTGTCCTGTGGATGGGTTAGTGTCCTGTGGATGGTTTAGTGTCCTTTGGATAGGTTAGGGTTACTGTCCTGTGGATGGGTCAGTGTTAGTGTCATATGGATGGGTTAGGGTTAGTATCCTGTGGATGGGTTAGGGTTAGTGTTCTGTGGATGGGTTAGGGTTAGTGTCCTGTGGATGGGTTAGTGTCCTGTGGATGGGTTAGTGTCCTTTGGATAGGTTAGGGTTACTGTCCTGTGGATGGGTCAGTGTTAGTGTCCTGTGGATGGGTTAGTGTCCTGTGGATGGGTTAGTGTCCTGTGGATGGGTGGGTGTCCTGTGGATGGGTGGGTGTCCTGTGGATGGGTTAGGGTTACTGTCCTGTGGATGGATTAGGGTTACTGTCCTGTGGATGGGTTAGTGTCCTGTGGATGGGTTAGTGTCCTGTGCACGGGTTAGTGTTTGTGTCCTGTGGATGGGTTATTGTTATTGTCCTGTGGATGGGTTAGGGTTAGTGTCATGTGGACGACTTAGGGTTAGTGTCCTGTGGATGACTTAGGGTTAGTGTCCTGTGGATGACTTAGAGTTAGTGTCCTGTGGATGGGTTAGTGTCCTGTGGATTACTTAGAGTTAGTGTCCTGTGGATGGGTTAGGGTTAGTGTCATGTGGATGACTTAGGGTCAGTGTCCTGTGGATGACTTTTGTTTAGGGTCAGTGTCCTGTGGATGGGTTAGGGTTAGTGTCATGTGGATGGGTTAGGGTTAGTGTCCTGTGGATGGGTTAGTGTTAGTGTCATGTGCATGGGGGCATTGTCATCCTGGAAGAGACCACTCCCATCAGGATAGAAATGGTCTTTGTGAGTTGAAGCTTCTGCTATCTGTGCCCCAATAATCTTTCAAAGTCACTTAGTTATTTTCCTCTTGCCATCTTGATCCAAAAAACAATGTTGACTTGATGCCACTGAGCATGATATAGGATGTTCATAGCTTGATTGCATCATCATGCAGTAACACCTGTATGGAAGCAGCTGCATTTCTTATGTTATCTATTCAGGTTTTTCCTTTAATTTGGCACCTGTCTGTGTGTGTGTGTGTGTGTGTGTGTGTGTGTGTGTGTGTGTGTGTGTGTGTGTGTGTGTGTGTGTGTGTGTGTGTGTGTGTGTGTGTGTGTGTGTGTGTGTGTGTGTGTGTGTGTGTGTGTGTGTGTGTGTGTGTGTGTGTGTGTGGGAGTGTGTGTTTATATATAGTCAGAGAGGGAGAGAGAGAAAGTAAGGGACCCTAGTTCGTCCCACTCAACCACCTACACACAATCTTTCACATACACACACACAATCTCTCTCACTAACACACACACACACATTAACATACGCAGATACAGACTCACACTTCTGGATATGTGCATATAAACTCACACACACACAGACACAAATGCAGGCACACGCACACAATCTCTCTCACACAAGCAGACACACTCTCTCTCTCTCTCTCTCTCTCTCTCTCTCTCTCTCTCTCTCTCTCTCTCTCTCTCTCTCTCTCTCTCTCTCTCTCTCTCTCTCTCTCACACACACATTAACATTATGCAGATACACACACACTCATGGACATGTGCACATAAACCCTATCTCACACACACACACACACACATGTGCACATAAACCCTATCTCACTCACACACACACACACACACACACACACACACACACACACACACACACACACACACACACACACACACACACACACAAATGCAAGCCCACGCATGCACACCCACACATACACAATTGTAGCCAAGAAGCTGTTATATAATGGTTCAGTGGGCGGCAAGTTGAAGAAGATTAGCTTTTTATATATATACACACACACACACACAAATGCAGATCCGTTTTACAAAGAAAACACAATACACAGAAAAGCAGTAATCATTTAAAAAAATAAAAAAGTCATCAGAATACAAAGGAGGATACTCCCACCAGATTATATAATAATAATAAAGTAATGTTCTGAATATTTTTATATGATTACATATACAAATATATATTTCATAAATACATAATAAATTATATGAAATAAATATTTCTGATGACTTACTTGCCCAGCTCCTCATAAAGCTGAAACTCTTCGGTGAACCGCGTACAAATCACTGTCGCCATGGTGACACGGAGGTACAATTGGTTCGGGACTCGACTTCCTGCAGAATCCCACTGATTCTGATGAGTGGGGGGACGTGGGAGGTCTGGGAAACTTCTGACCTGTCAAAGTACTTATCCAGTAAGACTTTTGGGGCTTGGATTTAGTGAGTATTCTAATTTCTCAAGATTCTTGACTGAATTTTTGGAGAAATGAATGTTTGCAGTTGTGATTAAATTGTGACCTATCCACTTCTTGTGTTTTGGACAATATGTGAACTATGTGAGAACTTTTGAGTCCCGGCTCTGATATTCCTTAGAATTCTTGGTTCTTGGAATTTCGCAAAATGGTCATCTTATAGAGTTATATAATCAGAAATCTTTGAAATGAATCTTTCACAAAATATTCCTTCTATCGGCCGGGGGCGTTTGAAGACCGGCAACAATGTAAAGTCTCTCAGAAAGATCCTGGTGATCCTTCAACAGCCTTGTTGAGCTTTCCAAAGCAAAATATCTAGTCTCAAAATTCCTTCGAAAGATTTTCCAAAGAAACTTTAAAGGACTTTTTTTTTTCAATCAGAAAGATTGCTTCCTTGCTTTTTGCTGTGGATTTTTCAATCAGTATTCCAAAAGAAAGCTTCACAATGACAACTCTGGAAGCTTTTTTTTTTAGGGGTGGGGTGGCTAGAAGACGGTCTCTCTCTCGCTGACGTTCGGTCAGTATTCCAAAGACAGCATCCTGGAGTCTAACCAAAATTATCTTATTTATAGAGATATATAACTCCAGAGGGATTTTATTTGGTCTGGAAGTTCTAGTTGTCTTGCTGTCGTCCCTGAAATTTCAGTCAGTTTTCCTGGAAAAGAAAGATTTTATTCGAATTTTCAGCACAAAAGCTTTTTTTGTTTTCTTAAATGTCAAGAAGACGTTCCGATGAGAGGAGGATGATTTGTCGTTCTCAAATTCCTCAAGTGTTCAAAAGAAGATGGAAGGAACAAGTTATTCCAAAGGATGAGGAAGAGATGGGGCTTATTCTTTCTAGTCTGTTTCTCTCTCTCTTCTCTCCTGGAGAGATGGAATAAACCACATTCCAAAAGACGACAGGTGTTTGTTCTAGTGAAGATGGAGCTTCTATCTATCTATCTATCTATCTATCTATCTATCTATCTATCTATCTATCTATCTATCTATCTATCTATCTATCTATCTATCTATCTATCTATCTATCTATCTATCTATCCATCTATCTGAGAGCTTGGAATGGAAAAACGAGGACTGGAAGAGAGGATTGTGGAAGGATGGATGGATGAAAAATAGAGCGATTCAAAAGCTCTTTCTCTCGTCTGTATGTGTGTGTGTGTGGGAGGGAGTGGAGAGGGGGCATTTGGCAATGCACGCCTACTTTCCCTGATCGTCCAATCACCACCCAAGATTCTTGCCCCCCACACACACACACACACACACACACACACACAGTTGTCATGGCAACTGCATCCAGAGTTGGAAAGAGAGTCTCTTATCAAGCACACACACAGATAACCAACCAAATGTAACACAAAAGATGTGCCCACCTGCCTACACGCACATGTATATAAATATATATATATATATATATATATATATATATATATATATATATATATATATATATATATATATATATATACACACACACACACACACACACACACATAGACACACAGTATATACATACATAGACATACGCATACCACTTAACCAAACAACCTATATACGTTTCAACTTGTCAACAACAACAAACATTCTAGACTGGACAACATTTGATTTCCTGTCAGCTATTAACAAAGCACTGACGTCTCTGTACACAGCACATTAAAACATTCTGTTATAACACAAATTATTATTATAATAAAACACAAGATACTTGTGCCCTAATTGATAAGGATAAACGTTCAATGAAGAAACCCAATGGCCGTCACAACCCAACATGCAGATAGATGGGCAGTAAGACAGCAAGAGTCAACATATCACCAGGGTCATCAAGTGGTGTCTCACTGGTGTTTCGTCAAGTTAGGCCCACGACACCTCAGCGGTTAGTTCCAGCGTCCCAAACTCACTTTTCCATGATATTCACACGCTGAACCTCCCTAGGTTGTCCTATGTCAAAAATACAATTACTACAATATTACACACTGGGCAAACGTTCGGCTATCATCACGCAACCCGGATCACCAACAGATTAATCTTAATTTTGTTCATAGGACTTACCTGACTCCTAGACGTTTGCACCTAATGGGGCTTAGACAAGACCCTCGATGCTCCTTGTGTTTAAACGGTGATCTTGGTACATTTATGCATATGTATTGGGAATGCCCTCCTGTTAAGATATTCTGGGAAAAAGTAACCACTCAATTATCAGAATTCTGTATTGTTGTTGAATGATGTTTCTCAGCTATCAACCTCTGTACATGTAAAGAGACAAATTTTGTCGGGTCTTACGGCTGCCAAAAAGTTGATAGTGTCACGCTTGAATGAGTTCATCCAACAAAAAGGAGACACTGGCATTACCACCAGGGCCATCAGTAGAGGGGACTGTAAGGTGCCTTTTCGGTATACTACCTTTGCAAAAACTGTGTTTTCTGTTAAAGGTGCACTACTGGAATAACCTACCAGTTGCGATTAGAGAGTGCCCCACATACTCCATGTTCAAGGCTCATCTTAAACTGCATCTCAAGGCAAACCAGAAATGTGATAATTTTTAATCTAATTTAGTAATGTAACTTGTTTTATTGTTGTTTTTAATCATTGATTGTCACAATGCTTTTACCTTAAGCAGGCTATTTATTGATTGAAAGAGTTTTTATGTCTCCTGTTTAGGGACTACGGGTGTAAATTAGCTCTTGCTACAACCCTGCATGTCTACAGTTTGTATTCTGTACTTGATGTTCATTGACGTGTGTTGTCCCTACCAAATAAACTATCAAATCAAACCGGATAAAATGTGCCGGAAGGTATGGGTTCTTACCTATCTCGATGTGATTTATCTAGAGATATCTACTGCACGAATTTTAGGTGTTAATGAAGCCAGCATAGCAATCTGGTTAGCTGTGGTGGAGAAGATAAAGGGAAGCATATGAACTTGTAATTTCTGATGTTAAATGGAATAGTGGATGTATAGTCCAAGAGGGGGTCCTGAGGGGGGGGGGGGTGGAGGGGGAGGGAAGGGGAAGGAAAGAGTGAGGAAGAGCGAGCAAGAGCACATGTATTGTATTGTATTGTATTTATTATTTTTATGTCTTTTAATCTACATTTATTTTGATTTAATTACTGGACTGTCATTATTGTTATTATTATTTATCATAGATTTTTACTGTTACTGTATTGTTTGTCTAGTTTTATGTTAAAAAAGGGAAAATAAAAAACATTTGTTCAAAAAACAAATATTACACATGAAAACAGCAATAACAGAGAATAAAAGGAATACTCTTACCTTTTGTTTACTTTGACCCCCAGCTGATATTATTTCTCCTCAACCAAATCCACTGACTGACTTTCAATGCTTCTTCCGACATCTCATTCACCGCTTTTCACAAGCTCTGCTCACAAATCCCCAACTCTCCCAACAGTGATGAAGTTGACCATGCTACTAATCCTCTGCATCCTACCTCCACCGGACAAACCTTAGCTTTCCATCCCCACTGTTCAGTTTCTACTGCATGTCTCTTCTGTCATCATTAGGGGGGGCAGGAGGTTGAAATAGCCCAGTCCTATAAATATCTTGGCGTTCACCTGGACAGTAAGCTGGACTGGAAGCAGAACACAGATTCTGTGTTAAAAAAAAAGCCCAGTCTCTGCTTTTTCATTTGAGGAAGCTTAGATCCTTCGACATCAGCAGGTCACTTCTTCATGTCTTCTATCAAGGTATCCTGGCTAGTGTCCTTTGTCAGCATCACGGTTTCTGACAAAAAACGTATAAATAAAATCATTAAAAAGGCTGGCTCAGTGATTGGCCTTCCTCCTGATTCCTTGGAGATCATCATAGCCAAGCGAACTAGAACTAAACTGAACACCATTTTATCCTTTGAAGGCCACCCACTGTTCATTATTTTTGATGCTCTGCGAAGCTCATTCAGTGATAGGTTGTTGATGCTCAATGCTCTACTGAGCGATTGAGAAGGTCCTTTGTTCCTGCTGCGGTAAAATAAAATGTACGGACACCGTTAGCACTGTGTTGAGAGGCTCTCCTCTTCTTACTGTGTTGTGTATCTTGTATTTTATCATGTAATAATTGTTTCTTTCATGTTTGTATATTTGTATTCGCTCTGGTGGCAAACCATGTTTCCCCTCTGGGATTAGGAAATAAACCACACCATACCATATCAGTCTGCATATCTCAGCGTTTTCTTTTCATAAGCCTCCTCCACTGAATCCTCCCAAGGCACAGTCAATTATATAAAATAAACTAACTGCTGACCATGAGACCATAATATTAGGTCAGGCCTCAAGTTAGAGCGAACTATCTTTCGTGGAACAATGAATCAAACAACAAATCCACAATCCCAAATCCACCTGCATCTCCCAATCAGTAGCTCCATTTAGGTGGCCTGAGTCATGCCTGCCTAAAAACCTTTCCTCTACATTTCTCTCCCTCTCTGACTAATTAAATGGCTGCACCCTCCATCCGATTACATCCAGAATTCACCTGTACTCTTCTACGTTGAATTCCTGCCGCTAAGCTCTTCAAAAGAGCCAGTGGAGAAAAGGCTTGGTGATGATGCATAAGGCAGATGCACTCAGCGGACACACACGACTGTATATGTGCATAATGAATCGTTCCAGCAATAGTAGGCTTCTATTATTCGAATGACTTGTTTTATTAGGAAATCGCGGATATGCACTGCACTATAGTAGTAAGCGTCTTAGCGTGACATCTTATTTGACATTGAGGAGTGTATTTCTTCAGTGTCAATATGAAACGAATGCGCGCTTGGCTCTCAAGGCCACTTCCTGCTCTGTCTGTGGTCATTAACCAGGGGGGCAGCGCATATCCGGGATGCGTGTATGCTTTCCGCAACGCAGTTGTGTTCCCGCGTTGCTCTGATTGGCCGAGCGCGCGCATGCGCATGAGCCGCGGCAAGCCCCTCAGCCAGGCAGCAATACTAAGGTCAGCTTAACGCAATTTATACAAATGGAAGTATTGATTTCGCCGTAACGAATCATTAAAAAAATATACCGTTAACTGGAATATGTTGTTTCTTTAAACATATGTTGGATTATGTAATTGGTTTTGTCATGAAAAACCAATAAAAAATTGCGAATTAACCGGTGGCTACAACAACAGTGCACAGTAACGTTAACACTTTGATCGCCGGGGTTAAATTCATAATTTACCATACCTCGCCAGCCCTATTTAACATGGAGAAGTTCCCCTTCTTTGCAGGGCTATAACTTTTTAAATTGTATTGCTAAATTGACATTACTATGGCCCATTCAATGTCCTATATCTATTGTTCAGGGTGTAGCAACGTTATACTTTTTCATTTACATATTCATACTAAAATACGGTCTAAAGTATAAGTATGTTTTTATCGTTTTCTGCAGCTTTCTCCAGAACTTGATTTATAGCCCCAAATGCATTATATTGATGATGAAATACAGTTTGGTAGGAATCTGTGCGAGATAAAAAAAATTCAACTGGACGTGCTTCTAGGAGTTACTACGTATGATCTGATGATAACCGGATGGGGGGGGGGGGTCATTTATAATTCCGTGGCCAACGTTAGATGATTCATCTAGTGTGGGTGATATGATCATTAGAGCAGTTAGTATCGAAGACGTTAAAAAATAACGCTGAAACTCACCGTAGCTTCCTCGCGCCGTTGGGAGATGAGCGTGGAACAGAAATGTTTCTATTATGGGATGTACAAATATCCAATCCATTTCCAGGTTGTATAATAGTATATACATCCAAATCATGTTGTTTATCGAGTTATTGGTAACGGATTGCTATCCGTTGTGATCTGCTCAAGTCCTGGGACTATTAGCGAGTGATCGGACCGAATTGAAATGAGCACCAGCTTCCACTTCCTGTTTCTGCCCTGGGCGATCCGCCGATCGGCCACCAGATGGCGCTCTTGAACCGTTGGAGAGTTGAGAGGGGCTCAACAGTACATCTCATGTCTCCGGGGGATTTTTTAAATATTGATATCAAAGACGCCGTCTTCGGCAGAATGAGCATGGCAGGGAAAGACGTGTTTCAGCGTTTTCGGCGATTAAAGTGTTAATATCAAAGTCAAAGTCAAAGATTTTTATTGCCATGTATGGACGAATCCACATTGGAATACGGGTACATGAGCAAACACTGTGTAAACAGTACAGGAAAAATATGTAAAAACACAGACAGTATAAAAAGGACAAATGCTAAAATTGATACCGAACATCCCCTAAAAGTGCATATCATAGTTAAAACAGCGCTTCCACAAACCTGACTAATAAAACTAATAAAAACACAGAAACAAAATAGGATAAAATACAAAAACTAGCCTTTGGAGTCATTACATGCATCATTGTTTACAATGAACGGTGGGGCTAATCGAAAGGAGCGGACACGGACAAGTTAAACAGCAATCAGTCCTTTCGATTAGCCCCACCGTTCATTGTAAACAATGATGCATGTAATTATAGCCATAATTTAAGATATAGTTTATGCATTCGCAAATATGAGAGCTCTGTCATTGAAGTGGGTGGTGGCACGCAACAGCGTTCACCTTGATGTAAACAAAAAACAATCTGTTTCGACAATGTTGACTGCAAACAAGTCATTGATAAGCGACGGCCATATTAGACACATAGCCATAATTTAAGATATAGTTTATGCATTCGCAAATATGAGAGCTCTGGCACGCAACAGCGTTCACCCTGATGTAAACAAGACGAAAGTGAAAGTCTGTTCGCGCGTCACTCATAGCGAGGGTTTAGCGGGCGTAGCGAGGGGCGTGTGCTAGCGGCCAATCAGAGCGCAAAACGGGAACCCGGAAACACAACTGCGTTGCGGAAAGCATACACGCCACCCACACACACGTATTGTATACATGCGTAATGAATCGTTCCAGCAACAGTAGGCTTCTATTATTCGAAGGACTTGTTTTATTAGGATATCCCGGATGCGCTGAGTGCATCTGCCTTATGCATCATCACCAGCCGTTTCTCCACTGGCTCTTAGATGTGCGCACTAAGCAATGTAAGAAATAAATAAAACCAACAATAAATAATATCATAGAGAACAAGACGGTATATAGAATATGAATACAGTCTATTCCACTATAAGTATATGCGCATGATTTATTTTCGGACATGGTTCGTTGAGTCATGACTGAATGTAAAACGTAATTGTTAATTATACAAATATTGTCGTATTTATTATTATTATAATTATTTAATTGTGAGGATGTCTGTTGAATCGACGTAAACACAATCACCATGATTTATCCGAAATTAAGCCCTAGCCATATTTTCATAAACATTTTCAGAAAATTCGCCAAAAGATACATGCCTAAGTAAATGGAAGATTGCTCCACTTCTACAAGGTCCATTAGCATGTTCTTGGTATCTAGGGACATCTATGGATCTCAGGGAATGTATTCCCAGTGTCAAAAATGTGTGTATGTTACTAGACTTGAGTAGATTGTAATGAACCAAAGGAGAATATCATTTATTTGTTCATCTTTGACTGTGAATAACACCATGCTAACATTGACCAGACATGAAGAAAACGTGAATGAAATCTACTGTAAGTACAGTTACTTTTTTGTAATGCAAATAGCTCTGCCATTTTTCATCTGATTGAGCCGTGTTTTTTCCCCTAGACGTTCACAAAAGGTAAAGAAACTAACTACGTTCTATTTTATGGCAATAACATTCAGGTTTGTTCTACCTGTGAGATATGATCCCGAAAATAAAAAAATATAAGTTAATAATAACTTTATTTGTATAGCACTTTTCATACAGAGGTTGCAGTTCAAAGTGCTTAAATTCAGATGATTGACAGGGGCTGGCGTGAGCTGGGAGGTGTAGTTTTATGAACGCACTTCCAGTTTAACCCATTAACAGTCCTGCAAATTTTGCATACCTTGCCTGTCGATTGCATACCCAAAGTAATTTGTGATTCATTATACTTTATACATATAGCACATGCATGAGTCTGGTCTCTTTTACGGTAACATTCTGAAGTGTCTTACACAATAAAGAAAGATCACTTTGAGTGCTAATGTAATAGAGAAACAGAGGTTTGAACACACGGAAATAAAATATTATATAGCCTGAAGTTTACAAAGGTTTTTGTAATGTGTGTACCACAATAATTCAGCATGATTATCCAAAATGGCCGTCCGCTTCCATTCATTGACACGCGCGAGTCAAAACAAAGAACTTGTTGGGGGGGAGGAGCCGGCATCATGCATATCACGACCGCTCCCTAAACCTTTACAAACCAACACCTTTATTACCCAACTAGTCTTTTTTTTATTAATGATTTCGATAGTTTATTAACTTTATTACAAATATGGCAAGCAAGTGGACTGCTGGGAGCGGGGCAGCAACGTTAGTAGCTGACAAAGCACAGCAGCGTTCACCGGGCGCGAGCATGGGCACAACTGGAGCCGAGCTAAGCGAAGCTAGCCTGACTGCTATTAAGCAATTTCTCGTAGAACTACTGGAAGCTCAATTGGAAAAACAACTGGAGAGACAATTCAACAAATACTTTGAATCATACCGACAGGCGGTAACGGCTGAGATTGAGGTGGCTATTAACACTTTGGGTGCCAATCATGGCTTTTTACGTTTCTGGGCCCCAACCGTACAGTGCCAAAACGTATAAATACGTTTTTGGATATTATTTTTTTTTATCCACTTTTTCTCCTCATTTTCTATTTTTCTCCCATCCCAATTCCACTGTGCCAATTCTTCCCTCCCCTGTCTTGAAGTTGCTCGCATATTCCCCCCACTGGCCAGTTGTAGGGAGGATAGAAGCCTTGCATCACGTGTCCCCTCCGATACACGAGGATGCAGCCTGTCGCATCTTTTCACCTGCCAGCGCGGACTCTCATTGGCGAGGTGTAACGTGTGGGAGGCTCACACTACCCCCGCCATTTCCTGTCTCTGCTGTGCAGGCGTCCCCAACCGACCTGTAGGAGTCGCTGTCCACAACGTCCAGATTACCACCCATCGACTTCCACTCGCTAACTCTTGCCAATTGAGTTAGTGTGACGGCTGGCCCAAGCCGGAGGCAACGCCGACAGCCGGAGTCAAACTCGGTGTCTATTGCGTTGGTGACGAGAACAATGTACGCTGCGCCACCCAGCCGCCCTGTTTTTGGATTGTTTGATCTTTTTACTTTGATCCCCGCTCTACACAGTTGCCCAGAGCGATCTGCATGATTTAGGCACGTCCCGACAATTTTTAACTGCATTCTGATCGACCATCACCAGGTGGCAGTATCGTCCCGTGTCTGAACTGCATGGGGCTCTGGTCTGACAGGAATTCACAGTCCTCGCCTCTGGATTGCGTTGCATGAGCGTATTTGACCATCAAATCAAATCAAATCAAATTGATTTGTAAGGCCCGACAACACACGTTAATGTCCCCATGGGCCGTACACGTCTTCTTTAAACAAGTCAAGAAGAAACATCACAATAAGTCAAGAACAAAACAAGAACACCATAAGGTCCAAAACATTTAAAATAAATGCAAAATAAATAAATGCAACACTCCCAGACATACCCCACGCGAAGGTAAGGAAAAACTCACTAAAACCTAGCAATAGGAGGGGGTGAGATCAGGGTAGGTTGAAGGAGAGAGAGAACAGATGGGTCTTAAGCAGGGATTTAAAAGCTTCGACAGAGCAGGCGCCCCTGACGACGGCAGGTAATTTGTTCCACAGGTAGGGAGCGCGGTAGACAAAGGCTCTGTGGCCGGCGGATTTCTTTTTAACCCTAGGAATCGATAGAAGCCCCGCATTTTGTGAGCGCAGAGCACGAGCGGGCGAGTATCGAGAGATGAGATCGGATAGATAGAGCGGTGCAAGCCCATTTCAAATTTTGTAGGTGAGGAGTAGCACTTTAAAGTCAGATCGGTCTTGAATAGGGCGGACAAAACTGGTGTGATGTGATCAAATTTTCTAGTTTGTTAGTATCCGTGCAGCTGCATTTTGCACAAGTTGAATATTTTTTATGCTTGAATTAGGTAGGCCTGAAAAAAGTGCATTACAGTAGTCTAGACTCTAGACGTGATGAGACAAAAGCATGAATTAGGGTTTCAGCATCAGCCAGAGTTAAAATGGGGCGAATTTTTTCGATATGACGAAGATGGAAGAAGGCAATTTTGATGACATTTTTTATATGTGCATTAAATGAGAGGGAGGAATAAAAAATTACTCAGAGGTTTTTTATGGTGGAGCTCTGGGATACATGACAACCCAGTGAGCAAAACACGTCTTTTCAACCAAGCGTCTTTGCATAGCTCTCGTATAACCGAGCCAAATCGTGTTTTTTTGTAGATGTATTTTAAACTATGCACTAAGTATATTATTTCAATGCATTCACATCTGAAAATATGAACAATATGCACAGAGACATCCTGCAAACGCACCTACAAATATATGAGCACGATATTTTCGAAGATTTTACATGACGTCTATCCATCGCTCGCATTTAGCCCAGGATAATCTTGTCTAAGCTTAGACGTATTTTAAACTATGCACTAAGTATATTATTTCAATGCATTCACATCTGAAAATATTAACAATATGCACAGAGACAATCACAGTGGTGCCCAGTGACCCAGATGTCCTGAGGGGCGTGAGTTTAGAGAGGTGAGTGTAACGGGGAAGCCCGTGAGTCTGCTGTGCAGGTGGTTTGCCATTTGATCAGCAGGTGGCGCTGATAGTGCTGGGAAACCTGACTGATCACAATCCTGCATGATTAAATAACATGTCTGACCGTTCTTCTAACTGTGTGTGTGTGTGTGTGTGTGTGTCTATCCATAGCTCTCATTTAGCCCAGGAGAATCTTGTCTAAGCTTAGTCTACCAAACTTTCACTTTTCACCCCATTTTAGACATTGTTTAAACGTCTAAGCTTAGACGTTCAAAACACGTCTAAGCTTAGACGTCTACCAAACTTTCACTTTTCACCCCATTCTAGACTGATTTTAGACGTCTATGTCATGACGTTGAAACAACGCGTTCAAAACACGTCTAAGCTTAGACGTTCAAAACACGTCTAGAATAGACGTCTACCAAACTTTCACTTTTCACCCCATTCTAGACCGAATTTAGCCTAGCCTTGATTGACATTTTTTATTAACAGATTGCAGAATGGGTACAGTACAGCTCAATACACACAATTGTTAACCCTTTCACTGCCACACTACCAAACGGTTAACCCTTTCACTGCGACAATACACAGTATGTTAACCCTTTCACTGCGTAGTATCCTCAAGAATGTGCATAATCTTGTGTAATTTTTGCAATTGTACATATCTAATTTAAATTATTAGAAGCATTATGGTCAACTTTATATTACCAGCTATACGTTAATATAATTAACCAAGTTCACATTGACTGTGAGATGGAGAATTGATTAGACAGGAAGTTAAGAGCGGAACCATGTAGTTCAGGTGATGCGCCAGGTCGGTCCCCTATAGGAGACGGTTTCCGCCCTCTCACGCCAGGAGTCTTGGAGTTAAACTGAGCAAAACGTGTCTTCATTCCTCTGGATCATATCCTATGCTTTCAGGTCAGTACACTGTGAAAAGTACCAAAAACACTATCGTTTAGGAAGTATAACGTAAGGTGAAATGAGTAACAATAATTGTGAAATGAGTTGAATGTTTAACAATGTCAGTAAGAATATAAAATATGTTATGTGCACGCACATTGTGATATGCATTGGCCGCGAGGGAAGAATGGATGTTATCAAATACTAGCAGCGCAGTCTGCCGCTGGGGTATAAAAGACGTTATATTATTAAGGTACATTGTGACTTGTTTATTCAATGCTGAAACCTGAGCGTTTGACTATGTGAAATAAGGTGACCAAACGAAAATATGGAATAAGGGAAATCACTACCCCTGAAAATGTGTCTGAAGGCCGCAGTGTGCATGCATCACAATATTAAAGACAGAATACTGGAGTACCCTGAATAATATCACAATATTAAAGACGGAATAATGGATACCCTGAATAATATCACAATATTAAAGGCAGAATACTGGAGTACCCTGAATAATATCGCAATATTATCCACAGCATACTGGATTATCCTGAATATATCACAATATGAAAGGCAGAATACTGGAGTATACTCTGAATAATATCACTGTTTTGTTACAACTAAGTTAACTAGTCTACTTTAAGTTCAAGTAGAAGTCTTGTTTATAATTTTCTAAGTAATATAAGTGTTTCTGCATTTATGTCATGTCCCCTTTAAATCACAGGATTTAACAGGAAGTGAGGTCATTTCAGTGATCGGTAAACAGGAAGTGAATGAATCTCACGGAGAATCAGGAAGTGAATGAATCTCATGGAGAAATACATTATTATTCTTCTGAGCTAATCTAGTGTACTCTACCGTCATCTTATGCCCTGTGGTATCATATTGGGTATGTGTTTGTTCTTCACAGTGCTATGAACGATTGCAGATCATTATTTAGGAAAATATGAAAACGTTTTGTGTATTAACTCTGTTGAGTAGTATTACTGATGATGAGCACACTGTCATTAGTCCATTCCAGAATAAATACTAGATATAAATGCATGTACAATTGATAGGCTACTGTACATATTAAAAGGGATGCAATGTGTTACATTTAGGTTAGAATACGTATTTGATAAATAACATGTAACTTGTAAGCCATAGTAAAATATGGGATTTAGTTCATATTGAAGATAAGGGGAAATTGTTTAAAGCAAGCATAATATTGATTATGTACAGTTTGTATGTTTCATAAAGCAAACATATTATTGATTATGTACATTTTTGTATGTTTCAGTTTTACCCTTCCTTGCAACATCAATAAACCTGTGGACAAGGATTCAAGTGTCTTCAGAGTCGTGGTGTCAAGAGGTATTTATCTGGCTGTCAATTTTATATAATTGGAACATATAGTGAGGGCAGCACAATCACAATATTAAAGACAGAATACTGGAGTACCCTGAATAATATCACAATATTAACCACAGAATACTGGAGTATACCCTGAATAATATCACAATATTAAAGACAGAATACTGGAGTATACGCTGAATAATATCACAATATTAACCACAGCATAATGCAGATTTTGTACTCCAAGTGAATGGCGTTTAAGGCACTGGCCAAAACATTGAAAGTATGGTAGCCCTTCAGTCTTCTGCAGCAGAACGACTTTCAAAGCTTTCAGTGTCGATCCAGTGAGCGGTTACCACAATGAAACTTCTTCGTCGGGCTGTCCAGCAATCTGTTGTTGTCGCGATCCATTCAACTTCACTCATAGCAGCAGTGACTTTCTTGTTCATGGTTTGAGCAGCTTTGCTGATCTTCGAGCAGACAGTGGGCCTCGTAATGACGTTAGTGCTTGGTCGCAAACCATTTATCAGGTTTTTGAATGATGGCAACTCAACAACACTATAAGGTTGGAGTCCTAGAACTATGTATTTTTTATGTAGATAGGGCCATGGATGCTTGTCTTGTCCATCCACGCCGTCGCTAGGGATGGGTACCGAATTCGGTACTTTTGAGGTACCGAACCGAAACACGTCGGTACTACCGAGTATCGAATCAAGTGAGAAACCGATTTTTTTTTTTTATTATTATTATTATTATTATTATTTTTTTTACTTTTTTTTTCTTCATGTCAACGTTCACACGCACAATATATGCTTACCTAGGATTTGACTTGATTCAACAACAAAGCAGTCGGAGCAATGACAAGCCGAAAACTGTCGAAATTGTAGTTTGGATTTTTTTTTACGACTGAGGTAGGTAAATTAAATTTCTTGAGACTAAAGTACCGAAAAAAGGTACCGTTGGGTACCGGTATCGATTCACAGGTACCGGTACCGGTTCAAATGTGAAAGGTACCTATCCCTAGCCGTCGCCGACCGTTTCGTCCTCTTCATCACTCATTGTGGCCATCTTCTATGTCTTGTCACTCTGTCTATTCTTCTGATAGCAGGTGTTTAATCAAAGATCCCCGCTTTCTAGTCTTGCACAAGGACTAATCAGCATGGGTATGGGCGGGTTCATTTTCCATTGATGGGGATTTGATTGGCTGTTTACCTGCGGTCGCAGGATTAATAATGTTAACGTTAGTTTGGCCAGATAAACAATTCAAATATACTAATTAAAATGGTTGGACCTGCGAGATTTGTACTTTGTAGGTCTGCATTTTAAATGTAAGGAGTAAAAAGTATGTTTTTTTTTCTCTGAAATGTAATGGAGTAAAAGTACAAAGTATACAAACCTAATAATACTCGAGTAAAGTACAAATCCCCCAAAACAGTACTTAAGTATTGTAGGGAAGTACAATTACTCGAGTACTTTACACCCCTGAGTACGGATATGCGTACCGTTACACCCCTAATGCTTACCACTTGTATCTATTGCTATGTCCGCCCATCACAATCACATGAGCTGTCTTAACGCCTGTCCCGTCTCCCTGTCTCCCCGTGAGTGGCTGTCCAGGACTGTTGGACGTCCCGTGATGAAGACCGGGAGGATGCGACCCTCTCTGCGCCTCTCCGGCTGTCTCGAAGTGCTGAAGACCGGGAGGATGCGACCCTCTTACCTCAAATAGATCCGCTATCAGCTCTATCTTTAATCTTTCAAAATGTTCAGTTGCTATGTATGTGTGTGTTGGGCCGGCCTTTAGTATTTTAAAATAAAAAAAAATTATAAAAACGGCTAACTTTTGACTATTCCATGTTATTGTGTGTTAATGTTTAAACAATGCATTTTCAACACTCAAAACACGTCTAGAATAGACGTCTACCAAACTTTTCACCCCATTCTAGACCGAATTTAGCCTAGACGTCTATGGGCCATTTAGACGTCTTTTAAACGTCTATTCAACGTAAAATTGCTCAGAGGGAAGTATCAAAGTTGAGGGAGATGTCCTGAAACAGGCCTCTGTGGTTTGGGGGGCCAACAATTAACATCTCAGTTTTATCTGCATTAAGGAGTAGAACGTTTTGCGACATCCACTTTTTGACGGCAAGCAGGCAAGCCTCAAGATTTTGTAATTGGGAGGAATCATTTGGCTTAATAGGTATATATAATTGGGTGTCATCAGCATATGATATTGCCAAGGGGTAGCATGTAAATCGAAAATAGCAAAGGGCCCAGGACAGAGCCTTGTGGGACCCTGCATTGCACTGGGAGGGTCTCGGATGTTAAATCATTATAGACCATGCAGTGTGTTCTATCAGTTAAATAAGATTTAAACCAAGCAAGTGCGTGACCCCGAATGCCAACATGATTCTCAAGCCGACCTAGAAGAATCAAATGATCGATAGTGTCAAAGGCTGCACTGAGATCAAGCAATAAGAGCACAGAAGTTAGGTTTGAGTCAAGAGAGAGCAGTAAGTCATTTGTGACTTTGGTAACCGCCGTTTCGGTGGAGTGTAAGGCTCTAAAGCCAAAGATTCATTAAGATTATTATTTGATAGATGGACAGTAAGTTGCGTTGCGACAATCCGTTCTAATATTTTGGATAGGAACGGAAGATTGGAGATGGGTCTGTAATTTTTTAAGATTAGAGGGTCGAGGTTCGGTTTTTTAAGTAGTGGTTTAATGACGGCTGATTTAAGGGGAGACCACCCCCCTAGATAGGGACAAAAAATAATAAAGGATGAAATCATTTGCAAACATCTTAATTGTTTAGAATAGTCAAAAAAAGAAAAAAAAATGTATTACAATTTTTTTGGTCGCATAATTTTATTACCCAAAAAGGGGTGTGGTCTATTCAAAATGGCCTATTTTTGCATGTTACGCCAAACAAAAACAATTTATGATATATAGATATTTTCTCATGGTTTTTCATGTTATTTATTACACTACAAAACTTTTTGCTAGAGGATTTTTTGATATGCCACCCGAACAGGAATTTATGACCCCCCCGCCAACCAATTTAGAGAGGGCACTAAGTGAGACGTTTTCAAGGCAGCATAGCGTATGGCTGGATTCAAAGTCAGGGGGAAAGCCCATCAGAGGCTGGGAGGGACTCTGATTGTTGAGTAAGCCAACAATTTCATCTCTTATGAGATCAATTTTCTTGGTAAAGAATGTAATGAATTCGTTAGCCGAGAACGCATGGTTGAGGGCACTTGGTTGTTTCTGAGTACGTTTTGCAACTGTGTCAAACAGAAACTTGAGTTGTTTTTGTTTTCGTTAACACTAGCACAGCCATGGACAAAATGTCACCGATTCCCGCCGGGAACGGGTCAGATGACTAGACAGTCTTTAGAATGGAGAACATGTACCAGTGGAGGTTTCTCTATGACAACACGTGAAACACAAATTCACTCATAATTCATAATTATTATTAATTTACATATATATAAATATATATATATATATATATATTCTTTTTATTATTATTTTTTTATTAGAAATGTTTTCCTCTGTAAAAAAATGCCAGTGAATTTTTTTTCTTCAAAAATTGCCAAAATTGCCAGCTCTGAGCAGGCCTGCACTGCAGTAATGACTGCAGTAAATATTCGTGCAGAATAACTGCACAGGTTGACCCAGGATTAAATAAATTATAAATAATAGCCAATCAAAATAGGCTATTAACGTCATCTAAGCACGGTCTGTGCATTTAAACTCTTGCCATTGAATGGGGGATTGAATGATTGACAGCCTTGACATCCAATCAGAGTATGGCTCCTACTTTGCAGCGCTGTAGCTACACAGAGGTTGAATGATTGACAGCCTTGAGTTCCAATCAGAGAATGGCTCCTACTCTGCAGCTCTGTAGCTACACGGCTGTTTCTCCCCTCGCGGGATTGATTGATTGAAATTTTTATTAACAGAGCAGTCACGTTCGAAACCTCTATATTAGTGTATCTAACATTTAGCACTTTAATAGCAACTTATTTTTCGCCGGCGGGACATTTACTGAGGACCAGCACAACACACCTGTGGATATTATGATTTAACAAGTCTATCTGTCCAGGAGGATGACAACATTATTGCAGGTACTGTAAGCAGGCAGCCTAGCAGTTTCTAGCTTGGATGCTAATAACTACTAACGTTATCACGCTAGCTTGGATGCTAACTAACGTAATTAAGCTGGTCATGGTTCATGGTGAGCTGTTTGTGTTATAACGAGACAGCAAATGAATGAATGAATGAATGAAAACTTTATTTGGGTGAATCGCTTGGGTGACTGTCTGAGTGACCACCTGTCGGAGTCGGAGTCCCGAAAATGGAACGTGTGTCACGCATCAACAGAACAATGTTTAGTGGATTTCGACAGCATCCTCACGCAAATGAAGGATCGATTAGATCACAAAAGACTGCCGTTTGTTGCATTGCTGGATTTGCAACTGCAGAGGAGGTCATTGAACGTTTCATCAGAAAAGAGCGAAGGATGGATTTCATTTACAAGGAGCGACAGGGACACTATTTCCTCCTAAGAAGTAACGTTGTCAATGGTGAGTGAATTTTTTTTTTTTTATATTTAGTAGCTGTGTGGGGCGGGTCTGTGTTGATTATGATTTAATTGGCTGTATTTTACTGTGTGCGTTCTGCCTTTCTGTGGGTAACGAGTGATTTATTTTGGTTCGCCGTGGCCCCCTCCCTCCTCCTCTCCCCTCCCTCCTCCTCTCTCTCCTCCTCTCCCCTCCCTCTCCTCTCCTTAATCAGAGTTTCCAACGCTATAGGTCTATATGACAGGCGTTGTACTCTTAAACAGTACATTTATGACATACCAGATCTAAATATACATGTCTATATCTCTGTATGTCATATATAGATGTAGCAGTACTGTCTATCTGTATGTCATGTTATGATGAATTGAAAATGGGGGACCCTGATGTAAACAAGACGAAAGTCTTTCTCTGGTCTGCACCCCCTTAACAATTGTGTGTATTGAGCCGTACTGTATTGTACCCATTCTGCAATCTGTTAAATAAAGTTTTCATTCATTCATTGTCCTTGTGTTACATAAAACCCACCTGTGGCCTCGTGCAGAGAAAGGTGGTAAATACATGTTAAGATATTCCAATGTACAGTTTTGCATACCATTGACTCAGAATGGTCTGTTTTATTGAAATCGTCACAGCAGTATAGTTTGTTTATACTTCAGAAGTATGATATTTAAACATGGTCCCCAAAATTAATGGAAGCGAATGAGGAGCCTGACACCTGGGAGGAATGGGGGTGTTGCAGCGTTGGGGATGTTTAAAAAATATAATTTAATATATAATATAATAATTTGTGCTTCACCAAAAAATTTGGTCAGCAGCCTCCACTGACATGTACTGACACATAATGACCACTTGATGGCGACACATAATGACTACTGTTGACACTTTCTCTCTCCCTCTCTGGCTCACCTATTTACATGTCAATGACAATGCAGCAACCCCCCCCCCCCCCACCTTAGTGGGGTTGTGTATTGTTGAGTGAACACATCTCTCCCTCACACACATACAAACACACCCATATGATTGATTTTTATTTAGTACATACAATTTATACAAAAGTATAAAACAAGGGGTACAAGGATAACATGTGAAAGTCTATCGACTTGTTTCCAACATGGTCCCAAGAAGAATACAATAAATCACAAAGAAAGAGTTAAGATAAGATAGTAGTAGTAGTTTATTCAGTCATCATCTCACACAATACAATATACACCATCATTTAACAATATTTGATTTTACAGTGACTGAAAAGGTGCAGACTGAAGCATAATGCTTATATATGCCTGTCCTATATTCTTAACAAAAATGAAGACTCCAAAACAGTATTTTAAAAGAAAATAGCAACAAAAAAAACAGTATTATTCACCCTTGTAGTTTTCAAAAATAGCTTTACAAACCATTTTCTTAAAAACCAAAAGCTAATTACTCATTCTTAACTGTATATCAGCATTGTTCCCAGTGGCGGCCGGTCCAATCCACTTTTGGGTGGGCGCACGGGGTAGAGGGAGGGGGGTGGATTTTTTTGTCAAATGGTTTTTGCAATGGTCACTTTTGGCGAGTTGTTCTAAATTTTGGTTAAACATTAATGAACAAAGGGGCAGCTACAGTATGTAAATTGTAAAACTTTTTTTTTTAATTCCAGTCAACGCGTACTGCGTGTGAGAGAGAGGCAGTGAGAGAGAGAGAGAAAGAGAGAGCGAGATAGACAGGGAGAGAGAGCATGAGACAGGGAGAGAGAGAAAGAGAGGCAGCGAGAGAGAGCGAGAGATATATCACATCATATATCAACACTCATATCAGACCTCACTGCACGCCTTGTGTATCACGTATGTGACAAATAAACCTCTTGAATCTTGACATGCCATATTCAATCAGTTTCAGTAACTACAGAACAGTAAATATTGTTAGACTCACTTGTTGTTTTGTTGCATCAGGTTGGAACGAGCCTCGAGCCATCGCGTTAACCCTTCGAGGAGCTTTTGTGGTCCGGCAGGGCTTGATAAAGTGTCCACTGTCCAGACTCCATATAAATCCAAATCAAACTTATTACCGAACCACGAGCCTAGCTAAGCTAACGCACTGAATCGAAACTGAATAAATAAAATAGGACTGACTGGCTCCTCCTCGCATTCTTTTGTCTGACGACGTGGGGAGTACAGTGGCGCAGAGCTTGCTTCGAGCGCTAGAAAAACGCGCCCCGATTACATCATATTTGAACGCACTGATAGGCGAAATGTATTTGCTTGACCTATTTACATTGGCTGCGATGATACAGTGACGCGCAGTGTGCGCGCTACGTCTATGCGCCCAGCTTTAGAGGTACTCTATATCAGGAGAGACAGTGACGTCATGTGAATCACAAAACAATGATTTATATTTGATATATTAACACTTTGATCGCCAGGGTTAAATTCATAATTTACCATCCCTCGCCAGCCCTATTTAACATGGAGAAATTCCCCTTCTTTGCAGGGCTATAACTTTTTTAATTGTATTGCTAAATTGACATTACTATGGCCCATTCAACGTCCTATATCTATTGTTCAGGGTGTAGCAACGTTATACTTTTTCATTCACATAGTCATACTAAAATACGGTCTAAAGTATAAGTATGTTTTTATCGTTTTCTGCAGCTTTCTCCAGAACTTGATTTATAGCCCCAAATGCATTATATTGATGATGAAATACAGTTTGATAGGAATCTGTGCGAGATAAAAAATGTCAACTGGACGTGCTTCTAGGAGTTACTAAGTATGATCTGATGTTGACCGGATGGGCGGGGGGTCGTTTATAATTCCGTGGCCAACGTTATATCATTCATCTAGTGTGGGTGATATGATCATCAGAGCAGTTTATATCGAACACGTTAAAAAATAACGCTGAATCTTACCGTATCTTCCTCGCGCCGTTGGACGATGAGCGTGGAACTGAAATATTCCTATTATGGGATGTAGAAATATCCGATCCATTTCCAGGTTGTATAATAGTATATACGTCCAAATCATGTTGTTTATCGAGTTATTTGCAACCGATCGATGTCCAGTGTGTCAAGATGGAGTCTCGCTAACGATAGCGAGTGCCCGGATGAAATATGGGTGAGCACCACTTCATCCGCATCACTTCCTGTTTGGGCGATCCGCCGATCGGCCACCAGATGGCGTTCTTGAACCGTTGGAGAGTTGAGAGGGGCTCAACAGTACATATCATGTCTCCGGGGGAGAAATATACAGATTTTTGAAATATTGATATCAAAGACGCTGTCCAGCATCTTCGGCAGAATGAGCATGGCGGGGAAAGACGCTGCCCAGCGTCTTCGGCGATTAAAGTGTTAACGTTATTGTGCATTTGAAACACAAACACTTAAAATGAGTAAATATTATTCATTTGAAACATGTTTAGTTTATTTTTAGGGGTCTAAAATAAAAATAAAACATTTTCTTCTTCTCCTGCTCTCTTCACCAGGGGGGGCGGCGCCCCAGCGCCCTCTATCGGCCGGCCACTGATTGTTCCACAAGTTAACCCCAATAATAGAAATACACCTCCTTTTAACACATCCACCCAGGGGAGGAAATTAGGCCAGTTTACTCGCCAAATGCGAGTATTATTTATGTTTGGCGAGTGATTCATGAAGAGCACTCGCCACACTGGCGAATAGTAAACAAAACAAAAAAATCATTCTGCAATCTGCTGATTCGCTCACTGGCACAAGCCGAACTCTGACTCCCCCCTTATGATTCCTCCCATTTGCACCTCATAATAATCCATAACCAATGAACATCATCGTTGCGCTCTAAGCTCCTCCAATGAACACTCGTTTTTTAGAAGATGCCGCCCATCTAGGGGAAGTGGATAGACCACAGCTAAACTGAGCAGCCAGGAGGCGCGCAACGTCAACGAGCAGTGCGTGTGGCCCTACAGACTCCTGTCACCGGCTTGACAACGCAGACAAACTTAGACAAAAACACATCAGTGGATGAAAATAATTGCATGTAGAGTCGTCGCTTTCAGATATCAGTGCGGTCTGACATGGGGGCGAACAACAGCACACGACGCGTCTCCTTCGAGTCGGATGAGAATGACAAGTGGGCGTGAGGCTAACGATTCCATAGCACCTTTCGTGACTGCGATGCAAGCCTCGCTTGAATACGCAGTCACTGGCTCCCACGTTACTAGCCATGTTAATGTGTTTTTATAAACAAGTAAAAAAATCACTGAGCTAGCCTTGGCTAAAATGGCTGCTTCCGCATTTTCACGCAGTAGCGCTGTGATTGCTGGGCGCACCATGCACAGGACAAAGCAGCCAGCAATCACAGCGCTCCTGCGTGAAAATGCGGAAGCAGCCATTTTAGCCAAGGCTAGCTCAGTGATTTTTGTACTCGTTTATAAAAATGATTTTAAATGTTTATTAGCAACGCCAAGCTTTCAAACCCCGCCGCGTGTGTGTGAACCCCTAATGCAGCGGTGGGTACCTTTGAAATTTATATCGGATATATTTTGGACCCACCGCTCGTCTTTAACCAGTGCCTGATGTGCACATTAACATGGCTAGTAACGTGGGAGCCAGTGACTGCGTATATAAGCGAGGCTTGCATCGCAGTCACGAAAGGGGCTAATGATTCCACTCACTCAAGCAGACCCGGCACCATGGGCGGGCATTATGGGGCCGGGCCCGCCCACTGAGTCAGCTGTGCCCACCCTGGTAAAAAAAAAAAATTATTTTTTTGTCAATCAAAGTCAACTATCCAAATCCTTAGTCTGGGACAGCCCTAGTGGGCACTGATGTCAACAACAACACTAGTACTGAAGCTAGCACGGCACTCTGTGAGAATTCGTTTTCTACCCTCAAGAACGTCTTTACAGAACATCGCCTTAGTATGCTTCATCGACGCAACTAAGGCCAATTCAGTTGGCATTTGAGAAGGACTTAACAAAAAAGTTCAGGAATGAGTGGAGGGGCAGTGTTTTAAGAAGATTTCACTCTGTCCCCAAACACTGCTTGCCTCTCTTAGACAGGGTCAATTTTCAGAAAATCATAACCCTGAAGGCATTTCGTGTTTATTTTTGGTACACAACATTTCTAGGGGTATTAAGGGGTGCTGAATCCAAATCTGCTGTATACCAAGCTCAAAAATGTCAAATAAGGCCTCAAAATAGAGAAATCCAACATGGCCGCCAGCGCCAGGCTGAAATCTATTTAAGTGCATATCTTTTTGACTAAACAAGGTAGAAACATGAATGAAATGTGTTTTTATATGTTTGCATACATGAGGAATTTAAAATCATATCCTGATTTTAGATCAGTTGTGAAAATGTTGCTTGAAACTCATATTTATAGCAGAAACGGTGGTCGTTATTGATGCATAACTCATCAACCAAATAAGAAAGAAAAGCAGGATGATCCCAGGCCATGGATTTATTCATCAAACTCTTTTCTCTTGAATTTTTTTAATCAACATGCCATTTATGCAAATTAGATAGTCCTTAATATGCGTACAGTAGCTTAGGTACAGTAATTTATTGTCAGTCATCAATCGTATTCAGGCGGGTGTCGCAGGTGTCTTGCAGTTGCATGATTCATCCAATGCCACTTTTCCTGAATAGAATAGAATAGATTATAATATAATAAAATAAAAATATTATTTTACCATATCAATATAAGTGAATGTTCAAGTTTCTTTATTAGTTGTCATACAGAATACAGAATACTTTGCATGAAATGTTTCTTTCTGTGTTGCTCCTGAGAGTGTGTTAGATAATAACAAGATAGTATAAAATAAGTATAATAAGTATAAAATAGAAAGTCAAGAAGTCAAGTACGTAAACAAGTGTAAACAACAGAATTGTTCAGTATATCTATAAGTATGTACAGCTGGTACAAAAATGGTGAGGTATAGCTTAGCTTGTGGTGCCACCTTGTAGTGGTGAGGTGCAATAAGGAATGAGAATGATGTGCAATTTCCTTACCAATAATATAAATATAAATATAAAGTGTAAAGTGTGTCTAAAGTGGTAAAGTGGGTGCTACAGTGTGTTGTTTATTTAAGTGAGTGTATGTGCGCTGTGGGTGTGTTGATGGTTTGCTTATTGTTCATTGTTCATTCATTGAGCATCCTGATGGCCTGGGGATAGAAGCTCCTTCTGAGTCTCTCTGTGCTTGCCATGAGACTCCGGTATCGCTTGCCTGATCGCAGCAGTTCAAAGAGGCAGTTGTTTGAGTGGCTGGAGTCTTTGATTATTCTCTTAGCCTTGCCCATGCACCGCTTGTTGTAAATGTCTTGGAGAGTGGGAAGCCCACCTTCAATTGTGCGTTCGGCTGAACGGGCCACTCTGTAGTCTGCTGCGGTCTTGTGCAGTGCTATTCCCAAACCAGGAGGTGATATTGCCAGTCAGGATGCTCTCTATTGTGCATGAGTAGAAGTTCTTGAGGATATTCTGACTCACGTTGAACTTCCTTAAGCGCCTAAGGAAGTAGAGGCGTTGTCGTGCCTTCTTGATAACACTGTCAATGTGTGTGGTCCATGTCAAGTCCTCGGATATGTGGACTCCGAGGTACTTAAAACTGTTCACTCTCTCAACCGGTGCCCTGTCGATGCTGAGGGGGCTGTAGTCCCTGACCCCGACCTCCTAAAGTCCACAATCATCTCCTTTGTTTTGCTGACGTTCAGGGAGAGGCTGTTCTCTTGACACCATCCCGCTAGAACCTTAACCTCTTCCAGGTAGGCCCTCTCGTCGTTTGCAGAGATCAGGCCCACCACTACTGTGTCGTCAGCAAATTTGATGATTGTGTTGTTGTTCCGCTGTGCCACACAGTCATGTGTGTACAGGGAGTGGAGGAGGGGACTCAGGACACAGCCCTGGGGGGCCCCTATGTTGAGAGTGATGGATGAGGAGGTGCAGTTGCCTGCTCTCACCACCTGCCCGTCAGGAAGTCCAAGACCCACTGGCAGAGGTCATAGTTCAAGCCCAGGTCCCTGAGCTTGGCTATGAGTTTGGAGGGGACTATGGTATTGAATGCTGAGCTGTAGTCGATGAACAGCATTCTCACATAGTTCCCCTGCCTCTTGTTCAGGTGTGATTCTGCTGTGTGCAGCACATGGGCTATGGTGTCCTCCGTGGACCTGTTGGGGCGGTATGCAAATTGCAGGGGGTCCAGGTTGATGGGGAGGGAGGAACAGGGATACTGTCCGGTCCTGCTGCCTTCCTGATATTCACTTTCTTAAACGTCCTCCTCACATCATGTTCTGTTATCCTGAACACTGAGTCTCCATCAGCAGTGCCCCCCCCCCTCCATTGCAGTGGTTTGTAGGCTGGTGCTGTTATTCCCAGCCTCAAACCTCGCATAGAAGGTATTGAGATCATTTACCAGTTGGATGTCACTGTTCAGTTTGAGGGAGGTGCCTTTGTAATCTGTCATCGTTCTGAGGCCCTGCCACATAGCTCTAGAGTCAGCCTGTTCATATTGAAGTTCAATTTGATCCCTGTAGCGCCTTTTTGCTTCTATTACTGTCCTCCTAACATTGTATCTCACCACCTTGTGGTCATTCATGTTGCCTGTCACAAGCCTGGCGTTGTATGCTGAGGTGCGCGCCTTCAGAGCTTCGTGGACAGATTTGTCTACCCATGGCTTTTGGTTTGGGTAAACTCTAATTGTGGTAGAGGGGATTGTTTCTTCTACCAAAGTACAAACAAAGTCCAGCACTGTTTCCGTGTAGTCATTAATATTATCTGTGTTATCGCGGAACACCCCCCAGTCTGTACATTCTAGTGCAGCTTGGAGCGTCTCCTCCGACGCCACCGTCCAGCGCTTCACCTCTCGCGATACTACAGGAATGCGCTTGAGACTTTGTTTATACTGCGGTACAAGAAAGATGGGGTCGTGATCTGACTTGGCGAAAGGACTGGCAGCATGTGATTTGTACCCACTCTTAAATTGCGAGTAGCAATAGTCTAAAATGTTCCCGCCTCTGGTAGAACAAGTCACATGCTGGTAGAAGTTTGGCAGCACTTTTCTCAGATTAGCACTATTGAAATCACCCACAACCAAAATAGCAGCGTCGTCAACGTTAGCTGCTTGGAGCTTGTTTACCTCGTCGTGGAGCTTGGAGAGCGCGTCGCCTGTGTTTGCTTGTGGTGGAATATACACTCCGATCAGAATGGCCGACGTTAATTCTCTCGGGAGAAAGAATGGCTGGCACTTGATGGATATATACTCCAGGTTTGGGGAGCAGTGGTTTGAAAGCTCCTTCATGTTGCCTGGATCACACCAATTGTTGTTCAACATGAAAGCTATTCCACCTCCCCGCTTTTTACCAGAATATTTTGGATCCTTCGATGTCCCAGCTTTCATGTAGAGATGCGTACATCGGATTCTGTCATAGTGAGCCAAGAGTAGAAGCAGCACATCTGTGTCACGCGCTGACACAACGATTGTTTCTACTGGAGCCTGGATGAGAAAATCAGACGTGTATCAGCTTCCTCATGGTCAGCACTCAGAGAGGAGACTTCAAGATCTGGATCTGTTGACTTGACAGTTGTCGCTTCAGTAAACCTCCCTGATACTACAACTACAGGTTCATAATCCGGGCTGTGTTCTATCAGGTGGTTTGAGAGCGATATCTGATTTGTTGTCTTCAAGGGCCATGAAGCTCGACTAATCGGCAGGAAGTGGAACAGACTTGCTTTTGATTTCATGACGTACTGGTCTATGGCGCTGTTTGCGTTTCACCCTTGTGCCTGTTTTGATGGATTGGTCATGGTATCTGTCAAAGACGACATCTACCCTCTGGTATTTTGCTCCCATCTTCAACACGGTGTCAGTGAACTTGTTGGCATAGTCACCAAATGTTGTAGTGTCAGGTGGCTTTCCGAGTGCCATTACCAGAGCTTGGCCATCAATGACCAGGCAGCTGGGTCCCTGAAGGGTAAGATCGGCAGGGGTTTTAATAATAATAATAATGGCTTGGATTTATATAGCGCTCTTCATGACACCCAGAGCGCTTCACAGAGTCCATTATTCGTTCATACACAGTCATACCGGTGGTGGTAAGCTACAATTGCAGCCAGAGCTGCCCTGAGGCAGACTCACGGAAGCGCGGCGAATAATCATCGCCTACGGCCCCTCCGACCACCACCAACATTCATTCACATGCATACACATTCATACGAGGCAAGTAGGTTAAGTGTCTTGCCCAAGGACACAACGGCGATGGGATGGACATGGGCTTGAGCGGGATTCGAACCACCAACCCTTCGATCATTGGACGACCCGCTCTACCCCTGAGCCAAAGCCGCCCCACAGCCGTTTTAACTTGTTTCGTCAGTATATTTGCTAACACAGACTTGTTGGTGGAATGTAGACTCCCGTTAGTTGTGGCCAGAGATGGCGGGATGGGCATGAGCTCATGCTGGAGGATATTGTCAAGATCTACCTTACGACCTGCTCTGTAAGCTGTGATGAGCCTTTGTAGAATCTGCCTGTCCACTTTGATGGTGTTTTGCTTGTTCTTGGAAAGTTGCACAACTTCATACAAAGAGGCAAATGTCTTGGCTTTGTTCTTTCGAATGGGTGATTTCAGGTTCAGGTGCTGGTCACTATCTGGAGGTTCACACAAATGTTTGTCCACAAACATTTTCAATTGTGCCTGTCCAAGGTGTTCTGCGCCAAGTATGGATTCTTGAATCTCCGGTGTGACTACGTCCTTGTTGATGTATGTAAGAAAACTTACAAAAGCACATTTAATTCAGGTTTGTACCTTGTGTAGGCACACTTAACTCATTAAGCCCCACCATTTATTTTTAGAAAATTCGCCTAAAACAGCATGCTTACATTAAAATGCTTATATATCCAGATTTATAAGAGCTACTTGCATAAACTTGGTACCTGCAGAAAGCTAAGACTTGGGGGATTCTAATGTTGGTGTCCAACACTGTACAGTTATTACCAAATTGCTGTAGTATTCCTGCAAACACTGAAGAAATGTAATTTTTTGTATCCTCGCCTATACAAAGATTACAGTTAGACAGTCAAAAACACCCTGTTACTCATGGTTGCACCCCAGCTATATTCCTACTTTCTTCCTCCATAGGTGCAGATGTTCTGTGCAAAGTTTCATGTCAGTAGAATAAAAACTGTGGGTTTAGCACCTGTTTTTGTGGAGAGAGGGCCTGGTGCTGGCAGCCATGTTGGATTTCTCAATTTTGAGGCCTTATTTGACATTTTTGAGCTTGGTATACAGCATATTTGGATTCAGCACCCCTTAATACCCCTAGAAATGTTGTGTACCAAAAATAAACACGAAATGCCTTCAGCACTTTATACAAGCACATTTTCTGAAATTCTGCCTAGTCTATCTACTTATGATGGTGGTGAGTAGCCTGTAGAGGAATTTTGTTTTCTTTTTTATGCACCTTATTTTTGTCAGTTCAGTTCAGTTTGTCAGTGAATAAGTGTTGAATAAATGGAGACTTTTCAAAGATATAGAATAGAATAGAATAGAAATGTATTATCCTGAGGGAAATTTGACACTGCAAATCACTCAACATTAAACATTTAGACAGAACAAGTCACAAATAAGAATAAAAAAACAAATGGCCTAAGAATAGAATAAAATAGAATAAAAATAGAATAAAATATACAGTAAATAAATACAGTAAAAATATACTGAAGTCTACAGGTGTAATATTGCACAGTGCTGTTTAAAAAGTAAGAGTCCAGGAAGATGGTAACGGTCATTCTGTGCTCAGTGATGCAGTGAGGCACAGTGATGCATTGTATAGTCTGATGGCTGTTGGAATGAAGGACTTTGTGTGCCGTTCAGTGCTGCATTTAGGCAGTGTGAGCCTATAACATGCTCCTCCTGTCAGCCAAGTCTGTGTATAGTGGGTGGGAGGGGTTTTCCCTGATGGCCTGGAGCTTAGCAAGGTTCCTCCTCTGCGCCACCCTCGCTCGAGTCCAGCTCCACCCCAACCACGCTACTGGCCTTCTTGACCATCTTATCCAGCCTGTTTGTGTCCCCTGCTCTCAGTCCGCTGCCCCAGCAGGTCTGTTATATATATCCGTTCAGTCTGTTTTTGTATAAGTGAAGGTTCTTAAGATAGAGAGAAATTAGATTTTTCAATTGCCTCTCTGCTGTTTAGTTCAGCACCGTGGCGTGGGCAGCGCCAAGCAAGCCACAGCGCCGCTGTCCCAGCTGAAACGTATAAAAGGGAACCTGTGTTGAAAAACCATTGTGCCCCCCCGAGAACATTTTATGCCCCCCCACTAATTAGTTTCTGCAGCCTGGTTTGCACTCAAGTCAACCAGTATTAGCCGGCTAGCTACCTAGCATATAACAAGCTACCATAACACGCGTTCAACATAATGGACGACTATACTGAGCGGCTTTGCTTAAATGCAGCCGAGTGACATTTTATTATTACCAGGTTTCCCCCCATATCACCACTCGCCCTTCACAACGGTGATGTTGTCATACTTGTCATTCAGAATACACCTGCTGAACCCCTAGCGTTGACATGAGATTCGATTCCAATGTATTGTCATCATACAGCACAACAGTACAACCAGAATACGTTTGGCATCCAACCAGAGTGCAAATGTAACAAGTCAAGTTCAAGTTGTTTTATTTAGCTATTACATTACAGTGAAATGCTTGGTTCTTTCACTGCCCAGTCCAACCCAGTCCAACCTAGACCAGCCCAACTTTCCCTGCCCAACCCAGCATATTTCACTGCCCAGTTCAGCCCAACCCAGTACAGAATAGTTCCCCCTTTCATGTTAATATGTGATATCCTAATATTTTGAAGAGTAGAGACGGTGTGATTAATATATGTTTTATGCTAATATTGTGAAGAGTAGAGACACTTATTAATGTTTTATGGTAATAAATATTTTAAAGAGTAGAGACACAGTGTGATTATTACTATGATTGAAAATCAATTTAGACGAAGACATACAAAGAAGTAATTATCACAATTAGCGATTTATTTATGGCTGGTAAAAAATCTGTTTGGCTGGTAAAAAAAAATCATATACTCGCCAGTTGGCTGGTAAGCCAAAAAGTTAGTTTCCTCCCCTGCATCCACCGCCGTTCACGTTGTACAGCGTTATTGCCCGCCATGCGTTGTCTGCCAAACCACGCTGTACAGCGATATTGAGATCATATTTAATTTTAATAATTCAGCCACCCAGCCTCTGGTGATACAGTGGGACTCTGCACAATATTGCAACGCCTCAATACCACCGCCTGGTGGATGATCGGGCGAGTTACAACCGGAAGTGGCAATCGGTGCATCTGGGAAATCCGTCCGGCAGTCACATATTGTTGCGGGACTCCAGACATACACTGGCGTGCATATGGATCGCTGCCATAACTCAATAATCGATATGATTTGGGCGTTTATTGCGCCATACAAACCGGAAATGGATCTAGGAGATCGACGTCAAATAAGTGGGATCTTTTTCCTCCAGTCTCGTCGGCGAACGGTAAGAGGACGCTGACGTAATTTTCAGCCCAATTGTTCATTCATTTCACTGCAAACCGATCTGATCAACATATCACCCATACTACATAAAGCATTTACTGACGATCACGGAATTATAAACGACGCACCGACCCTTTCCTCCTCGCATGATGACGCATAACGTATAGGATCATATACAGTTGAATTTTTTAATATAGCATGTATCGAGAATAAACGGCAATCAATAATCTATATATGCGTTTAGGCCTATAACTAGCGTTCTAGGAATTACTGCAGAAAACGATAAAAACATACTTATATTCTAGAAGGTATTTTTGTATGAATGTTTGAATGTAAAAAGTATAACGTTCCTACACCCTGAACGATAGATAATCGATGTTGAATGGGCCATAGTAATGTCAATTTAGCAATACAATTTAAAAAGTTATAGCCCTGCAAAGAAGGTGAACATCTCCATAGGCTTAGAGTGGTGGCAGACTGGCTATATTGATGGATATAAGTTATGGCAGGGAATGTGTTAATCCCTTTCTTAGCTTTTTGAACAGTAAATTTACAAATATCTCTCAAATCATATTTTTTTTCATGTATTGAAAAAAACCTTTGCACCCCGTCTGGGAGTAACTTTGCTTTAGCTCTGTACATTATTTGCATAGTTTTATAATAAACCAAATCATTAAATTTCATAATATGAGACTTTATAAACAATGGATTTGTGTTCATAGTAACCAGCCTTGAAAAGGTTCCGAATGGCCCGCTTTTGCAGTAAGACTATTGGATTTACTGTCTTTTTAAATGTCGACCCCCATACTTTCACACAGTAAGATATGTAAGGAAGTATAAGTGAGCATTAAATGATGTGCAAGGCTTAGATAAAACAAGTAGATAAAATAGACAACACAATTTTCTGAAAGAGCCTCATTACATCATGTCATGTTCCTGTTCTTCAAGAGTGGTGGCCAAGCACTCACTGCAACCTATTGTTGCAGATGTCGCTTCACACCCCTCTTGAAGACAGCAATAGTGGGGGAGGTTTGGATGGCAATTGTCTGTCCCCCTGTGGAACTCTCTGCCCAGGGCCATCCAAACCTCCCCCAGGCCCGGGCCCAGCCCTCTCTATCTATGGCCGGCCGGCCCCACCCTCTCTCTCTCTCGTGCACAGGGAGGAGGGGGGAAGGACACGTGGCAGCAGCATGAGAGAAATCGGTGTTTTTCAATGTATGTAATGTATATTGGGGGAGATGACAGCATCTAAAGGGGCCAGGTCAGAGAGGTCGAAATGTACATGGTGACAGTGGGGGAGGCAGTTCAGAGGCAAGCAGGAGTCAGTGTTAGCAGAGCAGAATGTTTTGCATTCCATCAGAACATCAACAGCTGATATGAACTGCAGCAGGCAGAGCGAGGGAGAGATGGACGTTAATGAAACAGACGTTTAAAATGTGTTTAAAGGTTAAACGCGGTTGTCATGGCAGCGGCACATGACAACCAGAAGAGGGGCGAGGCCGTCGTTGCTATGACGAAGATCATATAAATCTAACAGTTCTTCCGGGTGTAGGCCAGACTAAGAACGACTGAGATACGAACACACAGAAGAGAAGAGACCATCAGAGACTCTCATCCCTCTCACCCTCGCCGGTGGGGGGGAAATGCCACATCATCATTAGCTTCGGCTAACAGGAGAAGGGTTCTGGCTAACGACAAGGCCTGAGCCACTATTGGACTGAACAGCAAGGACAATACAATCTGATAACATCTGAGCTGAGGTTTCTGTTTCTGTAATAAACAACGCTCTTTCAAGAAAGGTATTATGCTGTCAAGGGTCGAATTCTTACGAAGGTGGTGAATTATTATGGTTACGGGATTGCATTAAAGGGGGATGACGAAGATTGTATCAGCCAGTATGAGAAGACGTCGGAGAGATAAAAACACAACGCAGGGTCAGTGGATTGGAGAGATGATAACACAAGTCAAACAGACGAAGACGTGATAGTGGCTGATTGATCAGAATCTAACAAGCAGGAGGCAGGACATTGGATGGAGGTGGGAGGGGAGGGATTTGCAAGGGGTGAGGGAGAGTACCACTGCATGCTGCTAGTTAGGGTTCATTACTAGGATAAATCCACCCCCACGTCCGTATATTATAACTGTAACAAAGTGACTTTGTTCAACAGTGCATAGTTGTTAGGTTTGTGCCAAGTTTCACAGGTAAAAATAATGTCCAGGTTTTGCTCACTGATGTAGTCATGAATAATTAATTATATAAATGATAAACTTATATGAAAGTATATTAATGAAAGACTCAGGACCATGATTTCTGTTTTCCCAAAAGTTTATTGGTATTTCACAAGTCTGGAAAACACCAGATTTTCATGACCGTAGGAACCCTGTACATATCACATGAAAAACACTTTAACACTTGGTACCTAGAGCACCTTTAACCTCTTGAGTCCCAGCCCTATTTTCTGAAAATCCGCCTAAAAATACATAGTTAAGTAAATGGAAGATTGCTCCACTTCTACAAGGCCATTTGCATGTTCTTGGTATCTAGGGACATCTATGGATCTCAGGGAATGTATTCCCAGTGTCAGAAATATTGTGTCTGTTACTAGGCTTGAGTACATTGTAATGAACCAAAGGAGAATAGCAATTATATTTATAAATTAAAAAAATTATAATAATTATTATCTTTGACATAGGGCTGGGCGATATGGAAAAAAATCTTGTTATCATATTTCTCGATATCGATAATTATTGAATTGTTATACTTTTTTTTTTTTTTTTTAACAACAGATGTATGTGTTCTGGCTCTGCTAGTTTATTTTCGATCTTTTGGCTCTTTTTTGGTGGATAAACCACCGCACATGTGCACCGTGACTCGTGACTGGAGTCTAGTTCTGCTAGCACACATAGCCTACTGTGTACAGACGGTTTCAAACTGTATTTTAAATTAGAAAGCAAACAAAATAAATAAAGAGAAAAATAAATCTCAATTTGGTCAGTATTGTCATTTGGACAAGCAAAGCCATTACTTTAAGTTGCAGGCAAGAAAGACAAGTCTGTCCACTGTGTCTGGTTTTAAAACTGCCCTGTTGCAGGTCACAAAAAAATAAAAAAAATAACGATTTTTCGATTTTCTTTTAATTTCGATATTCGATATCGATTATTAAAATATATCGCGATATTTATCGTTATCGTTATATCGCCCAGCCCTACTTTGACAGTGAATAACACCATGCTAAAAATGACAAGGCATGAAAAACTGAGCTCGTTCAGCACCTTCTTGAGATCACATGTACAAAAAATCGCAAATGAATAAAGGGAAGATTATTAAACAGAAGGTTAGTAGATACAGTACTGAATTCTGCAATCCGGACACATGCAATTTGAAATATTATTATAGAATATCGAATAGCAGGCCTATAAATTACCTTATTATAGCCACAACTATGGATAGTCGCACATCTATGGATTGGGCCAAATATCTTTCCAATGGCAGAGTTCAAACTGGATTTAGTATCACCAGGCGTGCAGCAAAGACCATGAATGAAAGCTACTGTAAGTACAGTTACTTTTTTATTATGTAGATTTCTCCGACATTTTTCATCAGATTGCACCGCAGTTTTTTGCTAGACGTTCACAGAAAGGTAGAGAAACAAACTGCGTTCTAATTTATGCCAATAACGTTCAGGTTTGTGGTAGATAATCCCAAAAAAAAACAGATAAATAAAAAAGTTAATCCACAAGTCATTTGATTGACAGGAGCTGGCTTGAGCTGGGTAGTGTTGTTTTTCGAAATTCCAACGCCCATTGAAAGTCCTGGGTCTCCTCTCCTCATATGACTACAAACAAAATGGCGGTGCGCATTTCCAAGCGTCTATATTCGCTGGTTTCCGAATACATTTCCAAAACTCATATTTCACTAATAACACTTTAACCTATTGGTAAACATTCATACAGTCTGTAGAGATGGATTCATGGTGTGATGTCATTTTGGGTCTGGTACCGGACACATCAGGCTCAAGACGTTAACTTAGTCTTCATATTTCCCGGTTTGTCTCGACACATCACACATTGTCATTTTCTGTTTCTTGTGGTTATGTAGTTTAGTAACTTGTACATATACTGTCTGTTCTTGTGATTATGAAGTTTAGTAATTTGTAAATGTGCTGTTGTCTGTTCTTGTGGTTGAGAAGTTTAGTAATGTGCTGTTGTCTGTTCTTGTGATTATGAAGTTTAGTAATTTGTAAATGTACTGTTGTCTGTTCTTGTGGTTGTGAAGTTTAGTCATTTGTAAATGTGCTGTTGTCTGTTCTTGTGATTATGAAGTTTAGTAATTTGTAAATGTACTGTCTGTTCTTGTGATAATGAAGTTCATGTATATTTGTCATATATCTGCTCTGTTAACATCTCTGCAAAGGGTCTACAGATGGAAATTAGCCTCTAGCTATAATCTGGAATATTTACATGAAAATGTTCATTAATATGCAATAATATTACATTAGCCAAAAGGTTTCGCCTCTCCCTACGACAGGAAGGTGCAGATGGTTCCCTTAACACATTCAGTGCCAGACCCAAGATAAATCGGGTTAACTCATGATCGCTTGAGCGCCAAACCAGAGAAAAGTCGGGTTTTAATAGTTATTTCTTTTATTTGCTATATCCATTCATAATTCATCCATCCAGCCTGATGCTATCATTGGGAATGGCTCTGAGATCACAAACGGCCAATACCGCCGCCTAACGCATTGCGGCCGCTATTGCACTCCATTTGAAACGATGTGGTTTGTTTTCTGGGCCGAGCTGGTGCGGGCGGGCAGGGTCTAAATACTCCGGCAAGACAAGCGCTTATAGGGATGGCATCGACGAGGGTCCTCGCCCCCCCCCCCCCCCCCCGTTCATGTGCAATGCTGGATAACGTTGGACACACGATCGCGATCAGTATTTGGAATGCCGATCAGATAATTGGATTATTCTTTTTGCAGTACATCATAGACAAGGTAAGGACTATATGTTATCAATCTTGCGTTGATCCGATAATCTTTTCCCCGCGATCGCAGCGTGTGTCTGTAATGTACTGTGTAATGTATGCCGTTGGTGGCGATCGAAGCATAGAAAAACGACCCCCCTCCCCACCCTTTCGTGCATGCATGATGAAACATAATACCGATAATCTAGCGTTGATTTCAGATTGATTATTGATCCAGGCGAGAAATGGCACGATTTATAATGAAATGCAGTAAAACGCTGTTTCGCGCCGTTTCCCGGGATTACACATACCGTAATCACTCTAAAACTATACTCATATTCACCACGGTATAAAACGGAAATGTATGGATGAAAAGATTATCTGTTTTTTGCATGTTGACCGGAAGAAACTCACTGACAATCGACAATGTTATTAGATCCATAGCTATAATATTTAATATAGTTTTAGCACTGCAAACACCGGAATATATCCCCATTGAACAGAGCACTGGCACACAACGGCCATACGCCCATAGAGACCCCTGGCGCTGAAAGTGTTAACAAGGCCTCGACAATCTCCCTACAACAGGAAGGTGCAGATGGTTCCCTTAGCGAGGCCTCGACAATCTCCCTACGACAGAAAGGTGCGGACGGTTCCCTTAACGAGGCCTCGACAGATGGGACACTTGCGCAGCGATGGGGCACATTCTTTACACACCACCAGGTGACCACAGGGGATGAAGACGATGTTCACCTCTTTATCCATGCAGACCTTACAAGTTCTCTCCTCCTGGAGACGCCTAAGCTGCTCCTCCATAGGCAGATCTGGAGAGGAGAGAGAGGGAGTAGAGACAGAGGGAGTAGAGAGACAGAGGGAGTAGAGACAGAGGGAGTAGAGACAGAGAGGGTAGAGAGATAGAGACAGAGAGATAGAGGAAGAGAGATAGAGGAAGCGAGACAAATAAAGAGATGGAGGAAGAGAAACAAAGAGAGAGATAGAGGAAGAGACAAAGAAAGAGACATAGAGGAAGATATATAGAAGAGAGATAGAGGAAGAGAGAAAGATAGGAAGAGAGACAGAGAAAGATAGAGGAAGAGAGAGAAATCCAAGTTATATTTTGAGGGGTTTTCAACAATTTAAAAGTTGTGTGTGTATATGATATAATACTACTAATGCTGTTGCTCGTACTACTACTACTGATTTTACGACTACTACTACTGATACTGTGTGTGTGTGTGTGTGCGTGTGTGAAAATAGTACTTTATACCTGAAAGATCTTGACTGGGTGAGGCGGCTTCATTAGCCTGAGCTGTAGGAGTAAATGAAGTGCATATTATAATTATACACAAATACTACTACACAAAATACTGTGACACAAAACACACACGGATGGATGATGTGCACACTAGAGGACCTTTTTATTATAATTTTTTAAAGTTGCGTTACTGTGAACTTTGTGTTATTTGATAATTGTGTACAGTGTGATTTATTATGTAGCATCTTAAGTTTGAGTTCTTAATCTCATTGTACACAGTATAATTACTATAAATATTATTCTATCGTATTCTATTCTACTAATACTGCTACTTCTCCTACCACTACTAGTATTACTGACTACTTATGCAGCAGCTGCTACTACGAGTGCCACTAACAGTAAAGGTACTGTACCCAGGAGGTCTACAGCAGTAAAGGTACTGTACCCAGGAGGTCTACAGCAGTAAAGGTACTGTACCCAGGAGGTATACAGCAGTAAAGGTACTGTACCCAGGAGGTCTACAGCAGTAAAGGTACTGTACCGAGGAGGTCTACAGCAGTAAAGGTACTGTACCCAGGAGGTCTCTAAAGGTACTGTACCCAGGAGGTCTACAGCAGTAAAGGCACTGTACCCAGGAGGTCTCTAAAGGTACTGTACCCAGGAGGTCTACAGCAGTAAAGGTACTGTACCCAGGAGGTCTCTAAAGGTACTGTACCCAGGAGGTCTCTAAAGGTACTGTACCCAGGAAGTCTACAGCAGTAAAGGTACTGTACCCAGGAGGTCTACAGCAGTAAAGGTACTGTACCCAGGAGGTCTCTAAAGGTACTGTACCCAGGAGGTCTACAGCAGTAAAGGTACTGTACCCAGGAGGTCTACAGCAGTAAAGGTACTGTACCCAGGAGGTCTCTGAGCAGCAAGACGTCATTCTTCTGGATCCAGTTCCTGAACAGTTCAGCGGCTGCGTTGCCCTTGGTGATGATGAGCTCCACTAGCCGAGCCGTCTGCTGATTGGCTGAGGGCTGCGACTGCACGCCTGCGTACTCTTCCCCCGCTGAAAGAAGTAAATATGTATTTACTATCCTATTACATATACCATCATATGGTAAAAAATGCAATATATATATTTAAGTATAGTTTGTATGTTAAATTGAAACCACTTAAGTTGGACTTGGTGTGTTAAATGTTAAAATTACTAAAGATGTGCTTAACCTGTTAACACATTGCCCGCCGGGGGTTATGCCCATCTCATACCCCTCTCTGCCAGCGCTGTAAGCCTATGGAGATGTTTACCTTCTTTGCAGGGCTATAACTTTAAAAACTGTATTGCTATATTGACATTACTATGGCCCATTCAACATCGATTATCTATCGTTCAGGATGTGGGAACGTTATACTTTTTCATTCATACATTGTTGTGTTAATACCTTCTAGAATATAAGTATGTTTTTAATCTTTTCTGCTGTAATTCCAAAAACGCTAGTTATAGGCCCAAACGCATATATAGATTATCGATTGCCGTTTCCCCCCCATACACGCTACACCAAAAAACTCAAATGTATATGATCGGTATACATTATGCCTCATCATGCGTGGAGAAAAGGGGGGGGGGGGGTCGTTTATAATTCCCCGATCATCAGTAACTGCTTTATGTAGGTTGGGTGGATATATTGATCAAATGGTTTGCAAACAAGGAAATGCACAATCGGGTTGAAAATAACGTTATATTCTTCTTACCGTGGGCCAATGAGACTGGCGGTGAAAGATCCCAATTATACGAAGCCGATCGCCTAGGTCCATTTCCGGTTTGTATGGCGCAATAAACGCCGAAATCATATCGATTATTAAGTTTAGAAAGCGATCCATTATGTACATAGTGTCTGTCGGGAGTCCCGTAACGAGATGCGACTGCCGGATGATTTTCATCGATGCACTGATGGCACATCCTGTTTGCGAGTGTAAATCGCCCGACCATCCACCAGGCGGCGGTATTGAGCCATCGTTGCAGTCACATCTAAGGTCCAGCTGCAGGACCGGGGGTGGGTATATGAATTATGAATGCCATGGCGAAAAAATTAAATATTGATCTCAAAAACGCTGTACAGCGATCCTGGCAGACAACGCATTGGCGGCCAATAACGCTGGACAGCGTTTTTGGCGCTGGAAGTGTTAACACTTTGAGTGCCGACGACATGTTATGTCGGTATTTCATGCCCCCCGTTGAGTGCCGACGACGCGAAGTCGTTTTATTTTTTTATTAGCGATCTGAATTCATATTTCATCAACGAGTCTCCCATTGGTACAGCAGCCCCTGTAGGAGCTCCGATGGGAAAATACCGCCCCCTATCGTCTATCCCTGTGTAACTGCAGGCCATTCGATTATACTGGTGGATGTGTGGTGGATGTGTGTGGGGGGAGCCTACTGGTTCCACTATGGTGGCGAGCCGTCTGATCAAGAGGGAAGTGATCGCGAGATGGAAATATATATGGAATATATATTTACAGCAGCCAATAATCAATCAATAAACGTGATCGATATTTGGAATGGCGATCAGGAATTGGAATAATCTTTTTGGAGAACATCTGATCTAAGGTAAGGAATCTATGTTACCAGTCTTGGGGTAATCGGAGCTGTTTTGACCTATATCTCAGCGTGTCCCGTATGTGTGTGTGTGTGTGATGTTGAGGAAATGAGGTAATCGATTTCTCAGCTCGCTTCTATAGCATGCATAAGTACACATATACTATCGATAATCTAGCATTTATTTGAAAACTATTCATAAATAGGCAGACAAATGACAACGTGTCTAGTGTATTCGAGAATATTCCAATAAATGCCGTTTGAGATTTTCCGGACATTTTTGAGAAAACGATAGCTTTTCGAAATGCTATAAAAAGGATATGAACCGATTAAAAAACAATCCGTTTCGATAATGTTGACTGCACACAAGTAATTGGTGAGCGACGGGCAGATTAGACACATAGCCATAATTTAAAACATAGATTATGCGTTTTTAACGCTAACATTGAAGTGGGTGGCGGCATTCAAGGGGGTAAAAAGGAAAACACGGCCGGCATTGAAAGTGTTAAGCCCTAGCCATATTTTCAGAATATTCGCCTAAAAGTACATACCGTACGTAAGTAAATGGAAGATTACTCCACTTCTACAAGGTCCATGTGCATGTTCTTGGTATCTAGGGACATCTATGGACCTCAGGGAATGTATTCCCAGTGATATTGATCAGAAATATTGTGTCTGTTACTATGCTTGAGTAAATTGTAATGAACCAAAGGAGAATATCAATTATTATTTTTCTTTTCCATCTTTGGCAGTGAATAACAACATGCTAACAATGACCAGATGTAAATAATTGCCACTGAGCTCATTCAGCACCTCCTTGAGATCAAGTGTACAAAAACTATAAGCAAATGAATAAAGGGCGGATGATTTACAGGGGGTTTTGTAGATACAGTACTGAATTTGACCATCCGGACATATGCAATTTTAAATATGAATATAGAATATCAGGCATATAAATGCCCTTATTATGGCCAAGTCATACATCTAGGGATTGGGCCAAATCTCCTCTTTCCAATGGCAGAGTTCAATCTGGATTTAGTACCACCAGGTGCCCGTAACAGGGCAGTAAAGACTGTGAATGAAATCTACAGTAAGTACAGTTACTTTTTTATAATGTAAATAGCTCCGCCATTTTATCAGATTGAGACAAGATTTATTTCCTAGACGTTCAAAGAAAGGTAAAGAAACAAACTATGTTCCATTTTATGGCAATAAATAATGTCAGAATTTTTCGCTAATAATATTTTCAACAGCTTTAACAGAGGCTGGTGTGAGCTGGGTAGTATCATTTTATGAAATGTCTATGTCCATCGAAAGCCCTGGGTCTCCTCTCTCTTAGGACTACAACGTTGTCATGACACGCTATTTTCTCACGGCTAATTCATCCAGTGTGCGCCGGGATGCACAGAGATATTTATGAACTCATATTTCGCTATTAACACTTAAAATCATTGGTAAACAAACGTAATGCTGAAAATATACACTTTTAATTAATTAATACGGACTGTATTGATCTATTTATGGCATGAAATTATTGTCGGTCCGGTACCGGACCACTCTGGCTTAAATACGGTTTATACTTAAATAAGATTTATACTTTTACAATTGCTTAACCTCTTAAGCCAGAGCGGTCCGGTACAAGTGCGAGAATGACATCACACCATAAATCCATCTCTACAGAATGTATGAATTAATGTTGCATTTTCTCCCCTTCAAATGTAGCCAAGAGTAAAGACCCTAGGGGCTTGTGTCCATAGCCGACGTTTTATGAGTTGTCAGCTCCTTTCTGTCATTCATTTCTATGCTGGAGAAGCGTCAGGCGCGCTCCTCTTCCCAGAGCCGCACCTCACGTTTTATGAGCTCTCGACGGCAACGTTTTTGGCGGAGCGCTCCCAGCTCATAAAGTTGAAACTAGTTAAACTTTTTTGGAAAGGAGCGCGCTCATCAATGTAACTCATCGAGGAAGGGGCGGAGCCGCGGCTGGCGCGAGCTCTGGGGAGACCCAGAAAGACGCTTGAAGCTTTTTTTTCTTCTTTTTTCAAAGCGGTCCGCCTTGAAAAAAAGGCTTTGAGTGGACACATAGCCTAAGCCTGTCAAAACAGCAGTCAAAGTGTATATTTTCAGCACTACGTTTGTTTACCAATGGTTTTAACTGTTATTAGTGAAATATGAGTTCATAAAAATCTCAGGGCATCGAGTCGGAAAAAGGCGAGGATTGACAAGGATTTGGCGCAACCTAACTTGAGTGTAGTCTTTTGAGAGAAGAGACCCAGGGCTTTCGATGGGCTTTCGAATGAAAAAAATAACTACACTTCCCAGCTCACGCCAGCCCCTGTCAATCATCAGACTTCTTTTTCAGTTATTTTTTTCCTCTTTATGTTCAGGATCATATCTCATGGGTGGAACAAACCTGAACGTTATTGCCATAAATTAGAACGCAGTTATCAACGTCTAGCAAAAAATGGCGTTGCAATCTGATGAAAAATGGTGGACACCTTTCATCATAAAAAAGTAACTGTAGTTAGAGTAGATTTCATTCACGGTTTTTGCTGCACGCCTGGTGAGGTGATACTAATTGAACTCTGCCATTGGAAAGGGGGGATTTGGCCCGATCCATAGATGTGCGACTTGGCCATAATAAGGTAATTTATAGGCCTGATATTCTATATTCTATAATCATATTTCAAATTGCATGTGTCCGGATGGCAAAATTCCGTACTGTATCTACAAAACTTTGTTTAATCATCTGCCCTTTATTCATTTGTTTAGATCTTTTGTACCACGTGATCCCAAGATGGTGCTGAATGAGCAAAATGTTTCATGTCTGGTACATTTTTGCATGGTGTTATTCACCATCAAAGATGAAAAAAGAAAGTACACTGGGAATACATTCCCTGAGATCCATAGATGTCCCGATACCAAGAACATGCAAATGGGCCTTGTAGAAGTGGAGCAATCTTCCATTTACTTAGGTATGTATTTTTAGGCACATTTTCAGAAATTAGGGCTAGGGTTTAAGAGGTTAAATAAGGTTTATACTTTTAACTCATTGATCGCCATGCTGTTTTCCCATCTTTACTCAATGGCGCCAGCGTTATTGACCATTTTCGCGATGTTTACAGACCCATCGTGTGTTCTGTATTATAGCTACGGAGTAGGGCTGTCCCCGACTAAGGATTTGGATAGTCGACTATGATTGGCCGACATTTTCCGATAGTAGACTATTAGTCGATTATGGAAAAAAATAATTGGGGAAAAAAAAGTATATTTTTTTATTTTTATTTTTTATCATTCCATTTGGGATGTGGGGGGTGCTTAATGTCTGAAGGAGTCAACGGAAGGCTTCTTGTCCTCTGCAAAAGCATGCAATTGGTCCACTGATGGATAAATCTTGATCTTTGTCTAGTCTAGTGTGTTCATTAGATGGGTGAAATCCTCTTTCAGTGCCTCTGTGCCTGTTTTCTTAGACAGTTAGCCTCTGGTATGCGTGCCATTAGCGTTAGCCATGCTTCTAGGCCTCTTTTCTTTTGGAAAGAATGATACATTTTTTTTTATTACAAAAAAAGATTTTTTTTTTTTTTTACTAAGATGTTGGCAATCGACTACGGCTCCTTTCGATCGATTAGTCGACTATTCAACTAATAGGGGTCAGCCCCACTATGGAGACAATAGTATGGCTCATTTGACAGGCACTGTTTATAGTCCAACATTGACAAACCAGTTAGTTTCTACTAGGGGTGCACCGATATATCGGTCGGGTATCGGTATCGGCCGATAAGTGCCTTGTTGACTGCTATCGGCCTATCGGCCGATAAGCTCAAATGTGCCGATAGCAGTCGCCGATAAATAACCATCAATTTGTGTAGCGGCAAAAGGCAAAAAAAAAAAAGTTCACTCGCGACCTACCTGCACAACGCCCGCCGTCCCCCACACACACACACAAGCTACTGCATCAAAGTTACTACTTATGATTAACAAGGCATTCGTTTTGTGGCATTAACGTTATATAGTTAATGTTACACGGACAATAACATCAGCATATTATTATTAACATTAGTTAACGCTAGCTTTCGGTTAGCTGTTCAATGCTAATAACACAACCAAGCGAACCCATCAGAGCTCCCCATCAACACCGCTCTGTCGGGAGGATGGCATTTAAGAAAGTATCTGCTGTTAAAATGACACAAACATTCGTTTTGTGGCATTAACGTTATATAGTTAGTTACACGTTCAATTACATCAGCATAGTATTTACCCGAAGATAGCAAGCAAGCCGTTCATAGCTCGGTTCCATTCCGTTGCTCATTCCGTACCCAACTACACATTCTGCAATCTGTTAATAAAGTTTTCAACCAGACAAATGTATAGAAAGGCTTTGTTTTATTATAACATTTGTAAAATCATTCTCCTACACATCCCTTGTGGACTATATTGTATTATATATGTAACTGTTTTTATATGTGTAAATAAACAAACAAACAAACAAACAGCAGGAGGTGGGTGCTAGCGGTGTGGCGTAATTGGCCGAATCGACTGTCAATCAAAATGGTTCCATTGCATTGGTTGAAAGCTCTGGTTGAGAGAATAGTATCCCGCTGCAGGCCGCCAGAATGGTTCCATTGCATTGGTTGAAAGCTCTGGTTGAGAAAATAGTATCCCGCTGCAGGCCGCCAGACGATACTGGGAGAGGGATAGTGATACCATAAACATATTTCTTGATGTTTCCTTTTTTTAAGTAAGTAAAGAGGCCTACAAATACAAACATACACATACAAATATACAGTAGTTTCATTAAAAAAATTAAAAAAAAAATATTAAAAAGAATATTAAAAAAAATTACAAATACTTATTTTTTGCCACAAGTATCAGTATCGGTATCGGCCGATTGTGTTAGTTGAACAATCGGTATCGGTGGCCAATTTTCATATCGGTGCATCCCTAGTTTCTACATACTTTCGTTTGTGCGCTATTCCATGCTAAACATCGCCCTGTTTAGAAATAATCCAGTCTCGTTTCTAGATAGTGAGATATGGCGTGATATATGGATATGCGCTAATCATTCGGGTTGCTCGGCTGAAACCTATATTATTTATTTCCAAATCAAAAGGTATATACCATATATAGATGTTTCTTCACAAAATCATCAAGGGGGGGTCGTTTCACGAAGCTGCGATCGTTACTGTAAAAGCCATACAAGTGTTTTTAGTTATGTATTATTATTATTATTATTATTATTATTATTATTATTATTATTATTATTATTATTATTATTATTATTATTATTATTATTATTATTATTATTATATAATAATAAGAAGGATATGTGAATGTTATGATTTATCTGTGTAGTCAAAAAGGGAATGCTTGCCCAGTGTTGGCCTATTCTGGGGAAAATGGATTTGCCTCAGTTGTATTGTGGGCTGTGGTTCACCTGACTTGCCTGAACGGCACTGTCTAGGCCAGACCTGGGCATTGTACGGCCCGCGGGCCGGATACGCCCCGCGGGATGATTCTGACCGGCCCGCGAAAGATTACATGATAATAATTTTTTTTTTTTTTTTTTTTTTTTTTTTTTTTTTCATGTCAACGTTCACACGCACAATATACGCTTACCTAGGATTTGACTTGATTCAACAACAAAGCAGTCGGGGCAAGCCGAAAAATGGTCGAAAGTGTGGTTATTTGAAGTTTGGATTTCTTTTTTCACAACTGAGGTAGGTAGATAAAATTTTTAGAGACTAAAGTACAGAAAAAAGGTACCGTTGGGTACCGGTATCGATTCACAGGTACCGGTACCGTATCGGTTCAAATGTGAACGGTACCCATCCCTACTGAACACACAACTGCAGGGCAAGGGCATTTTTGCTCATGAAATGCATAGCCATGTGAAAGCCTTCATGACAAAGTTGCAATTAATTTCAAGGCAACTAGGCAGCAACAATCTCAAACACATGAAAACCCTGAAAGAAGTCAAACCATCAGCTGATCACCGGCACAGGTACTCATCCATGTTGGGAGCACTGCATGATGAATTGTCAAGGCGTTTTCAAGATTTCAAAAAGGTTGAGGATGAAATGCAGCTGGTTTCCTCTCCCTTTACCTGCAGTGTTGATAGTGCACCCACTGATGTTCAGCTTGAACTCATTGACCTGCAGTCTGATTCACTACTGAAAGAGCACTTTAAGTCAGCATCACTGCTAGAGTTCTACTCTGCTCTCAAGGAGGAGAACTTTCCAAACATGAGGAGACATGCTCAGAAGATGTTGGTTCTCTTTGGATCCACCTATATGTGAACAGACATTCTCAGTCATGACGTTTACCAAGTCCAGGTACAGATCCTCTCTCACTGATGAACATCTGGCAGCTGTGCTTCGCATCTCCACCTCAGACATGCAACCTGACTTTGATGGACTTGTTAAAGCTCAACAGAGACTGAATTTATCACACTGAATGAAAAAAAAAATAGCTGAAGAACACTAAAATGTGGAAATATAACAAGTGAAATGGGACACTTGATATTTTCTTTTCTTTTTTTTGCACAGTTCTGAAAACATTAAATGTTTAATATAGGCATGTAGAGTAAAAAAGGCTACCGACACTTTTCATGTCTTGTTTATTTTGGCTATAAGATGATGTGATGTCTTTAGAAAGCTAAGAAAATCATTGTTTCAATAGTATATGAAACTCAAAATAATAACTTTATTTGTATAGCACTTTTTCATACATGCCCTTTGTTATTAATGTTTCACATTTTGTTTATCATTTTGGAAATAAATTCTATTTGAATAAATGATATTTTTGAAAGCTAACCTCACCTTTTAATTGCCAAATAATAACATACACTCTTACCAGGGGTCAAAACAATGCCATTTACTGCTTTTTATATAGAAATAAAATGTATATTATGCATAATTGAGTTTGGAATTTTGGCCCGGCCCTCCAACATATTTTCAGTTGCTCATTCGGCCCCCCGGGAAAAATAATTGCCCACCCCTGGTCTAGGCCTACCAGTCACTGCGCAGCTGAGGGCATAAATTAGTGATGGTAATCACCTGGGTGGGTGTAGAACGGGAAAGGCACACAGTTTTCTGACCGCTTTGGTCCCAGCTTCGATGTAAATAGATTTTCTAAATAAATCGGATATCCATTGATATCTGACAACGGAACTCAAAGTGTGGAGACTATTATTGGATAGAAAGCACGTATGGAAGACTGAAATATGGACTTTTGAATGAACATTATCATATGTACACTATATGTATGTAATGGACACTCACCTGACTATATATATATTTTTTTATCCACTTTTTCTCCTCTTTTTAATTAAAAAAAAAATTCTCCCATCGCAATTCCACTGTGCCAATTCTTCCCCCCCCTTTCTTGAACGTTGCTCGCATATGCCCCCCATTGGCCAGTTGTAGGGAGGATAGAAGACTTGGATCACGTGTCCCCTCCGGTACACGAGGAGGCAGCCTGTCACATCTTTTCACCTGCCAGCGCGGACTCTCATTGGCGAGGTGTAACGTGTGGGAGGCTCACACTACCCCCGCCCTTTTCCTGTCTCTGCTGTGCAGGCGTCCCCAACCGACCTGTAGGAGTCACTGTCCACAATGTCCAGATTACCACCACAGTTTTCTGACCGCTTTGGTCCCAGCTTCGATGTAAATAGATTTTCTAAATAAATCGGATATCCATTGATATCTGACAGCGGAGCTCAAAGTGTGGAGACTATTATTGGATAGAAAGCGCGTACGGAATACCTCCCGACTGCCTCGAGAAGCGGACCCAGGCAAAGGCCACTGCAGTTACCAAAAGCATGTTTTAGGTTTGCTAAAATACGACGCTGTGATCAATACAAAAGCATGTTTTAGGTTCGGTAAAATATACCTAAAATAGACCTTAGTCAGAAGGTACTCCAAAATGAATAATCTGTGTAGTTCCATCGCGATTGCCATTACTCGTGTGCATTGGGTCTGGCTATAATACGGGAAACAATAGGTTTCAGGCGAATCTTCGACACATGCCTGTGTGCTGATTCACTTTGAGGGGGAAGGGATTCCTGCAGCCGGAGGTACCTCAGTACTGAAAGACACCTTAGAGACCCAGTTCAAAAGGTAGGCGATACTGCCACCTGTCGGGATTCGATCGTCATTGCAATTATATCGTAGGCAGCGGTGCCAGCGAGACACAGGCAGGTCCGTGCAAGTGGGTGGGTTTAGAATGGGAAAAAAATATATAAAAAAAAAAGGGATCTAAACCCGAGAAATCTCGGGGTTGGCGCTCAACAGTTGGATTTGAAACCTGAGAAATCTCAGGTATGGCGCAGAAAGAGTTAAGACTAATTAAAAGTATACAAAATTAAGCAAATTCTTATAATTGACATGATACAAATATCCATAGGAAGAAAGATATATTAATACATCTGGTTTGCGATGCATTATATGTGGTTTGAGATTAGATTCATGGATTTGGTAGCAGTAGAAGAAAGCAGAAAGGACTCCAGACAGACTTACTGATAACGTTTTGTTCCTTCAGATGATCCATCAATGACTCCACGTTCTTCAGACGTTGAATCAACGTTGTCTGGTGGCGCTTAATAAACGTGAAACCATCTGGGGGGGCGGGCAGAGAAGAGAGAGAGAGAGACGGATATAGAAAAGATGAAAGACAGAGTCACAGATGGACAGATATACATATAGACAGATGGACAGAGAGATAGATTGAAAGATAAGATATAGAGAAAGAGACAGTATTAAATATTATAAGGTATTTACTACAAATACTACCCTCAATGTCAAGTTAAGCCCGACGGGTCCGGTACCGGCCCAAAATGACATCACGCCATAAATCCATCTCTACAGACTGTATGAATTAATGTTGCGTTGTTTTTTTTTGTAGCCAAGAGTAAATACCCTAACACTGTCAAAACAGCAGTCATAGTGTATTTGCATCAATACATTTGTTTACCAATAGGTTAAAGTGTTATTAGTGAAATATGAGTTTTGGAAATGTATACGGAAACCGGCGAATATTAGACGCTTGGAAATGTGCGCCACCATTTAGTTTGTAGTCATATGAGGAGATGACCCAGGGGACTGAATTACTTGTGGATTCACTTTTTTATTTATCTTATTTTTCATTCACGGATTTTGCTGCACACCTGGTGATACTAAATCCAGATTGAACTCTGCCATTGGAAAGGAGAGATTTGGCCCGATCCATAGATGTGCGACTTGGCCATAATAAGGTAATTTATAGGCCTGATATTCTATATTCTATAATAATATATCAAATTGTATGTGTCCGGATGGCAGAATTCAGTACTGTATCTACAAAACCTCCTGTTAATCATCTGCCCTTTATTTGAGGCCTATAAATGACCTTATTATGGCCAAGTCACACATCTATGGATCGAGCCAAATCTCCTGTTTCCAATGGCAGAGTTCAATCTGGATTTAGTACCACCAGGCGCCCTAGACAATGCAGCAAAAACTGTGAATGAAGTAAGTACAGTTACTTTTTTATAATGTAAATTTCTCCGCCATTTTTTATCAGATTGCAATGTCGTTTTTGCTAGACATTCACAGAAAGGTAGAGAGAGAAACTAAGTGCATTCTATTTTATGGCAAAAACGTTCAGATTTGTTCCACCCGTGAGATATGATCCCAAAAACGAGAAAGAAAGAATCTTCACGCTCAGGGGAGGAAACTAACTTTTTGGCTTACCAGCCAACTGGCGAGTATCTGATTTTTTTTACCAGCCAAACAGATTTTTTACCAGACAAAAAAAATCGCCAATTGTGATAATTACTTCTTTGTATGTCTTCGTCTAAATAGATTTTCAATCATAGTAAAATAATCACACCGTGTCTCTACTCTTTAAAATATTTATTAGCATAAAACATTAATCTCTACTCTTCACAATATTAGCATAAAACATATTAACATGAAAGAGGTATCTATTCTGGACTGGGTTGGGCTGAACTGGGCAGTGAAAGATGCTGGGTTGGGCAGTGAAAGAAAAAAACCGAAGTATGTTGTGAAGTGTATAGATAGATGTGAAATGTATAGATGTAGCAGTAGTCTATCTGTATGTCATATGTTATGATGAATTGAAAATGGGGGACCCTGATGTAAACAAGACGAAAGTCTTTCTCTGGTCTGCCTCCCCTTAACAATTGTGTGTATTGAGCCATACTGTATTGTACCCATTCTGCAATCTGTTAATAAAATGTTCAATCAATCAATCAAGTTAACTTTGAACCTCGGTTGTCAAGCCTCGTCAATGTTGTGTATGCATCTGGGTAGGCACACTGTGCCTTTAAGACAGCACGGTGGTCTTACGACAGTGCTGTGAAGTACCGTGGTAACGTCAGTTGGGTTGGTGTGCTGTTGTACACAGTGCACTGGTTGAGCTTAGCTAGCCCCTTTCGTGACTGCGATGTGCAAGCCAGGGGCTTTTGAGCATGAAATAAAATGTCTAACCTTACGTCGTAGTCCGGTGCTTTTTTGGAAACATTATAGTCATAACAGATACACCTAGCTGGCTGCTTTGAGCACACGGGGCTAACGTTAGCTAGCAAGCAGCTATCGCTAAAACGCTAACTAGGACTCGAGCCACCCGAACAACTGCCTCTTTGAACTGCTGCCGTCAGGCAAGCGATACCGGAGTCTTATGGCGAGCACAGAAAGACTCAGAAGGAGCTTCTATCCCCAGGCCATCAGGCTGCTAAACGAACAATAATCGCTAAACGAACAATAATCACTATGCAACAACCATCAAATGCACACAGCACACACACCCACACGCACACACTCACTCAAACAAACAACACACTGCAGCACCCACTCTCCACACTTTAGATCACACAAACACACTTACACTTTATATTTATTGATAAAGGATTTGCACTACAACTCGTACACCTACTGTGAATTGTACCTAAACTGCACCTCGTCCATTTATGCCTTGCACTATATAGTATTGTATATTAGTACACTGCACAGTATTGTATATTGTATGGTAACTACGTCTACGAACATTGTACATATGTCTAAACTGAACACTGTGACCTCTTTTTTTACTTCTAATTTTTACTATGTTTTTATTTCATACTTATCTTGTCATGCACAGTCTCTGGAGCGCAACAGTAAGAAGCATTTTGTACAAAAGTATTCTGTACTTCTGTATGACAACTATTAAAGAAACTAGAAACTAGAAGCTAAGACTAACATTACACCTCTGTGATTTAAATGTGTCCTTAGTAACTTATACTCGAGGGTTGTGCTAGGGTTGGATGCAGTTCCCCGTTGGTCAGTCTGTCTGTTTTCCATCTTCTGCTGTGTTTAACGTTATCCGTTTGAGAGTGCTCCTGATGGCTAGCCTAGTAACGCAGGACTTTTATCATTATATGTCCGTGGGTTGGCCAGTACTGCGCGAACTTTTATTAAACATTATATGTCCGCGGGTGGTCTTGTGCAGTGCTCTCGTGGCACTGTCAACTAAGCACTCAGAAGACGCGCACCGTTTGCCAGTGCAGTGATTGCAGAATGTTTTTTTTTTTGTATACTCGCCAGACTGGCGAGTGGTCTTCATGAATCACTCGCCAAACGTAAAAAATACTCGCATTTGGCGAGTAAAGTGGCCTAATTTCCTCCCCTGTTCACGCTACAAGTCAGATGATTGACAGGGGCTGGCTTGAGCTGGGAAGTGTAGTTTTTCTAAATTTGAAAGCCCATCGAAAGCCCTGGGTCTCTTCTCTCAAAAGACTACACTCAAGTTAGGTTGCACCAAATCCTCGCGCCAATAAGCGTATTTTTCGACGCACTGAGATTTCTATGAACTCATATTTCAGTTTCACTAATAACAATTAAAATCATTGGTAAACAAACATAGTGCTGAAAATATACACATTGACTGCTGTTTTGACAGGGTTAGGGTCTTTACTCTTGGCTACATTTGAAAAAAATACATGAATTCCTACATTCTGTAGAGATGGATTTATGGCGTGATGTCAATCTCGTACCGGACCACTCAGACTTAACCCATTGAAACCGGGAAATACATTTGTGTGTATATGCAGGCTATATAATGCATTATTAGCAGGCGTTTTAGGTCTAAAGGTTAAACCCTGGTGAGTTCCTGAAAAAGTCCCTAGTTCCAGGGGAAAGTTCTACAACCTACCCGACGCCATGGCCTCAGCCAGCATCTCTCTCTCGTCCTCCCTCTTCTGGTCCTCTGCGCTCAGCAGGTCTGAGACCAGCTCTTGGACGGTCTTGTAGTTCTCACCACTCGCTAGTATTTGGCTCGTCACTGTCTGCTTTACAAGGCCACGCTCAAAGCCCATCTCCAATGCAGAGCGGACGACTGGAGTACTCATCATTACTGCATCCTCTGAGCGCTCCTCACCAGGACCCAGATGTACAACTAGGAGAACAGAAAGAGTATTAGAATCAATTTGGCATCCAATGTAATAAAAAAGTCAACCAACAAACTCGATTCTTGTACCGGATCTCCCCACTGGTAAACAAGAATACCCTGAAGACTCTGGCAGGAGCACTCATTCAAGGGTACTACGACTATGCTTGCACCTCATGGTACCAAAGCACCTCAAAGGCGCTAAAAACAAAATTACAAACATCTCAAAACAAACTGGTCAGACAACTGCTTGACCTTATTCCTAGAACCCACCTCACCCCTGCCCACTTTGACAACCTAGGATGGCTTAGAGTAGACGACAGAGTACAGCAACTTGCAATGGGCCTGGTCTACAAGATACACTACACGACCAAGGTACCCATGTACATGTCAAAATACTTCCCAAAGGTCAGTGAATACCACGATCACAACACCAGAGGGAGCTCCACAAATCATGTTAAACCCAGATTCGGCTCAAACAAGGGACTATACACGTTTTGCAATTATGCCACATCAATGTGGAACGCCCTACCCAAAGCTGTAAAGGAATGTGAATCACTACCCACTTTCAAAAACACTCTCAAAAAACACCTACGGGAGACTGCAATTCGAAACTGGCCCCTGTAAATGTCATAACACAACCCCCTCCAATGTACAGTAAATTACCAAGTATGGTCTTGTCAATATTCCAATGTACAGTTTTGTTTGTACAGTTGTACAGTGTCCCCCACCCACCCCTCCTACCCAACCTCCCCCCCCCCCTCCCACTCCTACCCAACCCCCCCCCCCCCCCCCCCCCACCCACCCACCTCCAATGTACAGTACCCCCCCCCCCCCCCCCCCCCCCCCCACCTACCCAATCCAATGTACAGTTTCTACATCAAATGTATATACTCTTTTTTCTGGACTCTTTTTGTATCACAAACAGTACTGTATTTGCAAATCTGGTATGTCATAAATGTATAGATGTAGCAGTACTGTCTATCTGTATGTCATGTATGTCATATATGTTACGATGAATTGAAAATGGGGGACCCTGATGTAAACAAGACGAAAGTCTTTCTCTGGTCTGCATCCCCTTAACTATGTATTGAGCTGTACTGTACTGTACCCATTCTGCAATCTGTTAATAAAGTTTTCAATCAATCAATCAAGAAGTAGGGTTGGGCACCGAAAACCGGTTCTAATAGGAACCGGTTCCTAACTTCCGGTTCTTTTTTTTACTTTGTTAATTAATACCCTAGTTACAGTACAGCAACCAAATTAAACTGTATCAAGTCAACTGAAAATGTGAATAGTATGAACATTTTTTAATTCTCCTGCGAAATAAGCTGTGACCTGTTTTGACCACCTCAAAGAATCGGAATCGAGAATCGTTTAGAACAGGAATCGATATGGAGAATCGGAACCGGAATCGTTCAAATCCAAACGATGCCCAACCCTAATTAGAAGTACATTTACATTTAGCTGACGCCTTTATCCAAAGTGACTTACAAGTTCTGTACGACAAGTCATCAGGAAGGGTACAGCTCTATCAGCTGAGTAACAATGTTCATCAAAGTGTTGCGTGCTACAGTGTAGGTTAGTTTATTAGGACAAGTGCATGACAGTAAGGTTAGTTTATTTATTTATATTTTTGGAAAAAGTAGTAGTAGTTGAAAGCGATCCCAGACTAGCGCTGATTGCAACGAGAAGGGGGCAGAAGAAGACCCAAGTTCAAAACAAGTTATTTGTTTTGACTTGTGCGTCTGAATGAATGGAAGCGGACGGCCATTTTGTATAATCAGACTGAATTATTGCGGTACACACATTACAAAAACCTTTGTAAAACACTCATTTTCCGTGGGATTTTTTATAAACGTTGGACTTGTATAACTATAAGACTTCAGGCTATGGAACAGTTATGTTTTCCAGCTCCTACCTCTCAGCTGGAACCCAAAAACAGGCATCTGGCAACAAGTCGACACAAGTAAGGATCAAATATTTTATTTCAGTGTGTTCAAACCTCTGTTTCTCTATTACATGACACATCAACATTATCTGGCCATCGTCAGTAAATACTATCAAACTCCTCTGGTCTTTCCAAAGAGAAAACACACACACATACGCACGCACGCAGGTTTTTAGGTTTGCCTGGTTTAATTGTGTATTAATGCATGTAAAACCTCAATACTGTATTGTAAAATGATATGAAAAGTGATATACCGGTACATCTTTCTTTTCAGGACAACCTGGGCTATCAGAATGCTTCAGTTTTGTCAGATCAAAGTATACATGAGTTATACCATTATATATAAATATCAAATATATATAAATATATATCAAATAATTGAAAAAAATACAGAGAATAATAATGAACTAGACACATGTCTCCACAACTGTATTCTAAAAAAAACTAAAAAGTAAAGTCCTAACTTATACGCATAAAGAACTATTGACATTGTTGCCATAGAGTCATTTTATTTTTCAATCTGTTAGTTGGCCTGGCCCTAAATAAATAATCACAAGATACATTCAGTGCTGGATCTAACTAATTGGATTTATGGAGGCACATTTATGGACCACAAAGCTTCTGGAAGGGTTAGAATGACAAGCGGAGGCTCGTCCGAATCGTACAGCGATAGTCTATCGGCAGCAAAAATAAAGTTGGTCGATCAGCCTCTGCGTTATGATAATATGATATGAAATGTAACTAGTGCTGTCGGACCCAGATATTGGTCTATGAGAGGGTATGATTTTAGAATATTTCAGCTAATGAAGCGCCTTGGGTACGTGAAAGGCGATATATAAATTCAAGCCATTATTATTATTATTATTAATAAATGTTTATTATCACCAACTATCTAGTTTTTATAGTGTAACGTTTGGCTACTTGAAATAATTGAACGTATAGAGAGAGAGACGGGCTTGTATGTTAGTATGCTTTTATGTATGTTTTATTTTGATTATTAATTTGAATATAGAATATTCGTTGACAGCCCTACTTAACAGTAACTGCATCACTCCCGAGTGGAACATGAAGAGCCACGTTCTGCAAACTTCCCCCCACTGTACCAAAATCATAATGAACCGCGACTTCAAAACCAGGTACGTACCAAACCGTGGTTTTTGTGTACCATTACACCACTAGTTTCTCAAGTTTCTTTAATAGTTGTCATACAGAAGTACAGAATACTTTTATACAAAATGCTTCTTACTGTTACGCTCCAGAGACTGTGCTAGACAAGATAAGTATGAAATAAAATAGTATAGCATGTAAAATAGAAGTAAAAATAGAGGTCACAGTGTTCAGTATAGACATATGTACAATGTTCGATGCAGAATAGAAGTAACTGAGTTACCATACAATATACAATATACTATGCAATGTACTAATATACAATTCTATATAGTGCAAAGCAGAAATGGGATGAGGTACAATTTAGGTACAATTTACAGTAAGGTGTACGAGTTGTAGTGCAAATCCTTTACCAATCAATATAAAGTGTGTTTAGGTGAACTAAAGTGTGGAGAGTGGGTGCTGCAGTGTGTTGTTTGTTTAAAGTGAGTGTGTGCGTGTGGATGTGTGTGCTGTGTGCATTTGATGGTTGTTGCATAGTGTTTATTGTTCGTTGAGCAGCCTGATGGCCTGGGGATAGAAGCTTCTTCTGAGTCTTTCTGTGCTCGCCTTGAGACTCCGGTATCGCTTGCCTGACCGCAGCAGTTCAAAGAGGCAGTTGTTCGGGTGGCTGGAGTCCTTGATGATTAGCTTAGCCTTACCCCTGCACCGCTTGTTGTAAATGTTCTGGAGGGTGGGAAGCCCCCCTCCAATTGTGCGTTCGGCTGAACGTGTCACTCTTTGTAGTCTGCTACGGTCTTGTGCAGTGCTATTCCCAAACCAGGAGGTGATGTTGCCAGTCAGGATGCTCTCTATTGTACATGAGTAGAAGTTCTTAAGGATCTTCTGACTGACTTGGAACTTCCTTAGGCGCCTGAGGAAGTAGAGGTGTTGTCGTGCCTTCTTCACAACACTGTCAATGTGTGTGGTCCATGTCAAGTCCTCGGATATGTGGGCTCCGAGGTACTTAAAACTGTTCACTCTCTCAACCGGTGCCCCGTCGATGCTGAGGGGGCTGTAGTCCTTGACCCCCGACCTCCTGAAGTCCACAATCATCTCTTTTGTTTTGCTGACGTTCAGGGAGAGACAGTTCTCCTGACACCACTGTGACAGATTCTCTACCTCTTCCAGGTAGGCCCTCTCGTCGTTGGCAGAGATCAGGCCCACCACTACTGTGTCATCAGCAAATTTGATGATTGTGTTGTAGTTCCGCTGTGCCACGCAGTCATGTGTGTACAGGGAGTAGAGGAGGGGGCTCAGAACACAGCCCTGGGGGGCCCCTATGTTGAGCGTGATGGATGAGGAGGTGCAGTTGCCTGCTCTTACCACCTGGGGTCTGCCCGTCAGGAAGTCCAAGACCCACTGGCAGAGGTCATAGTTCAAGCCCAGGTCCCTGAGCTTGGCTATGAGTTTGGAGGGGACTATGGTATTGAATGCTGAGCTGTAGTCGATGAATAGCATTCTCACATAGTTTCCCTGCCTCTTGTCCAGGTGTGATGCTGCTGTGTGCAGCACATGGGCTATGGCGTCCTCCGTGGACCTGTTAGGGCGGTATGCAAATTGCAGGGGGTCCAGGTTGATGGGGAGGGAGGAACAGATGTAGCCCTTCACTAGCTTCTCAAAGCACTTCATGGCTATGGAGGCGAGAGCTACAGGGCGGTAGTCGTTGAGGCAAGCGGGCGTAGATTTTTTGGGTACAGGGATGATGGTGGACTTCTTCAGACAGGTGGGGATGACAGCCTGTTCTAAGGACAGGTTAAAGATGTCAGTGAATACCGGGGCCAGTTGGTCGGCACAGACTTTTAGGACGCGGCCGGGGATGCCGTCCGGTCCTGCTGCCTTCCTGATATTCACTTTCTTAAAGGTCCTTCTCACCTCATGTTCTGTTATTCTGAACACTGAATCTCCCTCAGCAGACCCCCCCCTCCCCATTTCCGTGGCTTGTAGGCTGGTGTTGTTATTCACAGCCTCAAACCTCGCATAGAAAGTATTGAGATCATTTGCTAAGGAGATGTCACTGTTCAGTTTGAGGGAGGTGCCTTTGTAATCTGTCATCGTTCTGAGGCCCTGCCACATACCTCTAGAGTCAGCCTGTTCAAACTGAAGTTCAACTTTATCCCTAGAACGCCATTTTGCCTCTATTACTGCTCTCCTGACGTTGTATCTCGCCGTCTTGTGTTCATCCATGTTGCCTGTCACAAGCCCGGTGTTGTAGGCTGAGGTGCGCACTTTCAGAGCCTCACGGACGGATTTATCTACCCAGGGCTTTTGATTTGGGTAGATTCTAATTGTGGTAGAGGGGATTGTTTCTTCTACCAGAGTACGGACAAAGTCAAGCACCATTTCAGTGTATTCGTTAATATTCGCTGTGTTATCACGAAACACATTCCAGTCTGTGCATTCCAGCGCAGCCTGAAGCGTCTCCTCTGACGTCACAGTCCAACATTTAACCTCTCGCGATACTTTTATATTTTGGCAAAAGAAAGATGGCGGCGTGATCGGACTTACCGAATGGACTAAGAGCTTGTGACTTGTACCCGTTCTTAAATTGCGAGTATACATGGTCTAATATGTTCTCGCCTCTGGTGGGACAGGTCACATGCTGATAGAAATTCGGCAACACCTTTTTAAGACGCGCGCTGTTGAAATCGCCCAGAACCAAAATGGCAGCGTCAACGTTAGCTATCTGTAGTTTGTTTACCTCGTCATGTAGTTTTGAAAGTGCGGCCCCAGTGTTTGCTTGTGGTGGGATGTACACTCCGATCATGATGATGGACGTTAACTCCCTCGGGAGAAAGAAGGGTCGGCATTTGATGGTGATATACTCCAGGTCTGGGGAGTAGTGGTTAGACAATTCCTTTGCGTTGCCTATATCGCACCACTCCTTGTTTACCATGAAAGCTATGCCGCCTCCTCTCGTCTTTAGTGATTCTTCTGCCGTTCGGTCCTTGCGGAGAACGAAGAAGTGATCTGCCGGTTCTATTGCATGGTTTGGGACGTCTGGAGACAACCACGTCTCGGTGAAACAAAGAACGTTGCAGTCCCGAATGTCCCTCTGGAATTGGATCCGTGCTCTGATGTCGTCCAGTTTGTTTCCTATCGATTGCACATTGGCCAACAATATGCTGGGCAGTGTGGTTCTGTGTCGCTTGGATCTCAATCTGTTTCGGACCCCAGCTCTTCTTCCTCGCCGTCGCGCCTTTTCCTTGCCTCGGCCGCAACAAAGGATCTCCGCTGGCCACTGTTGTTGTTCAGCAATCCGATCCAGAGAGCAATCCAGTCGGTAAGTTTTTCTTAATCCAATGTCAATGAGTGACTGACGGTCATACACATATAATGCACCAACAGTTGGTGCAAATAAAACTCTTAAAACTATAAAAATTAACAAAAGTAAGCACAGTCTCGACGGAGCTAACAGAAAGGCGGCCGGTCGGAGCAGCGCCATTCTCGCGCTAGTAGTACTAGTAGTAGTAGTATTATTAAGCATTACATCACACGCAGGAGTGTGTTATAAGAATTAGAGCATGCCTAATAAAGAAACCTACAGGTGGTTGTTAGGCCCGAGGTGCAGCCGAGGGTCATTAGACCCCCCTAGGCATGCTCTAATTCTTATAACACACGACTACAAGTGGTGTAATGTCTTTTATACAATTGCCGAATTCATCCAACCTTATTGCTATACAATAAACACACATTAATTGAAGCATAATGGAGATTTATTCACAAAACCATCCACAGAAAAAGTAGGTAAAAGAATTTAAAAAGAAGTTGCCTCCGTGTCTAGAAGCAGCTGGGAGGTGCGGTGTTTCAAAGCATGCCATCTAACAGTGAAGTTAGCGGTTGTTATTGGATTGATTGATTGAACATTTTATTACAGATAGACAGTGCTACATCTATACAAATTTCAAAATGACTTCAGGAAAATGTAATTAGAACGTTATTCCACATGTGGAAAGTCACAGCACTTTGCGAGCGTCTAGCGCGGGGTGGCCAACCCGCGGCTCGCGAGCCGCATGTGGCTCTTTGCCCCTCAATCTCTTCCATCAAAAAATATAATAATAATAATATATATATATATATTTTTGTCACTCAAACCTGTGGTAAACCTCATATTTTTATATGAACACATTGAGTGCCACGGACACGTTTTGTCGTTAGTTCATGCCGACCTTTGAGTGCCCCCGATGCTATATAGCGTTTGTTTGTCTTTTTTTTTTTTTATTGGTGATTTGAATTCATATTTCATCAATCGAGCCTCACGCTAGTGTTGCAGACTCTCTCTGAGCTCAATTGGGAAGATACCGCCCCCTATCGTCTCTCCCTGTGTAACTGCACCCCATTACTTTACACTGACGAAGGGGGGGTGCGTTTCCTCATTTTACTTTTCCCTCAAGCCAACTGAAGAATCCATTGTGCTCGCCGGCCCGGAAAAAATTTTGATTATGTATTTACAGTACCCAACACTGTAATCAATAAGCGTGATCGATATTTGGAATGGCGATCAGGAATTGGAATAATGTTTTTGGATAACATACCAGTCTTAGGATAATCAGAGCTATTTTCACAGAGATATAAGCGTTTGCCGTATGCGTGTGTGTGTGTGTGTGTGTGCGTGATCAGGAAATGAGAGAATCGATATTTCAGCCCGCCTCTATAGTGTGCATAAGTACACATATACTATCGATAATCTAGGGTTTATTTGAAAACTATTCATAAATAGGCCGAAAAATGACAACGTGTTTGTGTATGCCAGAATGTTCCAGTAAATGCCGTTTATCACGGAATCTATATATTTTCCTTGAAAACGAGGGCTTTTCAAAATGCTATACAACGGAAATGAACCGATTAAAAAACAATCCGTTTCGACAATGTTGACTGCAAACAAGTCATTGATAAGCGACAGGCAGATTAGACACATAGCCATAATTTAAAACAGAGATTATGCGTTCACAATGCTATCATTGAAGTGGGTGTTGGTATTTAACCATGCTTTCCCATGTTAATGGCCGGTACTGAAAGTGTTAAGAGGTAATTATATAGTTTACACTGTTTATTTTTCTCATATAAGCTGTCGGGTCATCTGACCCGTTCCGGCGGGAATCAGTGACATTTTCTCCATGGCTGTGCTAGTGTTAAGGGAATGCAGACCAGAGAAAGACTTTCGTCTTGTTTACATCAGGGTCCCCCATTTTCAATGCATCATAACATATGACATACATGACATACAGATAGGGAGCGAAATTAACTTTTTGACTCACCGGCCAGTGGCGGGTAGATGGGAAGAGTCTACCCGCCAAGCATATTTCTTACCTGCCAAATTTTTTTTGATTAAAAGAAAATATATATTTTATATACATTTTTTTTTTAAATAAAATATATATTATATAATCATACTTGTAGTTGTATTATCTGCGAGACATCGCCACCACGCAATAAGTCAAAATGCTTGCTATCTGCAAACAGCTCCACTGTCTGTGTGTATACTTGAGTAGCCTCCAGCTCCAGCAAGGATTCTCCGGCCCTGCAGCTAGACCCTATATTCAGCTAGACCCTACATTCAGCATGCAAGGATTCTCCGGCGATGCAGCTGGACCCTATTTATAACGTTACGGTTCTTTTGTCAAATCACATTCAACATGCCCTCAGCTAGAATACGCATTCAATCAATGTTATAAGACATTGATATCAGGAGCTATCTGTAGCTACTGCTAGCCCGGTAGATAACGTTAAGACAATTTAGTTTACTGGGACAGATATATCTAACGTGAGCTAGCTAAGCTAGCTAACGAGGGAACGGAGGTATTATGCACTCGAGTCGACTATTGCTGGAGCATTTGTTGATATCAGCAGCTATCAGTAGCTAGCCAGCTAGATACCGTTAGACAATGCCTCGTCATGTATTAAACTAAAAGTGAATAGTTGACTGGGTCATTGTTTAAACAGTAACGGTAGCTCATGGAGGTCCGATATAGACTAGAGCAGACTGCCCGCATATCGCAATGGTGGCGTTTCAGGAAGTAAACAAGCCAAATGAGAGCTTCCGATTGGTCATTTGCTTTCTTTCTCATGAAACCAGTCACGTCACTCTACTGTGATTGGACCGTTGACTTGAGTGCAATGTGGGACTTGTAGTTTTTTAACGATCTCGCGGCGGAGAAAAAAAAGGCGAGAGAGGCTATAATCTGTACTCGCACAATGAGTATCGTTATGAACTACACGTCTACACACCACACGGCGGGCAGCCCTCTAAGTGTCAAGCGCCAAAGGTAAAAACTGAGCGCCCTTGGCGGGCGGCGGGCTTTAGTTTCGGTCCCTGCATACAGATAGACAGTACTGCTACATCTATACATTTATGACATACCAGATTAACAAATACAGTACTGTTTTTGTAGGGTGATTATGGTTTATTTACATTGAGGTTCTGGGGTCACGTGGAGTGTATTATATAGGAAATAACAACCGTCGGCTTTCCTTTTCTAAGCATTTTCGGTGATAGAAGTGATTGGAGAATAGTTGCGGGACGCCAAGATGTACCCACAGTAGAAAGCTTGCGTGGATCCTTGGTTCTTTTAATACAGCATTTTTTTAATCACGCGAAACAAATAACCTCTGTTCTCCTTGCAATGCGTTTTTAATTCTTTCTTATACAGTAGGAAGGGGGAAGAATACTATATCGTGGGTGTTCCTATAACTTGTATTCTGCTTACAGCTTCGAAACTCCACTTATTTCGTTTTTACAATGTCAAAGCCTTTTAAATATAATCAAAACGTTCCCGTATTTCTGCAATCTATGCGCCAATAATAACGACTTGAGTTCTATTACATGCTGGGTAGGCTGATAGAGTGTCTGCACGTTCACCCGAGAGAAGTCGGATTCTGCAACTCGGATTCTGCAACCCCCCCCCCCCCCCCCCCGGATCAGTGGCCACTCCCCCCCCCCGCTATTTATATTTTGTTTTACAATGAGTCATGACAAACCAATTACATAATCCAACATTGTGTAAACAACTAACATATTCCAGGTAAATGTATCTATTTTGAATGAGTCGTTAGGACTGAATCAATACATCCATTCATAAAGATTATTGTCCGCCATCTTGGTTTCATTCAGTAAAAGAATGAACGGCGGAGTGATTCGGAAACAAAGTAATTCGGTTGTGGGCGGATTCTGGGATCACGTGGAGTGTGTTATGAGAAATAACATCTGAAACAAGTGTTTCAGCCAATCAGAATCACAAATTTGCATTCCATTGTATAAGAAGTAGTAATTGGTTTGTTAACGGCTCAGTAACAGCTTGTTAACACTGGTTTGGAAGGGGGGGGGGGCAGATAGGAACCAGACTACCTAGTTTGAGGGTCATACATCTGAAGTCCTTACCATTTGTAAGGGGGCCGCTCAAGGTTCAGTTCTGGGCCCACTTTTATTATAACGCATGGTATTTTCTAACCCTAGGAAGATAGAGTTACCTCTTAACTTGCACCAGCCCGAAATCGGGCCCTCATGCCCATGCACACAAGTCACAGCACTTTGCGAGCGTATAGCAGGTCAGGGCTGCATTTTTCGCCGTACATATAAATTACCGTTCAAAAGATCTATTTGTTGCCGTTCGAACGCCGAAAAAACAGGAAAAGTAAAGAGATTGAAATCCATCTATAAATAGTAGTAATAGTGCTTCTATCAATAGTGGCAGTTGTTACTATTGTTACAACAGTATCTTAAGCTTTTTTGCAATTAGGTCACTCACCTGGTGGGTCGACGAACTCTCTGCTGCTGTCGCCATTGGACAAGAGCTGGGAGGGGGCGGAGACACAAGAAGATGCTTATTGATTCCTAGAGAACTATTGCACAGTGCACACTCACCATTAGAAACCAAAGTCACATGCTAAGATTTAATTTATGCACTTTTCATCCGCTCACTTTTCATCAACCCAGTATTTTAGCAGCCAAACTGGCTAAAGAATTTGAAGCAGCCTTGATTTTATGGATTGTTGATTTTCTCAACAATAGAATCCAGCAGGTCAGAGGTCAGTAGGTACATCACTCTCCCCACAGGGATGTGTTTTATCATCTGTATTGTTTATTTGAATACACAAACTCTTGCACGTTCACAATTAAGTATGCAGATGATACTGCCTTGCAGGGGCGTAACTCACGCGGGGGACATTGGAAAGTGTCCCCCGCATGGTTTCAGAATGCAGTTATGTACCCCCCCCGTTTTACCGTCCAAAGAGCTGAGTCTGACTACCTGTCCTATTATTATGCAAAGAGCAGTAGATGGGGGTCGCATTCTTGCCCTGCACGGGCCAAGTACCCACTCGCTAAAGTACTCGTCTTTGCATAATAATAGCTTGGGTCGTCAGCCGAGGTGTGTGTTAAAATACGTCATCACATACGGTATAAAGAGAGATAAGATAAGACATTCAGTGCTATGTCCGACTCCTACCTGCGTGATTGCAACAACGAGATGGCACCGTCGCCCAAGAGGAGAAAGCTACTTCTTCAAAGCAAACTAAGTTTTGCTACGCTGTCGCCTAGAGCTAAACCAGCAGCAGTGACGACACCACCACGAAACAGGAGGGCAACGGCAAGACTGGCAAGTAACAGCATTTTAGCAGATTTTCTTTTTTTAATATAGGCCTAATGTATTTGTCCAGATTGACTAAGCTATAGCTATTTGCCTGTTTGTTTCTCTTGAAAATAATCGTGGTTCATAAGTCCATGATTGATTGATTGATTGATTGAAAAGTTTATTAACAGATTGCAGAATGGGTACAGTACAGTACAGCTCAATACATACAATTGTTAAGAGGATGCAGACCTGAGAAAGACTTTCGTCTTGTTTCCATCAGGGTCCCCCATTTTGTACCTGTAATTAAATTTGATTAAAAGTGATTGGCGATAGATAAAGGTGATAGATACATTAAGAGCTAAAATTGTATATTGTATAGTAGTGTTTCTCAGGAACTTAGCATGTCTTTTTTTATCATGCATATCTTGTATTACTGTGTTCATAATTGCTAATTGAAGCACCATATAATAAATGTTCTTTCACCATAAACCTTTCAAATTTGTTTATTATTTGTCACAACAGAATACTTGTTTTTTGCCCTAACCCCCCCCCCCCCCAGCGACGTCACTCGCCACGCCCCCTAATCTGTCCCCCCCACATCTACAGAGAGTTACGCCAGTGCTGCCTTGATACTCCTATATGATGGGGAGGAGCATGGACTAGTCTTAGGGTGTCTTCTCCTTAGGAACGGGTGCTACGCTCCGTCCTCGCTCCGTCCTTGAGTGCGAACTCCCCCCCTCCCTCTCCCCACTCTGGTTTGCATACACATTGCAGTCTTGTTTAGCTCCCAGGCACAATTGAGGAGAGCAACTCTCTATAGTCTATATATTTCTGAATTAACCAAAACAGTTACACAGGAAATTTTCGCTGTACCTCGGGAAGTAATGTACCAGCTAAACCTACACGATGGGTTAGATACAGGCAGGATTTTGGATACTTTTCCTACACTAAAAACATTATGGCCATGCCGCGTGCTAACCACATATTACAGACATATAACGAACAACGTAAAAGATAATTGCATATTATATATATATATATATATATATATATATATATATATATATATATATATATATATATATATATATATTATTGCATATATTGATCGCTATAGTCCTGCTGAACACAACTAGTCACAACATCGGGCTCCCTTGCTTTGGATGGGCTAACCGGCCACATTACTGTGGGTAGTGATTAGGGCTGCAACTAACGATTATTTTGGTAGTCGACTAATCTGTCGATAATTTTTTCGATTAGTCGACTAATCAAACGATTATTTCTGTCACACCCTCCATCTCTGCTTCCTGTGGGCGCGGCTCCTTTTCCGGGCTCTTAGCAGACTTCTTAGCTTAACACATTCGGGGCCATTGGGATGCGTCTAATAAATCTCTAGAGGACCGGCAAATGTAAACAGACGTGGGGCTGTTTGTAGAGCTAAATCTATACTTTATAGTATTGCTATCTGTCCATGAATGAATGAATGAATGAAAACTTTATTTAACAGATTGCAGAATGGGTACAATACAGTACGGCTCAATACACACAATTGTTAACACTTTCAGCGCCACGCCTGGTTTTCCGTTTTACCGCTTGAATGCCACCATCGGCGCCAATGTTAACGTTAATATCGCCTAATCTATGTTTTAAATTATGGCTATGTGTCTAATCTGCCCATCGCATTATCAAAGACTATTTTCCAGTCAGTGCTGTAAAGGCAGATTGTTTTTTTATCGCGTCGTTGCCGTTTCAGAGCAGTTAGAAAAGCCCCCGTTTTGATATAAAAAACAGCTAATTCTGGAGCATTCTATGAAAATCGTCTTTTAGTGGAATATTCCACAACGTTGATACTCGTCGGCCTTTTTATGAATCGTTTTCAAATAAACGCTAGATGATCAATATTATACGTGCACGCACGCACATTACGGCCGCGCACTGATAATCGCTCCGTTGATTTCCTCACAGACTTTTACAGTGAAACCGAAAGAAGACATTTCACAAAACAGCTTATAACTTCATCAAACTTACTCTGATTATCCTACCACTGATAACATAGAGTCCTTACCTGACATCAGATGGTATCCAACTGGTATATTCCAATTCCTGATCACCATTCGAAAAAATCGATACGTGTATGGATCCAATGCGATACAGTAGAACTCCATGATCCGCGGGGATCTGAGGCTCCAGAATGAACTCTAGTAACCCCGGCTGGATCAGTGAACTGGAAAATGTGGAGTACCGGATTTTTTTCCCCATTCATTTTCATTGAGTCCATTCCAAAATCACTTATGTCATCTGGGAGACGACAGGGGGCGCTTTTTTCCACAGTGATCGCCGGCGCCCCTCGGCTATACTCGGGTAGGCTCGGGTGATGCAATAATTTTTCAGATCGCAAAAAAATAATAATAATAATAATTCCGAGAAATCTCGTGAGTGGCATGCAACCACCTATAAAAAACCAGAGAAATCTCGTGAGTGGCACTCAAAGTGTTAAGGGGATGCAGACCTGAGAAAGACGTTTGTCTTGTTTCCATCAGGGTCCCCCATTTTCAATTCATATAGACATTTATGACATACACAACATACATGACATTTATGGCATAGGGACATATAGGTATTTAGTACTGATACATTTGTGACATAAACGGTATACAGTACTGTTACCCCTAGATCCTGACAGAGTATATACATATGATGGGGAGGGGACTGTACATTAGGAGGGGGTGGGTGGGTGGGAGAGATATACATATGGCGGGGAGGGAATATATACATGCGTGGGGAGGAGACTGTCTATTAGGAGGTGGTGGGGGTTTTGGGCATTTACGGTGGCCAGTTTCTAATTGCAGCCTCCCGTAGGTGCTCTTTAAGAGCGGTTTTGAATGTGGGTAGGGATTCACATTCCTTTACAGCTTTAGGTAGGGCGTTCCACATTGATGTGGCATAATTGCGAAACGTATTTAGTCCCTTGTTTGAGCCGAATCTGGGTTTAACATGATTTGTTGAGCTTCCTCTGGTGTAGTGGTTGTGGTATTCACTGACCTTTGGGAAGTATTTTGACATGTACATGGGTACCTTAGTCGTATAGTGTATCTTGTAGACCAGGCCCATTGCAAGTTGCTGTACTCTGTCGTCTACTCTAAGCCATCCTAGGTTGTCAAAGTGGGCAGGGGTGAGGTGGGTTCTGGGGGTAAGGTCAAGTAGTAGTCTGACCAGTTTGTTTTGTGATGTTTGTAATTTTGTTTTAAGCGCCTTTGAGGTGCTTTGGTACCATGAGGTGCACGCATAGTCGTAGTACCCTTGAATGAGTGCTCCTGCCAGAGTCTTCAGGGTATTCTTGTTTACCAGAGAGGAGATCCGGTACAAGAATCTAGTTAGTTGGTTGACTTTTTTTATTACATTGGATGCCATTTTGTCACAGGAAAGATTTGCCTCTAGGATGGAACCCAGGTAGGTAATTTCGTCTTTCCTTGTGACAATATTGTCACCCACTGCAACTGAGAAGCCGTCGGTCTTGCTGAGTTTGTTATTTGAACCGAAGAGATTGGACTCTGTTTTGCCCATGATAGTTTGTTATCAGCGAGCCATATGCAGATTTTGCCTAGTTCCGAGCTGAGGGTTTTTTCAACCTGCAACTTGTTCTTGTCAGAGACCAGCAGGGCTGAGTCGTCCGCAAACAGGAACAAGTTGCAGTCACAGGCTGACGACATGTCATTTGCATAAATTAGGAAGAGTAGCGGTCCTAGTATGCTTCCTTGTGGAACACCACAGCTCACTGTGAGAGGGGGGGATAGAGTACCGTTTACCTCTACCATCTGTTCTCTCCCCTCCAGGTAGGATTGCATCCAGCTCACTGATAAGCTATCAAAACCAATTGCTTTTAGCTTGTCAATCAGAATGGAGTGATTGACAGTGTCGAAGGCCTTTTGTAGGTCCAGCATGACCATGCCGCAGTATTTGCCCGCGTCCACCTCTTGTTTGATGTGGTCGTTCAAATAGAGGAGGCATGTGTCAGTGGAGTGGGACATTCTGAAGCCAGATTGGAATTCGTAGATTCGATTTTTTTCCGCCAGGTACTTTTCGACCTGTTCGAAGACTATTTTCTCCATGACTTTCGAGATGGAGGTAAGAATAGAAACAGGGCGGTAGTTGCCTGGGTCTAATTTGCTGCCCTTTTTGTGCAGAGGGGTCACTCTCGCAATTTTGAAGTCCTTGGGGACGTGTCCCTGTTTTATAGAGAGGTTTATTATGTGAGTGATGACTGGGGTGATGGCGGCTGCTGCGTCTCTGAGGAATTTGGAGGGGATGTTGTCATGGCCAGTGGCCTTGTTAGGTTGGAGGGCGTTCAATTTTTTGAGTACCTCATCGGTTGTTACCATTTCAAGTTTGAAGTCGTCTTTGTGGACCCCTAGGTTTTTGTAGTATGCTACTATGTGTTCTACCCCATAATGCCCTGAGTGGGAGGGTAGTTTGTTTACCAGTGTTGTGGCTATGTTTGTGAAGAAGATGTTTAAGTAATTGGCTACATCCAGCTTGTCTGTGATGAGCGTGTTGTCCGTCTTTATGTTTATGTTTGAGAATCTGGTTTTAAGTTTTTTACTGCAGCCTAGTTGATTATTGAGTAATTTCCAAAGTTCGCAGGGTTTGTTTTTGTTTTCCTCAGTTTTGTTGTTGATGAAATTTCTTTTTGCGGTTTTGATCATGGTGTTTACGTCATTTCTTAGTCTGTTTCTTTGAATTTTTAGTTCAACCACGTGGGCTTGGAGTTCACCGTTTGAGCTTTTGGAAAGCTTTGTCTGACTTTTATGAAGTTCAGAGCATTTTTTGTCTCTGGTTTTCATAGCGGCCAGTATTTCAGTGTGCATCCATGGCTCAGCGCGATGTTTAACCCTGGTGGTTCTTATGGGTGCCATGTTGTTGAGTATTGCTGTGAATTTTGTTTTGAATCCAAGCCATGTTTCTTCAACCTGTGTACCACTGAGTTCATCTGACCAGTCCAAGCTCCCCAGTTCTAGGTTAAAGGCCTCTCTAGAGTAAGTTTTGAGGTCTCTAGATGTGACTGTTTTGTGACAGCCGGCCTTATGTTTTAGCTTTTTGCGGGTACAGAAAATCATATAATGATCACTTAACCCGCATGCTATCACCCCTTTATTGGAGATCATGGACTTGTCAATGTCAAAATGAGGTCAATGGTGGTTTGTGTCGAGTCACAAACCCTTGTGGGGTATGTCATTGTCAATTGAGTCCATAAACCGGATAAACAAGGATCTGGCCGGTATTGCACTTTCTCGAATTCAAAGAGTAGGGTAAATCTGCAGTGCCGCTCGGCGACCTTGAATAGGTTATTAAAATGGAATAAAAGCAATAACAACTTGCCACGGATATATCCGTGCTTCTGTCCACAACGGGTGGAATCGAAACACGGAGATCTCCGTGGTCGGGCGCCATTTTGTTAACATAACAGACCGACAGTAAGTTTGGGGGAACTAATGGGATAACTGGGGTTGCAACAAAAGTGCAACTAGGGCTAAAAACACAATGAAATTAAATAATAATAATAATAATAATAATAATAATAATAATAATAATAATAATAATAATAATAATAATAATAATAATAATAATAATAATAATAATAATAATAATAATAATAATAATAATAATAATAATAAATAAATAATATATCCTTCTTAGCAGACTTCTTAGCTTAACATCCCAGGGAACTAATGGGATAACTGGGGATGTTGTTTGCTCCTGACAAAAGTCTCAAAGTCTGGGGTGATGCTCTGAGGTCATGCTCAATGTCCAATCTGTTCCTCTGCTTTGTCTTCAGCTGGACCAGAGCTGAGAAGCCACTTTCACAAAGGTAGGTAGTGCAAAAAAAAAAAGTATAAATTATTATAATCTCAGAATAAGTGGCTTTGTATGCGCGTTTTAGCTTTTTTTTTTACAGCTTACGTTTTGGGCAATAATTATTTAGAGGCTCCATTTTTCGTGGAAGAAAAATACATCAGTCTAAATAAATGCATTCGAACAAGAAACCAATGTATAGCAATGGCAAAATTGCTTACAAAATTGCTTGGGCTTGTAACGTGCCTTCATCTCGAAGTTTTCATCGATCCACTGAACCGTGAGGCTCAACATGCTTGTTTGGTTGAGGTCTGAACTCGCCAAATTGCCCATAAATATAGTTTTTGGGGGTATTGTCCAGTTGTTGCTGTATGTTTTTATCTGCCCCGCTCTGTCGTCGGGGACACTGACGCGCACCCGAGACCACCTATTCCAGTGGTCCCGTCTTGGACCGAATCAGCGTCCCCGGTGATGGGGGTGGGGGGAGCGTTCTCATCACACTCTATTTTGGTGCGATCGTGCTCTGATTCGACCCCGAATGGCTAGTGTGAAAGCCCCCTTAAGACTACTTCCTAAAACAAACCTTGTCCTAAAACACCCCCTAAAACAAAGTAAATGTCTATTGATTTTTAATTTAGAAAGCTGCAATCCTCTCACCCTGCTTGTATCAATTGTATTCAGCCAATACAACTTGTAACATATTACAGGTACATTTACATTTAGTAATTTAAATGGTAAATGGTAAATGGCAAGTTTATATAGCACTTTTATCCTGTGGAGGGTCCGGAGCCAAGGATGTACCTCAGTCAAACTAGACTCAGTCTGTAAACTCAAAATACAAATAAATCAAGAGTTATGGCAGATGACTTCATGAAGATACAGGCCTCGTATCCCCAGAGAGCTCCTAGAATAATGTTAACGTAGACCTTTACGCTTAAGAGGTTAAGTGTAGTCGAACACATCAAATTCCGGCGACTACTCTCTCACATTGAGCCCTGCTACACTCCCCCAAGTTACACGTTTTTTTCAGATGTTGCCCTACCCCGAGCTCTACCAGGCAGTGTATTCACACATCGATAGCCTTCTGAAAGAAGACGTTTCTTCAATTAGCTTTACAAGTGATATTTGGAGCTCAGACTAAAGTTTCACCCTGTTAGTCAAGTTGATGGATGAACATGTAAGTGGAAACTCTGATTCTACTGATGTAATAGGCTACTTCTATAAGTAGACTACTTATATTTTATCATTGTGGTCACTACTCCGGTTATCTCGCTAAATCATGTTGCGCTAACTAGAACGCACGCACATGGTACATAATGATCAAATAAATATTGAGCCGATTTTCACTGTCGACTTTTCTTTTAATGGCCATCTTTGAACATTCCATGTTTTATAGCTTCCTGCTGGCGACACTAGGATACTAGCTACAGTACCTGCAGATGAAACTACCTGCAGATTAAACTACCTGTAGATGCGCTGTCAACTCTCGCTCTGACCCGCTGAAAGAGACGCTGCGTATTCCGTGAAGACCCGCCCTACTCTGCCTCTGATTCGCAGACTGTGGGTGGGGGGAAAGAAACGCTGATGGTACGCTGAATGTGATTGGACAGACACACAGACAGTGGAACAGTCGGACATGCAGAGCACTGATTTCAGTGGAGATAGCGTAGGATTTTGACTCGTAGCGTTGTGGCAATGGCTCGCAGATAATACAGATAATACATATGAAAAGTCCAGAGACAGTTGAGGTTCGGTCCGGATCTGGACCGGAGTCCGGACTTTGAGGATGCCTGTGTTAGACCTAATACTGCTATACCAGCTGCTATAACAAAAAAAAAGGACCATCGGTATCGGCAGTGTATCGGCTCATAGATGATCAGTGATCGGTATCAGTGGCAAAAAACTTTATCTGGGCATCCCTAGCTTTGAGTGTCTTAGAAAAGCGCTATATAAATGCAATTAATTATTATTATTATGTATTGATCTATTCATGATGTGATAATCATTTTGGCCCGGTACCGACCTACCGAGTCGAACTTTCTGCTCATCATCATAGTACTTCACAAAGGTAAGTAACAGATATTTTTTTGTGTGTATACAATCTGCGTAATTCCCCTTTTTGGAAGTATGTTTTACCCAACTACTACAAAGACTACAATATCTAACCGTTAAGAAAATGAAATACTCTGATAAAGACTTGGTATTTGTACACTGATGTACTTTTACCCACCTGCTCAAAGAGTCGAGGGAATCGAGCCTGGATTTGATGTACAAAGTCTTGTCCCTTCTCCTCGAGCAGGTACTCGCACCTGAAGTGATTCAAGTACATCAATTAACTACTTGTACTTACCGGTAACTTACTTGCAGTTGAAATTAATGAAAATTGGGGTAAGAAATTCCTAGACGTTTAAAAGAAAAAAAAATTATTCAAATTTTATAATTGATTTAATCATATACATTTTTGATCTGTGGTTGATAATAGTAGTCATTATCTAAATCATTATTATGTTACTCAAATGGTCATGGACATGGTTTAAAACCATTTTGTGATAATCACTAATCATCACTAACCCTAACCCTACCTCAAACTGATGACTACTACTACTACTACTACTACTACTACTACTCAGGGCTGACCTTCGAAGCTTTTTTTGGCCTTCAAAGCTTCGGGCCGAGATTCGATTTTAATTCAAAGCTTTGTGATAAAAAAATATATATATATTATCATTTTCTTTTATTTATTTTTGTTGTGGGACTTGTACAGCACTTTGGTGAACTTTGTTGTTTTTAAATGTGCTCTATAAATAAAGTGGATTGGATTAATTAATTGAATAATGACCTAAACTATAAACGAATAAATTAATAATGAGTCGGGAGCGGCGCTGCCTAAGTGGCTGCTCTCCGTTACAGAGCCAACAACATTACATTACATAATTATGTTGCAACCTTAGTCTATAAAGCAAACAATTATATAAATATTTATATGTAGTTAACACATTGAGTGCCACGCACGTTCCGGGAAGTGACCTCTTCCTTGCCGTCCATTAACCCCATGTAAACGTAGTTGTAGTTTGTAGAGAACCTATATTTTATAGTATAGCTATGGGTCTAATAACGCCGTCGAGTCTCAGTGAGTTGCTTCTGGTCAACGTGCAAAAAACAGATAATTTTTTGTTTGGTTGCTTCTGAGTAATTCCAGGGAAAAGACGCGAAAACAGTGTTTTTGTGTAATTCAATAAACACGTCATTTTTCGCGTCATTATCGGATCTTCCTGAAATCAACGCTAGATCATCATTATTATCCTTCCTCGTGCAAGCATGCAATGTTCCTCCTGCAACCCAACGGCAGACAGCCACACACATAAAACACAGATAGCTTCAATCGCAGTAGAAATAAATATCAGATCAACGCAAGCTTTCATATAGTGTCCTTACCTGGTCTCTGATGTAATGCAAAAAAAATAATCCAATTATCTCATCGCCATTCCAGTTATCCACAGCGATCCTGTCTCCGACGTTGTTGGGCATTGCACTTCAACGGCCGGGCGGGGTCAGTAGTCCAAACCATCCCTACAAGCGTCTGTTTTGCCGGAGTGTTTAGGAGGCGCCCCCACGCCGCAGCTCGGTAGAGAAAAGAAACTAACCCGTTTCTAACTGGGTGCAATAATGGCCGAAGGCGTTAGAGGGCAGTATAAGACCGTCTGCCAGCTCAGACACACTCAGAACAGTATGCACAAGGTGCCCCGCTGAATTATGAATGGCAATAGCGAATAAAATAAATAGTGAGAAAAACGTAGATCTACGTTTCCGGCACTCAACGATTGGGCGACAGAAACGTAGTTCTACGTTTTCGGCAACCAAATGGTTAATAGAGACAAAGCAGAATTCGGCTTAATTTTTTATTAAGACATGTTTTTATATGCGTCGGGACACAATAAAAAATACTATAGAGAATTGTCAGTGCTTTAACTCATTCAGCGCCAGTCACGATGATAGTCGGGTTAACTCGCCATCGCTTGAGTGCCAGACCAGAGTATAGTCAGGTTTTAATCGTTATTTCTTTTATTAGCGATATCCATTCATTTTCATCCATTCAGCCTGATGTTATCGTTGGGAATGGGTCTGAGCTCGCAAAAGGGCAAATACCGCCGCCTACTCCTTCCAGTTGGTATTGCACCCCATTGGGAATGGTCTAGTTTCTTTTCTGGGATGATCCAAGCCGTGCCGGCGGGGTTTAAATACTCAGGCGAGGTAACCCGTTTCAACGATACATCTGCAAGGCTCCCCCCCCCCTCAATATGCAATGCTGTTGAACGTGGCACGGTCCTCCGCGGCCAGTACTTCAAATGGCGATGAGATAATTTTTTGCATTACATCAGATACAAGGTAAGAACACTATATATAAATGTTATCGTTGATCTGATATGTTTTTCTACCGCGATCGCGGCTGTGTGTGTGTGTGTGTGTAGCTGTGTGCCGTTGAGTTTGAGGAGGCTGCGGCGGAGCCCCGCGGTCCAATGCTCTTTTCATGTATGCACGAGGAAGGATAATAATGATAATCTAGCGTTGATTTCAGGAAGATACGATAATCAGGCAAAAAATTACGTTTAGTGTATTCCACTAAAACGCTATTATCCGACTTTCTCTGGAATTACTCAGAGGCACCCAAAGTTATACTCATATTCAAAAGGCTATAAAACGGAAATGTACCGATGAAAAAAACAATCAGTTTTGTACATGTTGACTGGATGCAACTAACTGATAATCGACGGGTGTATTAGACCCATAGCTATACTTAAGATATATTTTAAATATGGATGCTCGATATTGGCTTTTTTACCGATACCGATATACCGATATTGTCCAACTCTAAATTTCCGATACCGATATCAACCGATAACGATATATGCAGGGTCCCCCCCCCCCCCCCCCCCCCAAAAAACGGAATAATTTCAGGTAATTAACATTACATATCTCTTGTCGTGTAATTAAAACAACATTATGCATACTTTGACAATAAATAAAATAATTATTTGTTCTTACTTGCTTGCCTGGGTAAATAAAGGTTAAATAAATGGAAAATGTGTTAAAGTTTAAAGGAAAACTCCAACATTTTGGGAAATTAGCTTATTTAACATCTTTCCTGGAGTTAGACAAGAAGATACATACCTTTTTTGTCTCTCTGCATGCATTAGGCTTAGGGAACACCCGCACCGTTAGCGTAGCTTAGCTTCATCACTGGAAGTGGGGCAGTCCTTTACCCTGAAGTTCCCTACAGTCCCCTACAGTCACAAAATACACTCCAAATACAACTCAAAAACGTTCCTGTAAACATGTTGTGACCTGTGTATTTACCACGTGGAGAAATAAAAAATAATTGAATTCGACATTTACGTTTTCTAAGCTAATATACTCTGAACTATTTCAGTGATTTCATGCAATGCAGTGCTACTTTCTAACGTGACGCCAGTGTTTGTTTACATTTTCATTTCATTCAAAGGATCCGAACCGATTGAAGTTTATGGATACCATGACTGTGGTAAGTTTTAAGGGGCTAGCGTTACACAATAAATGAGTTATAATAATACCACAAGTGTGGAAAGGGGCTAACTAGGTCGATAGTCCAGCAACGTTATGTCCTATTCATCAATCTCACAATATGCGCTAACGTTAGACAGATGGAATACAGCCTTCCATCTAAAAACATAAATGAAAACAAAAGGTTATCCTATAACCTAGTTATATGAATACTGGCAGAGCGTCTCGCTCTTTGCCATTATGAGATATCTCTTATCTCCTAGCACCTACTGTGCTCACGAACAAACAATTGCACTCCATGCACGTGATTAGGCCACGCCCCCGCGTCCTGCTATATGACGCCGGACATGGTCACACTCTACCTTCCTCAGAAAAAGTTTCCAACACTGGAAACCCAACCAAGGGACCTCAGGGCGCTAAGAGCGAGACGCTCTGCCAGTATTCATATAACTAGGTTATAGGATAACCTTTCGTTATATTATCATACTGGTCATCGCGTCTCGCTCTTTGCCATTATGGGACAGAGCAGACGCGTGACCCGACAAGTGTACCCCCTGAGGGCCCGTAAGCCCCACTACCAGGGAGGAGGGGAGTCCCGTCCACCCGCACGTCCTAACGAAGGGGGGGAGGCAGTCAACTCCACCAAAGTGCGGAAAAAGGGGGAACCAGAGACCCCTGAAAACGCACAGCACAGGCGGGACCACGTGTGACACAGCACCCCGTGGCACACACCCACACACCCCTGCTAGCCCACCAAATGGCGGGACGCAGGAGAGGTCCCAGGCCTCAGAACCGCCTGGGAGACAGAACCCCCAGTCATGTCCACGAGGTAAAACTTAACGAAGGGACCCGGGGAGGACCAGGAGGCCGCAGCACAGATGTCCTCCACCGAGGCCCCCCCTAACAGGGCAGCAGCCCAAGGGGGGACCTGTCCAGCCAACGTGCAGCAAAAGGCAACGCCCCCGCACAACCAATGTGACAGCGCCTCACCCGCGCAAGGGCCACCGTAACAAACAAACAGTTGAATGGAAGCCCTGAGAGCCCGAGTCCTGAGGTAAACCCCCAGTGCACGGACAGGACACGACAGGTGAAGGCCCGCCTCCAACTCACTAGCGTGAGGAGACGGACGAACGCCTGAACCACAATATCCCTGGAGCGAAAGAGCTCCGGATATTCTTTGGCACGAAGACTGGATTAGGCCTCAGAGTCGCACCGCTATCGGCCGAATAGACAGGCACTCAGGCCGCACCGAGAGAGCACACAGCTCACCCACGCGTTTAGCGGAGGTGATGGCCAAAAAGAATGCGGTCTTCAAGACAGCAGATCCAATGGCGCCTGCTCAAGAGGCTCAAACGGGGCCGCCGACAAACGGCCCAGGACCAGTTGGAGGACCCACTCGGAGACAGAGAACATTCCACAGGCTTGAGACGCAGAGCGCCAAGTAGGAATGTTCCACGAGAGGGTGGCTGAACAATGTTCCGCCCCCACACTCGACCATACGCCACTCCCCAGCGTAAGCCGCGGTAGAGGACGGAGCGCGCACGTACCGGATAGCGTTAACCACAGAATAGTCAAGACGCATCCCCACCAGATTCACACCGTCAGCAGCCAAGCCTAGCGGTTGCCCCAGAACAGGAGGCAGAACAGAGTTCTGTGTGCCTGAGAGAGGGCCCGCGGTGAACACGGAACAGGCCACGGCGGGGCCACCAAGAGCTGAATCAGGGCCGGGGACCACACAGCTGAGCCCCGGCCCGGCGTGACCAGGAGCAAGTCCCGCGCTCCCGACGTACCCACCCCAACAGCTGAGCTATCAGGTGTAAGGGGGGGAATGCGTACAGAATCCCGGACGGCCACGGAATCGGTCCCAGACCTGCCCGACTATGTCTGGACGTAATCCCCACTCGTCAGGGTGAGGACCGCCCGCGACATCACACCTGCACCCACATTCACCCTGCCAGGGATGTGGAGAGCCCTCAGGCAGAGCAGATGGAGAACGCCCATAGCCAGAGCCCGACCGCCGCCCGGTGCAGATGGGGGGAGCGCACTCCACCCTGTCTGACAATATACGACGCTGACGTCGTGTTGTCCGTCCTGACCAAAACATGCTTGCCCACCACAAGGTGGTCGAGCCGTTTGAGGACCAGAAGGACTGCCTTCAATTCCAACACATTGAATGTAGCGCAGACCGGGCAGCATGGCAGCTGCCCCCTACTGCGTTGGCCCGACACGTCCCCCCCCCATCACATGAGGGAGGCGTCGGTGAAGACCGTGATGTGTGACAGCCTGAGAATACCGGGAGGAAACGCCACGCACCGCGTCCTCCTTTGGGACCACGACGATGGCTTGCTTCGCCAACAGAGATTGGATCTCGTCGGCCAGAGCTGTCACTGCTGTTGACCCTGACAATAGGGTCTGTACCAAACCTGAAAACGGGTGGGGTTGTGCAAACTGCAACACAAGTCCCCGCCTCAGCGTTCTCTCCATCCACCTCGACATATGGCACTGCTGTAGCCATATGTGATGATAATCCCAAGCGCACACGCCGCCACTTGGCGCTGGTCCGTCAGGAACCGTAGATAGGCGGCCCGGTCCCACCCGCTGTGCGTTGCCAACCCTGGACTCGCCAACCGCGCGAGCAGGGTGTCTCGTGGAGCTGGGATATCGCACCCTGACACTACCAACGAGGCAATCGCACCCAAGGGGGGACCCCGACAGAAAGGGCCGGTTTGATACGGGGGAAGCTGACATCACACTGGGTGACAAAAGCTCCCCCACTAACCACCTCCCCGGCATGGTTGCTGAGGAACTGTTCTACAACTGGACATGCAAGGCGTGAGGTCCCCACACTGCCCGATAGGGTGGGTTCCTACACACCGTAGCCCTGCAGTGATATTATATGTGATATGCCAAGAATCTACGCAAACTGCATGCTACCATGTCCTCCCTCCTCACTCCCCCCCCACCCCCCCCTCCCTCATCTTTCTCTGCCGAAGACTTTGCGATCTTCTTTGAGGAAAAAGTGGAGAACATCCGCAGCTCCTTCTCCCAACCCCCACCCATTCCAAATGCTGAATCGAGAACCTCATCCTTCACTCTGTCATCTTTCTCTCCCATTACAGAAGCCGAGACCCTGACACTGGTAACGTCGAACCGTCCGACTACATGCCAGCTGGACCGGCTACCCTCCCCACTCCTCCAGACCATAGCACTAGACATCCTCCCATTCCTAACTGCAACCATCAACTCCTCACTCAACTCGGGGGTGGTCCCCACCTCCCTAAAACAAGCCAGAGTCACGCCCCTCATAAAAAAACCATCCCTGAACCCTACCGTCATATGCAACTACCGTCCTGTCTCTCTTCTCTCCTTCCTTTCTAAAACACTTGAACATGCTGTATCCAACCAACTTACTGCTTATCTCTTACAGAATTACCTTCTAGACCCTAATCAGTCAGGCTTCAGGACTGGTCACTCCACAGAGACAGCCCTCATTGCGGTCACAGAGGCACTTCACTTAGCAAAAGCGAAAGGCCTCTCCTCTGTCCTGATTCTCCTAGATCTATCTGCAGCCTTCGACACAGTCAACCACCAGATCCTCCTCGCGGCCCTCGCAGGAATGGGAGTGGCTGGCTCTGCACTGACATGGCTGTCATCATACCTCAATGACCGCTCCTACCAAGTGTCATGGAAAGGGACCCTGTCGGCCACCCGCCCCCTGCGGACGGGTGTCCCCCAGGGCTCGGTTTTAGGACCCCTTCTCTTCTCCCTCTACACTAAATCACTGGGTAACATTATCACGTCTCATGGCTTCTCCTACCATTGTTATGCCGACGATACTCAATTCTTCCTCTCCTTCCCTCCCTCCCTCAGATATCCACGTCTCTGAGCGGATCTCGGCCTGTCTGTCCGACATCTCCGCCTGGATGACGACCAACCACCTCAAACTGAACCTAAGCAAAACAGAATTGCTCCACCTGCCGGCCAAATCCTCCGCCCTGACCGACCTTTCCATCACAGTCGAGAATGCAGCTGTGACCACGTCCCCGACCGCCAAGAACCTTGGTGTCGACCAGTTGAACTTCTCTGCTCACATCGCAGCAACAACCAGAACCTGCCGATTCCTCCTGAGCAACGTCAGAAGGATCCGCACCTTCCTGACAAAAGAAGCCACCCAACTCCTTGTCCAATCAACAGTCATCTCCCGCCTCGACTACTGCAACACACTGCTCGCTGGCCTCCCGGCCACTGCCACTAAGCCTCTTCAACTCATTCAGAACTCGCGCTGCGACCCCCTGGGCCTCAAGTTCCCCCGCTGACAACCTTCGTCGTTGACAGACACAACACCAGGCTCACCAAACACAGACGCAGAACGTGTGGCGTGGGCGCCGCTTGACAGCACAGCATTCTCACGGACAGACCCAGGCCTAGCCAGCAACTGGGTGTCAGCCCCTGTCCCCATGAGCAGCGAAAAGTGGGGCCGCTCGTGCTTCACTGAAGGGAACAAATCAGAGCCCGTATCCCGCTGGTGTTGGGGGGGGGGGTGACCGGAGAGCGAGCTAGACGGCAACGTTTTTTTAGGGTGTGCTCATCTAATGAAGCCGATCCCTCGGCCGCCAAGGCTGTCGGCCTTGTGATCACCTGTTGTCTTTGTGTCCAGGGTACCTCAGGCGGGGAAAACATGGCCGCTGGTTGGGGGCCTCGCCACAGCCGCTGGCGAGGCCGTGCCCTCACCTCTGGCTGCGCGGTGTGAGGCGGTGTGGGGCCTAGGTCAAATACCGCCCGCGCTCCTGCGGAAAGACCAAAGGCCCTCTGCGGAGAGGGGAGCCCTGAGGAGGGAAAAACCTTCTCTCCTCCTCAAGGGGAGACTGATCCAACCAAAGATGTCTGTAAATAAGCGTTGACAGCATCTTAGCCCTCCCTGCGGTTACAGCTTGCGGCTAGGTCAAAAGCTAATAACCTCAAAACCTTGCGCGATGTTTCAACGTCGGCTGGCCCTAAGGCCCCACCACCCGACATCATTTTTTACAGAAAAAACAGAAATTCGAACAATGTTGCTAGTCGCTGCTAATTCTATACTGTGGCGGTATAGGCCTTAACAGCTCACCAGCCACCTGCCGGGCCGACTCGCCTCATGGCGTCGGCCGGGCGGGACACCGTTCCACCATGTCAGAGGCAAAGGACTGATGCCACCTGCTTCACAAGCACGGAGCACCAGTGGTGGCTACAGACAAAAGACTACTACTAGTGAAGCACTGCCTCACCAGTAGGCATGCAGCAACCTCCACTGTGGTGTGCACTCATGAAGGGGTAAATGAATAAATGAACAAAAACTCCACTAACACACTGCAGAATGGGCTAGCCCATACACACAATTGTTAAGTGGATGCAGACCAGAGAAAACACCAGTCCCGCACACAATTCATAGATTCACAAAAAGCACACCAGCCCTGAGCCTCAGCCCATCCACCCATGAAAATGGTAAACAAGCCCCCGTCAAAACCCCCAACATTAGACACCGATTGACCGTCAGCATGAATGGTTAAGAGGAGGGAAGACCTTTAAGTAAAGACGCCCTCGGCGGGGAACAAAGAACGGAGACCCAGCATTGTAGCATTAGCATTAGCCGCGCGCACTAGGATAGTTGGGAAAACACCCAAAACAGAGTCATGACGACCAGGTTTTCCCAAATATCCTGCCCCTCGCGCCCATACATCACACGGCTGTCTCACGGGACAACGAGCAGTAATGACTGACAACGCAGGCCTACCTGTGCGCAACGTAGCTCGACTGCTAACCGTCGCGCGACGTCCCTCGATCCGCTGTCACGAGATGAGAAACCCCAGGACAGGCCCGATGCGCTGTTAGGATGTGCCGAGAAGATTCCAGGGGCTGGTGAACCTCCGGCGAAAACCCAACATTGTGTAATTTCTCCCTGCGTTTCATAACAACTAGTTCACGGAGTGCACTGCAACGTCCGTGTTGGAAACAAAAAAGAGGAAGGTAGAGTGTGACCATGTCCGGCGTCATATAGCAGCAACAATATAGATTGTTTGTTCGTGAGCACAGTAGGTGCTAGGAGATAAGAGATATCTCATAATGGCAAAGAGCGAGACGCGATGACCAGTATGATAATATAACTTACCACAGTCATGGTATCCATAAACTTCAATCGGTTTGGATCCTTTGAATGAAATTAATGTAAACAAACACTGGCGTCACATTAGAAAGTAGCACTGCGTTGCATGAAATCACTGAGCCCAGAGAGGAGTGGTTCGGCAAAAAATTGTTCCGAGTATATTTGCTTAGAAAAACATAAATGTCGAATTCAATTATTATTTTTTCTCCACGTGGTAAATACACAGGTCACAACATGTTTACAGGAACGTTTTGGAGTTTTGGAGTGTATTTCGTGACTGTAGGGAACTTCAGGGTAAAGGACTGCCCCACTTCCAGGGATGAAGCTAAGCTACGCTAACAGTGCGGGCGTTCCCTAAGCCTAATGCATGCAAAGAGACAAAAAGGGTATGTATCTTCTTGTCTAACTCCAGGGAAGATGTTAAATAAGCTAATTTCCCAAATTGTTGGAGTTTTCCTTTAAACCTTTTTAAATCTTAGACAAACGAAACACTTTGCTTTTATGAAATATTGTAAGCCGTCATTTGAGGCTTTATAAAAGCAGCACAATGAACACAAATCTGTCAGTGCCGAGTCCGACCTCATCTTAAATAACAAACGGCATGGCTTGTTGTAATTAACAAAGAGAGGCAGAGTTAATGAGGTATTATGTTTGTTGCATTGGAGGCGCAACATTTTGCAGGTAAAAAAATAATTATATTTTTTTTATATATTCAAATTTTATTTTCCCATTCGAATCACGTGCCATTCGAACGAAGCTTCGAAGTATTTAAGACAGCCCTACTACTACTATTCTGTTACTCTGATTACTACTACTACTATGATAGCTACTACTGTCTACAACCACCACCACTAGGACTAATACATATACTACTACATTACCTAGGAAACCATTTAGCATGCTCCACCCAGGGGTCGTCTCCAGACTCCCAGCAGCGAAGGCCCCCATCACAGCAAAAACACTTTACGTCATCGTTACGCCCTGGAAGACACAGTAATAGTATTAAAATTAGTAGCAGTCATAGTAGGAGTAGTAGTAGCAGCAGAAGTTTTCTGACCATAAACCTACCCTTCACCAGTAGGAGGCATTGAATAATTAACTATTCCCCCTGGGGGGGGGGGGGGGGGGGACTGATTACACCCATTTTAGTGGTGATGCATTGGGTCATTTGAAAGATATTTTGTATAAGAAGTGGGTACCTAGCATGAAATAAACCCCCCACCCTGCCCAAAAAACGAAATCTAAAGAAAATACAGAAAAACTAAAATACAGATGAATAGACTATTCCTTCTCTGGGGAGCTGCTGTGCACTGCATTGCTGAAGCCAGGCTAATGGGTGGACATAGACACTAGGGCTGTCCCCGACTAAGGATTTGGATAGTCAACTTTGATTGGCCGAAATTAGCAGATTAGTCGACTATATAAAAAGAAATATTGAAAAAAAATACCAATTGATTTTTTTTTTTTTTTATCATTCCATTTGGGCTGTGGGGGTGCTTAATGTCTGAAGGAGTCAACGGAAGGCTTCTCGTCCTCTGCAAAAGCATGCAATTGGTCCACTGATGGATACATCTTGATATTTGTCTAGTCTAATGTTTTCATTAAATGGGTGAAATTAGTTAGCCTCTGGTATGCGTGCCATTAGCGTTAGCCACGCTTCTAGGCCTCTTTTATTTTTTTTTATAAATAAAAATGAAATTTGCATTCGACTAAGAGGTTGGCAGTCGACTACGGCTCCTTTCGATCGATTAGTCGACTATTCGACTAATAGGGGTCAGCCCTAATAGACACACACTCATGTTGATGGGGAAGCAGAACGTTTAATTCCTAAAGGTATGTGGTGCAATTCAACACAACATCAAACAGTTTAACAGAGTTGCCACAGGTTTTACAAAATTACATAAGTTTAACAGGTTTACGGCTGGTTGCCACCAACATTTGGTAGCTAATTACATTAATTTAATCTAGCATATTTGGTAGCTAACTGTTACATTAAGATAGCATATTTGGTAGCCAACTGTTACATTAAGCTAGCATATTTGGTAGCTAACTGTACCTGGGGCTAAATAAATCCACCATAGCCCTTCTACAACTCCCCCAGCCAAAATGCTGCCACTAGACTGCTCACAGGTACCCGGAAGAGAGCTCACATCACCCCTGTACTTGCCTCCCTCCACTGGCTCCCGGTGCGCTTTAGAATAGACTTCAAGGTCCTTTTATTGGTTTACAAAGCCCTAAATGGTAAGGCCCCTGCTTACCTAGCAGACCTCCTCACCCCCTATACCAACGCCAGGGCCCTCAGATCGGCTGATAAGGGTCTCCTAACCACCCGTAGGTCTAACTTCAAGTCTATGATGATGATGATGGATTGGATTTATATAGCGCTCTTCTCTGACTCAGAGCGCTTCACAGAGTCCATTATTCGTTCATACACAGTCATACCAGTGGTGGTAAGCTACAATTGCAGCCAGAGCTGCCCTGAGGCAGACTCACGGAAGCGTGGCGAATAATCATCGCCTACGGCCCCTCCGACCACCACCAACATTCATTCACATGCATACACATTCATACGAGGCAAGTAGGTTAAGTGTCTTGCCCAAGGACACAACGGCAATGGGATGGACATGGGCTTGAGCGGGATTCGAACCACCAACCCTTCGATCATTGGACGCTCCGCTCTACCCGAGCCACGCCGCCCCACAGTCTAGGGGGGGACGTGCTTTTGCGGTCGCAGCCCCTGACCTCTGGAACAGCATCCCCATGTCCATTAAATCTGCCCCCTCCATCGAGTCTTTTAAATCAAAACTCAAAACCCACCTATATCGCCTGGCCTTCCCTGACTCACTTTGACTCTTGCCTTACTTGTTGACGTGTTCTGTTTTTCCTTTGTCTATCCGTTGATTGTTTTTTATTTGTATTTTTCTGTTTATTTTATACTTTTCTTTGTTCTTAGCTTAGCTATGTGAAGCACTTTGGTTGACAAGCGTCATGTTTAAACGTGCTATATAAATAAATTTGATTGATTGATTGATTAACTCAATGGCGGCCAATAACGAGTTAACTCGTTATTGCCCGCCAACGCTTGAGCACCAATAACAAGTAAACTCATTTTTGGATCCTTTGATCCCCGTTCTAAACGATCATCCGGATCACTCTAGCCGTCCCTGGCACGTTTGTCTACATTGGAATTGCAATGCCGATCGAATTTCACCAGGTGGCAGTATCGCCTACCTTTTGAACTCTGATAGAAAGGGATCAGTAGAGACAATGAATGAACTGGACTATCAAGACTCGCTCTGAGGGGGAGGAGCTCTTGCAAAGCAATCGCTAGCAGATCTGCTCGCCTCAAAACCTATAGTTTCCCGTAAACACGTGTAATTACATATAAACGAGTAATCGCTATACGCGATGGGATCATTGGAATTATTCTTTCTGGAGTACCTTCTGGCTAAGGTAAGGACCCCCTATGTCTATTTTACCGAACCTGAAACATGTTTCTGGAACGATCACAGTGTCTTACTTTACCGGACCTAAACCAAGCATTTTCTAACGATCGCATTCCACCCCCCCCCCCCTTGATGATCTTGTGAAGGCACATGTGTACATGGTATATACCTCTGATTTGGGAGTATTTGGGGGTTCAGGGGATCAACCAGAACGTTTTGGGCTTATTGCATAGAACGCGTTTTATCTCACGATCTATGGGAAAAGACTGGACTATTTCGGAAATGGGCGAAGTTTAGCGTGTAATAAACTACAAACTACAGTGTGTAAAAACAAACTCTTTTTTACATGTTGGACTAGAAATAGTGTCTGTCTAATGAGCCATACTATTGTCTCCATAGCTATAATATAGAATATAAAATAGCTCCGCAAAGATCGTGAAATATCGTGAAAATGGTCAAGAAAAGCTGGCGCTAGACAGTGAAGGATGGGGGAAGCTTGTGGCGCTCAATGAGTTAAGCTAGCATATTTGGTAGCTAACTGTTACTTTAAGTTAGCATATTTGGTAGCTTACATTAATTAAGGCAGCTGGAAAGCTCTAGTTTGAGTTAAACTGTCAAGAAAGCTAGCGTGGCTATTGAACACATCACAGAAGTAATTAATACTCTCCTATTATAGTGCAGTGTAGGCTACTAGTACCTAGGGGTGGGAATCACCAGTTTCATCATGATATGATACAATATCAATTATTTGGACAATGACACAATATTTGTCGATATCACAAAGTCTGCCATGATACGATACGATTCAGGTGCCTGTGATCGATATGAGACGATATCATATGCCCATTTAACACAATCAGTAACATTTAGATCAACTCAAAAAAGGCAACGAAAATATTGATTTATCATTCCATTTGGGCTGTGGGGGTGCTTAATGTCTGAAGGAGTCAACGGAAGGCTTCTCGTCCTCTGCAAAAGCATGCAATTGGTCCACTGATGGATACATCTTGATATTTGTCTAGTCTAATGTTTTCATTAAATGGGTGAAATTAGTTAGCCTCTGGTATGCGTGCCATTAGCGTTAGCCACGCTTCTAGGCCTCTTTTATTTTTTTTTATAAATAAAAATGAAATTTGCATTCGACTAAGAGGTTGGCAGTCGACTACGGCTCCTTTCGATCGATTAGTCGACTATTCGACTAATAGGGGTCAGCCCTAATAGACACACACTCATGTTGATGGGGAAGCAGAACGTTTAATTCCTAAAGGTATGTGGTGCAATTCAACACAACATCAAACAGTTTAACAGAGTTGCCACAGGTTTTACAAAATTACATAAGTTTAACAGGTTTACGGCTGGTTGCCACCAACATTTGGTAGCTAATTACATTAATTTAATCTAGCATATTTGGTAGCTAACTGTTACATTAAGATAGCATATTTGGTAGCCAACTGTTACATTAAGCTAGCATATTTGGTAGCTAACTGTACCTGGGGCTAAATAAATCCACCATAGCCCTTCTACAACTCCCCCAGCCAAAATGCTGCCACTAGACTGCTCACAGGTACCCGGAAGAGAGCTCACATCACCCCTGTACTTGCCTCCCTCCACTGGCTCCCGGTGCGCTTTAGAATAGACTTCAAGGTCCTTTTATTGGTTTACAAAGCCCTAAATGGTAAGGCCCCTGCTTACCTAGCAGACCTCCTCACCCCCTATACCAACGCCAGGGCCCTCAGATCGGCTGATAAGGGTCTCCTAACCACCCGTAGGTCTAACTTCAAGTCTATGATGATGATGATGGATTGGATTTATATAGCGCTCTTCTCTGACTCAGAGCGCTTCACAGAGTCCATTATTCGTTCATACACAGTCATACCAGTGGTGGTAAGCTACAATTGCAGCCAGAGCTGCCCTGAGGCAGACTCACGGAAGCGTGGCGAATAATCATCGCCTACGGCCCCTCCGACCACCACCAACATTCATTCACATGCATACACATTCATACGAGGCAAGTAGGTTAAGTGTCTTGCCCAAGGACACAACGGCAATGGGATGGACATGGGCTTGAGCGGGATTCGAACCACCAACCCTTCGATCATTGGACGCTCCGCTCTACCCGAGCCACGCCGCCCCACAGTCTAGGGGGGGACGTGCTTTTGCGGTCGCAGCCCCTGACCTCTGGAACAGCATCCCCATGTCCATTAAATCTGCCCCCTCCATCGAGTCTTTTAAATCAAAACTCAAAACCCACCTATATCGCCTGGCCTTCCCTGACTCACTTTGACTCTTGCCTTACTTGTTGACGTGTTCTGTTTTTCCTTTGTCTATCCGTTGATTGTTTTTTATTTGTATTTTTCTGTTTATTTTATACTTTTCTTTGTTCTTAGCTTAGCTATGTGAAGCACTTTGGTTGACAAGCGTCATGTTTAAACGTGCTATATAAATAAATTTGATTGATTGATTGATTAACTCAATGGCGGCCAATAACGAGTTAACTCGTTATTGCCCGCCAACGCTTGAGCACCAATAACAAGTAAACTCATTTTTGGATCCTTTGATCCCCGTTCTAAACGATCATCCGGATCACTCTAGCCGTCCCTGGCACGTTTGTCTACATTGGAATTGCAATGCCGATCGAATTTCACCAGGTGGCAGTATCGCCTACCTTTTGAACTCTGATAGAAAGGGATCAGTAGAGACAATGAATGAACTGGACTATCAAGACTCGCTCTGAGGGGGAGGAGCTCTTGCAAAGCAATCGCTAGCAGATCTGCTCGCCTCAAAACCTATAGTTTCCCGTAAACACGTGTAATTACATATAAACGAGTAATCGCTATACGCGATGGGATCATTGGAATTATTCTTTCTGGAGTACCTTCTGGCTAAGGTAAGGACCCCCTATGTCTATTTTACCGAACCTGAAACATGTTTCTGGAACGATCACAGTGTCTTACTTTACCGGACCTAAACCAAGCATTTTCTAACGATCGCATTCCACCCCCCCCCCCCTTGATGATCTTGTGAAGGCACATGTGTACATGGTATATACCTCTGATTTGGGAGTATTTGGGGGTTCAGGGGATCAACCAGAACGTTTTGGGCTTATTGCATAGAACGCGTTTTATCTCACGATCTATGGGAAAAGACTGGACTATTTCGGAAATGGGCGAAGTTTAGCGTGTAATAAACTACAAACTACAGTGTGTAAAAACAAACTCTTTTTTACATGTTGGACTAGAAATAGTGTCTGTCTAATGAGCCATACTATTGTCTCCATAGCTATAATATAGAATATAAAATAGCTCCGCAAAGATCGTGAAATATCGTGAAAATGGTCAAGAAAAGCTGGCGCTAGACAGTGAAGGATGGGGGAAGCTTGTGGCGCTCAATGAGTTAAGCTAGCATATTTGGTAGCTAACTGTTACTTTAAGTTAGCATATTTGGTAGCTTACATTAATTAAGGCAGCTGGAAAGCTCTAGTTTGAGTTAAACTGTCAAGAAAGCTAGCGTGGCTATTGAACACATCACAGAAGTAATTAATACTCTCCTATTATAGTGCAGTGTAGGCTACTAGTACCTAGGGGTGGGAATCACCAGTTTCATCATGATATGATACAATATCAATTATTTGGACAATGACACAATATTTGTCGATATCACAAAGTCTGCCATGATACGATACGATTCAGGTGCCTGTGATCGATATGAGACGATATCATATGCCCATTTAACACAATCAGTAACATTTAGATCAACTCAAAAAAGGCAACGAAAATATTGATTTATCGATTGAAAATCGTATTAACAGATTGCAGAATGGGTACAATACAGTACAGCTCAATACACACAATTGTTAAGGGGATGCAGACCAGAGAAAGACTTTCATCTTGTTTACATCAGGGTCCCCCCTTTTCAATTAATCATAACATATATGACATACATGACATACAGATAGATAGTACTGCTACATCTAGACATTTATGACATACCAGATCTACAAATACAGTACTGTTTGTGATACAAAAAGGGTCTAAAAAAGAGAGTATATACATTTGAGGGGGAAAACTGTACATTGGAGGAGGTTGGGTAGGTGGGGTGGGGTGGGGGGGAACTGTACATTGGAGGTGGTTGGGTGGGTGAGGTGGGGATATCATTTGACATTTTTCTTTTTGAGCTCTTCCAGACATTTAAATGAAAAACAATCTATTGTTTTAATACAAAAATACCTCCTCTTCACTGTAAAGTGCAAGGTTTTGATATATTGAACTTTAAAATGTAAGTTCCATTTTTTGGAACGCACAACACACAACCTAAAACCCCTCCCTACCTCCCTCTCCCAAATTATTTTTTTATGTTGCATGATCATGTATACATTTATTATGTATAATATTTTTTTATGTTTAAATATCAACAGTATCTCTCCATTCTTGGTAAATACTATCAAACTCCTCTGACCTCATCTGGTCTTTCCAAAGACCAGATATGGGACACGAACGTGCACACACACAGAAAGGGAGAATGGCTTAAAGCAGACTTAATGATTTTAGAATATTTCAGCAAATGAAGTTAAATGTTTATTATCATCAACTATCGAGTTAGTTTTTATAGCGTAATGTTTTGCTACTTAAAATCATTGAACGTAGAGAGAGAGAGGCTCACTAATGGAACTCTGCTGTTTTCTCTATGCCTTTGAGCAGGGTTAGCTTAGCTCAGTTAGTCTAAGCAGCCAACGCTAGTTTAGGTCTTTAATGCGACGTTGGCATAAAGGAATGGCGAGGATGCAAAGCATGTTAGATGCATTTGACCTGTTGTGGAAAAAGAAAAGCAGGGACTTATTTCAGGTCTTTTGCACAAAAAAAGTCTCATCTCAACCGCGGCGGCTTATAAACTGATGTGAGGGATTGTGAGAAACATCACGATGTCCATGATACGTTTTAAAAGTGTATCGTTTATGAACTGTACCCGATATTTATTTAATATCGTCATATCGCCCACCCCTAATTACAGCCTAGCATAATGTCAATGATTAGCAACAACACTGATTTCGATGGATTTTCTTTTTTTTTGTAATGTCAGATTGAAAAAAATACTCACTCTTACCATTAGGGAACAAAATTGTCCTCTTCAAAAATGCCATAAAAATATTATATGCTGAAATTATTTTCCACTTTTTCTTTCATAAATCTTTTATTAAACTTCAGCCCATGATCATAACCACCACATATTCAATACATTTTCGAATTGTAAACCTTTAATTGCCAGTTTGTGTGATGGCATCACAAATTATTGTTAAAAAAACACACAGAAAGTGAAATATTTTCAATATATCAAATGCAAAGTAAATTTTTCTGGGGGGGGGGTTATTACAGGCTAGCATGTGTCAATGATTAGCAACAACACTGATTTTGATGGATTTTTAGTTTTTTGTAATGTCAGATTTAACAACAAGTCTTTTCAGTAACGTGGGAGTGTTTCATTTTTTTTTTTTTTAAACTTACATTTTTATTGAACACTTATAGACATACAACACAATTACAATAACATCAATAACACAACAGTACAATGATGTGGGCCCCTTGAACTCGGCTGCGCTCATCCTCCCAGACCCCCGCAAGAGGAACCCCCCCCCCTCCCACCCTGCGCCCCTAGAAACCGGGCTCCCCCACATCCCAGGTCCGTCCCACGCGGGGTCCAGCACTCAGCGACACGGGCATCTTGAATCTGATTGGGCCCGACCCAGTAGAGGGGCGAGGGGCAATGCTCCCCCCCACCGAGCCAAGCCCGCTACCTCCCATGCCACAAAGCCCCCCGCCCCACGCACAACCAACCCACAACCCACGGGATCCCACTATCCCGGGTCAAACCGCATAAACGCCCCCCCTGACCCCCCCCCCCCGACCCCCCCCCCCCCCCCCCCCCCCGACCCCCCCCCCCCCCCCCCCCCCTGAGTTGAGCCCATTGGCGCCCCCCATATCTTAGGCCGCTGCGCCCGTAGCCGGGCCCCCATCGACACGGGTCCCTTGAATCAATTGGGCCAGGCCCAGTAGAGGAAAGGATAGGGGACTCCCCCCCACCGAGCCAAGCCCGCTATTCCCCATGCCCCCGAGAGCCCCACCCCACGCCCATCGGCCCCCCAACACACAGGGCCCCGCCGGGCAAAGCCCAGCCTCTCTGATCCCCCTGTGAGAGACCCCTCCCTCCCGCCCTCCTCCCCGAGAGATAGAACACCCCCATATCCTGGTCCACCATGCACAGAGCCGAGCCCCCAGAGCCCCCACCCGACCGCCAGGCCCCCGGCCCACTAGAGCCCCAAGCCCAGGTCCGCAGAAGGTCTAAGCACCACGCCTCAATGGCCCCCCGACCCCCCGCGACGCCAAGCCCGGTGCCCCCCCGGCCCTGACACCTGACCGCCCAGGCACGACGGCCGAGGACCCCAGGAAACCCACTGTACCTCCCATGTCACCGACATCACCGCACACGTTTATGAAAATAAAACTAACAATACAATAAGTGCACTCTTTCCCCGGTTGGCGGTTTGGAGGGGGATCAGCCCTCCTACTGGAGAAGCCCCCCCCCCCCCCAAAAAGTTAATAGTAACCGCTCTCGGGGGGCCTGCCAGCGGGCTGCTTCGGCGCAGGCGCCCCGTGGGCTCTCTGAATCTCCATCACCACATACAGGGCCATAGACTCCCTTTCCACTCCGTCCTCCAATCCCCATAACCGGGTATTATTTCTCCGCGGTCTCCCTTCCATGTCCGACAGCTCTTCCTTCATTTTTTCTTGTTGTAGAATTGCAATTGTCAGTACTTCGTGTATCTTCGTTTCCCATTCCTCCGCCTCTGCTGTTCTCCCTTCCAACGCCGCCACGCTCTCACCCTGTTCCACCATATTTTCATTGACCGATTCGAGTCCCGCATCCATTTCTCCCCCGATATCCTCCTTCTCCGTCTTCAATTCCTCCCCCAGCCTCCCGACATCGGTCCTTATCGTGTCCGTAATTGTCTGCATATCCGCCAATATTGCGTCCGTCACTGTTTTCATATATGCCAATATCTCGGCCTGCATGCAGACCGCCCATCCTGGCATTTCCCTGTCGAGCGCGGCCGGCCCACCTCCTCCTTCCACCTGGTCCCTCTCTCCCTCGCGACGGGGATTTTGTATCTTCAAATTCTCCCTTCTCAGAGATCCCTCATTTTCTCTCTTCTTCTCATTCCTTGTTTCCTCCTTGTTCCTTGATTGCATCTCCATTTTTTATTTCTTTTCGGGTCTTTATTCATCAATTTTTTTACTTATTCGACCCGTTTCCTCAGGTCTTTCCTCAGAGTATTTCATTTTTTATCTGACATTACGAAAAAACGAAAAATAAAAATGGTTATGATCAGGGCTGAAGTTGAATACAATATTTATTACTGTTTAGACTGCATTACTCTCCGTCACATGATATCCTGGTTGTTCCCCACTTAGGTTATCTTAACAATCACGCCGCCACAAATAGAAACACTGGTCTGGCCTGCTTCTAAGTTCAGTGGCCTGACTGCAAAAAGAAAATATAATAATAATATTTTATTTTTTTATTTTTATTTTTTTTTACTTTTTTTTTTAAATTACCACCAGCAGGGGGCGCGTACCACAGGTTGAGAACCACTGGATTAGATTCACTATTTACAATATATTAGATTCACTATTTACAATATATTAATATTAACTATTTACAATTAAGCAATACACGAGAAGCTGTGGTATGTCATGAATATTGCCACGGCTGATACGCCCGCAGGCACGAGAGCGAAGCTCACAGCCATATTCATGACGTCCCACGGCTTCGAGTAAATTATTGCTTTTATACAGCAGGTTGCACCGTCGGGAAAAATATAGGATGAATACAGACAATTCTATGGTCTTTTATATCGATTTCAGTGAACTTGGCGGTGAAAAATAGTTCCCAAAGATGTCTTGTTGCTATGGAATTTCAAATGGAGTAGGCTATCAACAAGCTTGGCAATGCAAACTAATGACGTATTAGTCTAATAAATATAATGCAAGCGAAAGTCTGAGAAAGTAATCAACACCTTGCACAGTACCTCTGTATCTATCCACTCGTTTATGGCAAGCACTGGACAAAAGTTCCTCAGGCGCCTAAGGAAGTTCCAAGTCAGTCAGAAGATCCTTAAGAACTTCTACTCATGCACAATAGAGAGCATCCTGACTGGCAATATCACCTCCTGGTTTGGGAATAGCACCGCACAAGACCGTAGCAGACTACAGAGAGTGGCCCGTTCAGCCGAACGCACAATTGGAGGGGGGCTTCCCACTCTCCAGGATATTTACAACAAGCGGTGCATGGGTAAGGCTAAGAGAATTATCAAAGACTCCAGCCACCCAAACAACTGCCTCTTTGAACTGCTGCGGTCAGGCAAGCGATACCGGAGTCTCATGGCAAGCACAGAGAGACTCAGAAGAAGCTTCTATCCCCAGGCCATCAGGATGCTCAACGAACAATAACACTATGTAACAACCATCAAATGCACTCACAGCACACACATCCACACGCACAGACTCACTTTAAACAAACAACTCACTGCAGCACCCACTTTACCCACTTTAGAACACCTAAACACACTTTATATTTATTGGTAAAGAATTTGCACTACAACCCATACCTCATTACACCTTACTGTAAATTGTACCTCATCGCATTTCTGCGTTGTACTGTATAGTATATTGTATTGTAACTCAGTTACTTCTACTCTGCATTGTACATTTTATATATGTATATACTGAACACTTTTGTCTACGTACTTGACTTCTATTTTATACTGCTATTGTAACTGAGGGGTACAATTCCCTGACTGTATTACTAGATATGATACTTACTACCACTACCTTTGTACTTAATATTCGGCCACCCAGTACACGGCATAAATATATTATGATGAACACTGTCACGTAGATGAAACGGATCCAACACAAATGTACGAATTAGAAATAGGTCTTTATTTCTACACAGCGATGGTGTGTAGAGCAAGCACTTAATCAAATCAATCACATTTATGAATGGGAATTAGTATGCACTTTTATGGCAAGAGTATTCGTCGGTATATCAATAGAGAATGTCCAATCTCTGAAGGCGCAGGTGGTACATATACGACCTGGAATAGTTTAAGGAATAACAGCAATGATACTTCAATGATTATAGGCTGGATACACTAGGGGGGGTTAATCCGGTCGCTTATAAGCCGACAGGAGTAGGAGGGGGGGGGGGGGGTAGAATCCGGCTGCCTCATCCGGCCAAGGGTATCCCAGGTGAACCCACTGTAGTGCCGTTCAATGCGCCGGCGATCCTTGGACCACAGATGAAAGCAGATGGACTCTTTGTGGGCCGGCGTCCTCCGGTCCACGGAGGAGAGACGTGAAGCGACCTCGTCTTGCAGAGCGTCTCCTCACCTTGCGTCCTCTCCAGGGGGGGGGGGTTCCAACACACGGCAGTGTCGGGGGTCTTTATCCATGGAATAATCAACGTATACAAAGCATAATCCGTGCCTGGGAAGGCGGGCTGTCGTCGGTAGAATAATCCGGTATACAGGTCCACTCGCTCGTCGGCTCTGGGGCTCCTCGGGTGCAGCTTCACGTGGGGTCAACCACCCTGGATAAGCAGCCAGTTCTCTGCCCGAAACGATGGGGTACTGACTACGGTAGGATTCTCACCGTACGAAGCACTATATATTAACAGACTATTATTAGCTTAATAGACTACGTCCAACTCGACGATATAGTGCCAAATATGACTATTCAAATATTAATATACACGATGTCTCAATACCGATGGTAGGCGAACTTGGCCTTACTCCCACACGTGGCGTCGCGGGGAGGCTTTACGTCTGTGACTCTATGGGAGGGTAAGAAACTGGACTGAAAAGAAAGTCCTACTTTAGTAGCGCAGTATATATACGCACTATGAACAAATAGTCCCATTAGTGGTGCGGTAGCCAGATTCCTACGCGGAACTAGGACTTGTTCGTACATGTTGAGCGGTACGTTTGAACTGGGTCTGAGGGGTATGGCAGCCTGGCACCAAGGTCTCGACCAATAGTAGAATGGAGACTATTATGGGATGTTCAGTAGGCTAGAATGGATATTCAATGCATATTGTACAAGGAATATACAAGGGATATCAAGGAATATTAGAGAATATACAAATACAATTAAATATATATATATAAATAAATATATATATTCGGTTTAATCTGGCCCTTCACAACAGCTATACTTATTTTATACTTATCTATTTTTGTCTAGCACAGTCCCTGGAGCATAACAGAAAGAAGCATTTTGTATAAAAGTATTCTGTACTTCTGTATGACAACTAATAAAGAAACTTGAACTTGAAACTTGAGTATACGTTGACACTAATAAAACAAATTGTCTATTAGTTGTCTATTAGTATGTCTATACCGAACACTGTGACCTCATTTTCTTCTTCTAAATTCATGCTATATTATGTTATTATGTTATTTGATACTATCTTGTCTAGCACAGTCTCTGGAGCGTAACAGTAAAAAGCATTTTGTATGAAAGTATTCTGTACTTCTGTATGACAACTATTAAAGAACTTGAGAACTTGAACTTGGCTGAACAGCCTGGCATTCGTGTGACATCATGTCCGGAATCAACTAGGAAATAGCTAAAGGCTAACAGTTGTTGTTGTCGTTGAAAATTTATAATAATCACAAGATACATTCAGTGCTGGATCTAACTAAATGGATTTATGGAGACACATTTATGGAAAGTTCAAGACCGGACCACAAAGCTTCTGGAAGGGTTAGAATTACACGCGACGGCGCTTCCAATTCGTACGGCGATGGTCTACCGGCAGCAAAAAAAGTGAGTCTCTCAGCCTCTGCGTTATATTATGATTTGAAAATGTAACTATAGTGCTATCACAACCGCCTACGGTCCTGGCGCCCTCTAAGAGTTAGCGGGTACGTTAAATCAAACGTAAAGTTGTCTGTGGAATAGGTCATGTTGACAGTTTCCAATTTGATGAATGGCAGTTGAAACTTTAAACATTCTAAAGCCAGCGTAGTGGTATATTCATGGTGATTTAACCGTGAGTGTATCATGAATATACTCACTGTTTAGAACGCTCTCGACCAATCACAATGCGTGGTCGGACCTACCTGTTGTATAATATATAATATGAACTATTTACAATATATTAAAGGGGAACTATCTTATAAATGGCCTTTTCCAGTGTTTAGCATTGTTTTCTAGCAATGTGGGTTTGTATCAATGGGGTCTATGTCTCTAATTCTCATTTTGGCACATTTGTCCAGTTTACATGTCACGAGATTCTCCCCCACTGAACTAAAGGCCCTCCCATAGTCGAGCGGAACGTATGCGGACCGGACTCTGCGGAGGTCCGTGCAGACTCAAAGTGGACTCAAAGCGGACTCCAAGTGCGAAGCTCCAATTTTCTAATGCGCGGACGTCCGCACCGCTCACTTGGTGTCACACAAAACGCTGCTTGGCGTTTTGGTTGACATCGACATGCATTTAATGTGACGCCGATCTGCATTTACTCTGAACACTCGCTCCGTGCCAAGTGAGAGTAGGGCAGGATTAAATGGGTAGAATTGGTCCGGTAAAACGTTGGCAGGTAGATGACGCTAAATTTAGTTTTACTATCGCTAATCGTCATCCATTTCAATTCATATACATTTAGACCATGTCTTTTTTCATCATCTGAAGAAACTTGAGACAGTTGAATGGCTTTTCTAAATGAAGTGTGTAAAACTGCCAGTTTTATTATCGAAATATTGGAACCTGTCGCGAGACATGTAGGAAATTGGTACGCGGAGGTCCGCTCGACTATGAAAGCTCAAACGACTGCGGACATGCTGCGCGGAGTCCGGTCTGCATACGTTCCGCTAGACTATGGGAGGGCCTTAAGCCATTCTGAAATTACACGTACCTCTGACGTGTAAGAATTCTCATCTGCATAATAACGCCCCTCTATGTTTGTAGCCACAGCGCACACTCAACCATTATTTATTGCAGTATGCAAGCAAATGCGTGGAATTGAAGTTTAACAGTGAGTTAGCATTGGGTTAGCATTTAAAAACATATGTTCAGTTGTGCTGTTCCTGACTGCCAAGCAGCGAATACATCCTTGCATTCATTTCCTGATGATATCGTGCTCCACAAGCAATGCGCCAAGTTCATTTTGGGATTTTTGCAAAGACGAAGGACTTTATAATGCTGCAGTGATTTCCTGGCTGTTGCTAAAGAAGGGAGCTAGCCTGTACCAAGTCTTCGGGACCGAAAGAAAGTATCGAATCAGTAAGTACATACAGTACGTTGTAATTAGTTAATTAGCAGTAGGACCTCGTTCATTCATCCGTTTGTGTCAATAGTGTATTATTATTGAAATTATTGAAAACCTTTATTTATCCCCGAGGGGAGATTCAGATGTCCTTTACAGCATAACAGCAATTTAAAAACAGTAAAAACAGTTAATACATAACATACACTTATTAGTATGTGTTAAAAACAAGATGGACAAATACATAGGGATAAAATAGCTAAAATAGGGATAAGATAGAGCTAAAAGTGGTAAAAAAGAAAAAGAAACAAGTCCAATCATGATGTTACATAATTAAATTAATTGGTTACAGTCCACAACCCAGCTCCTCCAGTGCACTGCAGTTGGCCCGTCCTGGCCCTGCCTGGTTGTGGAGCCTGATTGCCACCGGCACGAAGGACTGCCCGAAGCGCTTTGTGGTATGTCAGGGGGGGATAAGTCTGTGGCTAAATGTGGACCGCATTGCGGTCAGCTTATCATGGAGGGGGTGGCAGGGGTTCTCAAGGATAGCATACAGCTTCCTCCTCGTCCTCCCCTCTGCCACCACCTCCAGACTGTCCAGGTCCGCTCCCACTACAGAGCTTGCTTTTTTTACCAGTTTGTTTATTTTGTCTGTGTTGGTGTTGCCCCCCCAGCATACCACAGCGAAGAAGAGGGCACCAGCAACCACAGACTGGCAGAACATCTGCAGCAGTTTGCTGCAGACATTAAAAGACCTGAGCCCTCTCAGGAAGAAGTCTGCTCTGTCCCTTCCTGTAGAGGGCCTCGGTGTATTAACAGTACTCTTCCGTGTGTGTGTGTGCGTGCATTAGGGCTGAGCCCAAACGTTCAAACCTTCATTCGTTACGTTGGCATTCGAATTCTAAATCAACATTAGAATAATTTTTTCTATTCATTCTGTTTAAACCAATGGGGTTTTTCTTCACAGCTGCAGATAAAGATTAGGCTACACTAATATTATAGTATTAAAACTGATGAGTTATATTCATTAAAGAAAGTTGATTTAATTGATTTAGTTGGACTGGGGCGTCTCCCTGGGCTGGGGCTGGAAAGTTGATTTAATAATAAAAAGAAAAGACAAATTTAATCAGATTAATCACTTTATTCAAATTGAGGATTTAGTTTGAGGATAAAAAAAATTAAAAGTATATAGAAAATGTGAATTCTTAAAAAAATATAAATTATTTACATTTATTTTTTAATTACAAACGAAGGTTCGAACGTCCGTTCGAAAAAACGCTGACGAAGTTCGAATCCCAAAAACAGGCTTCGGGGACAGCCTTAGCGTGCATTTCACATGGGAGTTGAAGCTGAGCCACTGGCCATTGATTCACTGTCGGGGTTATATTTATTATGGACAGAAGTTGTCAAATCATTACTCAGCAACTGTCAACTGTCTGCACATGTGTCACTAGTGTATTAACCTTAACTATTTAACGGTAGCGTTTCCGCATTTTGCGATTTTCCTCTTTCTTATACAGTAGGAAGGGGGAAGGACACTATATCGGTGGGTGTTCCTATGACTTGTATTCAGCTTACAGCTTCGAAACTCCACTTATTTCGTTTTACAATGTCAAAGCCTTTTAAATATAATCAAAACGTTCCTGCATTTCTGTCCGCTTTATAGTTTTATGACAGAAATCTGATAGTGTATGCGCATTCACGCGAGGGGGAGTCGGATTCTGGCAGGGAGTCCGAATTCGGCACAACACCGGCCGAGGCATTATTTGTCGCCGAGTTGAGAGCTCCCCAGAGTCCAGACTACAGCTGGGCGATCGCCTACAATGGCGATTGCCTAGAGCGAACTATTGAATATTATTATGAAGAGGACAAACGGTGATGATCCATCCATAACATAATGTGCGTTTTTACCAGACTATGTTGGATTCTAGTATTTTCAAACAGGCTGGATGTAACGTTGGTTGGTGACTGTCACTCAAAGCGCTTTATGGGCGGAGCCCAGCCAAAAACAGCCTGGAATCTTGAAGTGGAAAAATGCTGCTTTACTAACTTAGGGCCCGCGTCCACCTAGCGCATATTTCTCCGTGAAACATGCTGGCAGTGCGCCGGCAGAGCTGGCATGCAGCGCATCGTAGATGACAGAAAGAAATCTACAGCCATGCCGCGGTTTTGCACATATTATAGCATATTTGAATAACTTTATTGTATATAAATTATATATATAGTTATTGCCTGACACCACAGTTCGCCCTTTGCTTTGTATTAGCTTTTTAGTAGTGTATTCGTGTAGTTATTATTATTAGTTTTGTCGCGAATCTCAATGGTCTGTGGGAGACAGCCAGACAGGCAGGCAGCTCCGGTGTCAGGTTACAAACAGAGTGGTAGATGAATGGCTGTGATTGGTTGTCTGAAAATGAGCCCAGCGCATCGCTCTGAAAGTTGAGAAAGTTTCAACTTTCGTCCGCACAAAAAAGCTGAGAAAAGAAGCCGACGGCAGCGCACTTCCTAGAGGCGGCCGCATGCGGCCGCATGCGCTCCCTCCCCATTGGAATACATTGAAAACAGATGCGTGCGGTCAGAAATATGCGCCAAGTGGACACGGGCCCTTAGAGTACTTGATTAAAAACAGGAATTGTGTAAAAAAAAAAAAGAAGAGCTGTAGTTCCCTGTCGTGGTTTTGTAGTCCTTATCGTTTTCCCCTTCAGGTGTACCCATTTGTAATCAACCTAAGTGTGTCTCATCTCGTCATTCCCTCATGTATAAGTATTCTGTCTTCCCCTTTGTCTGATGCTGATCCCGTCTGTGTGTGTTCTTGTTTGTCGTTACGTTATGTTTCCTTTGTTCAACCATGGTAATAATTTATTAAATATTCTTTGTTGATTACTTTGGCTACCGTCTCCTCATTATGTTACATTGACCCGACATCGAGCCTTCTAATTGTCAACGTAACGTATGGTATGGTAACGTAATAGTAGTACTTACCAACATAGTAAAAGCCGGCCTTGGCAAGTTGATCGGGTCTTACGGGAATTCGTGAAGGCCAGTTGACGAATGTCAGCAATCGTTCATCATTTTGCTGCATTGCCGGGTTTGACACGTTACTCATGGCCCCTAAAATGGCCTCTGGGGCTGCCCCTGAGAGCAGAAAAAAAGGACTTTTAATAGTAGAACTATATTACACACAATTTATTTTATATTGTGTGTACTGTACTACTAAGTATTGAGCAAACATTTTATTATATGGAAAATGTATTAATCAAATGCATCATTGAAAAAACAGGCACTGCTCTGGTGACGCATCCACTAATAGAAAATACACATCAGGCTATTAATCTAAAAGTATCGATACTACTAAAATGGAATATTGAACCGTTTTTAACAGCTGGGTATCAAGGTACTTTTCTAGTATCGGTGTATCGTGCAACATTAGTAAAGACATTTATTTTGACATTCTGATTCAAGAACTTTCTAAATAAAACAGTTAATTTATCTGACAGCTTGTATTAATTGATGAAAAAGTAGCCATGTGCAGTAATATAGATTATACAATTGAGGATGTATTTCGAATCGAATCATGGACATCTGAATCGTAATCTAATCAAATTGAGGCCAGTCAAGATTCACAGCTCTACTACTGTACCATATTTTTCATTCCTTAAATTACCTCCTGTAATTTTCAACTATACACAGTACACAACCTCTACTGCCTGGCTTTAACTATCAAAGTACACAACTGAAATTAAGTACAATTAAACTAAGATTGTCAAAGCAAAATAAGTAATTAAAAAATACCACATGTATCAATTGATCTCACATAACTATTAGTGTATAGAAGTAAAATGACTATGTCTGCACTCTTTTCTGATGTCTTGATTTGACACCAAACACTTTCCTTTAATTCCTCTAATTAGTGGAAAGTTAATTTGTGATTATTTAAGTAAAATTGCTATTACAACTGATAATTACTAATACTGTCAATACTTTTGGTTTATTTAATATAAGGATCAGATATGTAAAGGGGTCTAAATGAGTTAACAGGTGTTTGTGATTGTGACTTGAGCATGTGCAGCTGCCTTTCAAATGGTGGCTGGCTGTCATTCTCACTATAGCACTGACAGGATCACATCGCCCATTGGTAAGTGGACTTTATTAAGGGATTGCAATGTTAACTTGGCTATGTCACATATGTACAGTGTTGGGACTAACGCGTTACAAAGTAACGCGTTACAGTAACGAAGTTACTTTTGGCGATAACTAGTACTCTAACGCATTACTTTTGAAATTCAGTAACGCTACTTACGTTACTGAATGGTTCGTCACTGCGTTATTTGCGTTATATACGGCGTAGATTGATAGCGAGCGGTAGTGATTATTATTATTATTATTATCCTCATATCCTGTCTGCCTGGCTGCGGGGAACGCTATGCTGGGGGCGTGTTTTGTTTACTATTCCTGAGATTCCTGACTGATAATGGCAGCGCCCAGGCAGCTACTGCGTATTTCTCTTTTGTCGAGCGAAAAGAAAATAACGTTTTAGTTATGTCATTTGTGTTTTGGCTCAAAGATACTGGAGTATAACGTTAACTACGAGGACTCATCCAAATCCACTCGCCACCCGCGTAGAATGATACGAGGCGACACACAGCAAATGGGACGGAAAACTTTTTCCAACTACTTGGAGAGAGAATATACAGTACAACATGGAAATGAAACAAAGAAAATGTTTAAGGGGCTGCTGGACTAACTTTACATCTCGACAGACACTGGTGAGTGCAGTGATGTGAATGTAAATTAATGGAAACTCAAGTTGATCAACGCATTTGATCTGCCAGGGAATCTCATCAATACTAATCAAACAATATAAATATAGTCCTCTCATGCACAATTGATATCCTAACTATTCTAACGTTGCAATGCACGATTGATATCTTAAACAACGTTGCAAGACTGTTATAATGAAACGCTCCGGCGACAGATATCAATGCTGTTCCTCAAGCACTTATTTTCAACCTAGAACCTAAACGTGCATACGCTCAACCTAAACGTGCATGCGCGCAACCTAAACGTGCCTGCGCTCAACCTCCTCGAGCAATTAGGCACGGTGCATTTCTTATTACGTCGGGACATTTGTGTTTGTGTCAGATTTGTGTTTGTATATTCTAGACCACATTGCTTAGCAGAGTTCAGTGATGTGAATGGAAACTGTGAAGTTGATCAACCGATTTTGAGTATCTGTATCTGGCTGCATGGGAGCAATTTTTTTCTTCTTCAAGTAACTAAATAGTTACTTTTCACAGTAACGCATTACTTTTGGGTGTAAGTAACTAGTAACGTAACGGAGTTACTTTTGAAATGAGTAACTAGTAAAGTAACTGAGTTACTATTTTTCAGTAACTAGCACAACACTGTGTACAATGTAATGTATCACGTTGGCTGCTGGCTGCTAATGCAGCCTGCGGATAATATTTGCATAGTGCACGGTGTTAGTGATGCTGGCTGAATGAATGAACGTTGTGTCTGAATGTTTGCCGCTAGCTTGTGGCTAGGCTAACGCACCTCGCCGAAGGTGCAAAGCTGAGCTAGTGTCTTGGTGGCTTTCCCGGTTTGTCACAGTGAGATTCATGTGGGGAACTTTGGTGTGTGTGTGTGCTTTGATGAATGAGAAGAGAACTGCTATATTGTCCGTTGTGTGTGTGGGTTGCGCTGTGTCTGAGGAGCTCAGTGGCTCATGTTATGGAGGAGGAAGTAAACATTGCCATGCATTCTGGGAAATGCAGTCATTCTAGTTCTCCCTCCTTTCACCCACAATTAAAGGGGACATGACATGCTGGTTTGATAAAGTGTATAGTGTAATGTATATTTATAAATAATATAAATATAATTATATATATAATATAATATATAAAATGAATAGTGTATGTATATTTGATAGTGGTATCGATATATTAATATGTATATTGATATTAATATTAATTAATTAATTGATTGATTGATTGGTATTGATATTAATATATATTGTATATTAATATTATGATTAATGTGTATGCACTGCATTTTGTTCTGTTTCACAGGTTTTTGACCTATGGTAAGCCTGTGGTCAACTGTGGGAATTATAAAGGTTGTATTGTGGAGAAAACATCTCAACTAGTTTGTTTAAATAAACAAACTCTAATGACTAACCATTGAGTCATCCATTGTGTGGTGCCTGTCAGCCCTTTCGGAGGGATTCAAATAGAACATTCTTGAAAGATCCGAACAAATACTAATAACTATTATATACTATGTACACAACTTCTACTATCTTTAATTATTAAAGTACACAGCTGAAATTAAGTACAATTGTTGTCAACTGAATCACTACAACAAATGGAAAATATGTATAAATAAAATCTCACAATTGTATATGGTCTACCAAAAACTGTAGGTAAAATATATGGCAGTAAATCCACATATAAGATTCTTACAAGACATTTAGTGAATCTACCTTATATGGTTCGGCAACTAGTAGCTACAATGTAATAAAAAATACAAATACAAAAATATAGATGAATAGAAAAATTTCTTATCAAAATGTCAGAAACTATGTTTCTTATCAAACTATCCAAAGGAAGAATCTATAGGTTTCTTACAAAACGTTCTGAAGGCAGAACTATATGTTTCTTATAAAACCTCCTGAAGGTAGAACTATATGTTTCTTATAAAACTATCTGAAGGAAGAATCTATGTTTCTTATACAACTTTCTGATGGTAGAACTATATGTTTCTTATACAACTTTCTGAAGGTAGAACTATACGTTTCTTATAAAACTTTCTGAAGGCAGAAAATATATGTTTCTTATAAAACATTCTGAAGGTAGAACTATGTTTCTTATATAACTTTCTGAAGGCAGAGAAAATATATGTTTCTTATAAACATTTCTGAAGGTAGAACTACAGGTGCAGCTCAATAAATTAGAATAGCGTGGAAAAGGGGCGGCTAAGTGGCGCAGTGGGCAAGGCGCTCGCCACTAGTGCAGGAGATGCTGGGTTCGAGCCCAGCTCCCGGCATTGCTACCAGCTTGGCTGGTCGTTCATACTAACACAATTGGCAGTGTTAGGGGTGGGAAAGCTGGTGGGTGGGTCCTGGTCGTTGTAAACAGCGACTCCTACAGTTCGGTCGGGGCGCCTGCTCAGCGAGGTTAAGGATCTAAGGGGGGTAGTGTGATCCTTCCACACGTTACACCCTCTCAGTGAGAGTCCGCGCTGCCAGGTGAAAAGAAGCGGTTGATTGGCTATACATGTGTCGGAGGAAGCATGTGATAGCCTCCACTCTCCCAGACCGACCGTAGGGGGTAGGTGTGCAGCGATCAGGAAGGGGATTGGGGATTGGGAATTGGCATAACGACTAACATTGGGATGGGAGAAAAACGGAGGAAAAAGAGGGGGGAAAAGATCCCAAAAAAAAAATTAATATCGTGGAAAAGTCTATATATTTAGCTGTATTGATGCAGTAATTTGTGCAAAAGGAGCCCCAACCAAGTACTGAGTGAACATACATGAACATACTTTTCAGAAGGCCGACATTTCTATACTGTACAAAAGAAAAATACATCTATTTTTTTTGGTGATACAGAATACAGTCATGAGCTGTAAGACATAATCATCCAAATTAAAACAAATAAAGGCTTGAAATATTTCACTTTGTGTGTAATGAATCTATAATCTATGAGAGTTTCGCTTTTTAAATTGAATTACTGAAATAAAATAACTTTTCCACGATATTCAAATTTATCGAGCTGCACCTATGTTTCTTATAAAACTTTCTGGAGGTAGAACCATATGTTTCTTATAAGACTTTTTGAAGGCAGAACTATATGTTTAATATAAAACTTTCTGAGGGCAGAACTATACGTTTCTTACAATCCTTTTCCGTATGGGTTTCCTCGTTCGGTTTCTTACCAGCCCCTGCTGAGAACCCAGTGGATGAGGCCCCTGCTGGGGACCCTGTGGATGAGGCCCCAGTGGATGAGGCCCCTGCTGAGGACCCAGTGGATGAGGCCCCTGCTGAGGACCCAGCGGATGAGGCCCCTGCTGGGGACCCTGTGGATGAGGCCCCAGGTCCTCCTGCGGCCAACAAGACGTTGTCGGTTCTGTCCCCACGAACAAAGCGGCAGTTTGGATAGTGCCGCTGGTGTTCCGATACAGCTCTGTCCCCAGGCTCCCAGTTAGATAACTGTAAAGATACAAGATTAAATACTAATAGTACTACTACTAACTACTACTACTGCCTCTGGTTTTCTGATACAGCTCTGTCCCCAGGCTCCCAGTTAGATAACTGTAAAGATACAAGATTAAATACTAATAGTGATACTACTAACTAGTACTACTACTAACTACTACTACTGCCTCTGGTTTTCTGATATAGTTCTGTCCTCAGGCTCCCAGTTAGATAACTGTAAAGATACAAGATTAAATACTAATAGTGCTACTACTAACTAGTACTACTACGAACTAGTACTACTGCCTCTGGTTTTCTGATATAGTTCTGTCCCCAGGCTCCCAGTTAGAAAACTGTAAAGATACTAGTTTAAATACTAATAGTACTACTACTACTAGTATCAGATCCTCCTCACATCCCTCGCGGAAAAAATGGGAGTTGTAGGCTCATCCTACCCCGACAACCGCTCCTACCAAGTATCATGGAGAGGTCTGTCAGATAATTCTGCCTGGATCACCAATCACCTCAAACTGAACCTGCAAAACGGAGCTACTTCACCTGCCGGCCAAATCCTTCCCACTGACCGACCTTTCCTTCACAGTAGAGAATATAGCCATGGCTCCATCCCCGCCCACGAAGAGCCTAGGTGTGGTCCTTGACGACCAGCTGAACTCTTTACTCACATTACCTCAACAACCAGAATCTGCAGATTCTTCCTGAGCAACGTAAGAAGTAACCGCCCCTTCCTAACAAAAGAAGCCACCCAACTCCTCCCAACTCTTGTCATGTCGCGCCTCAACCCATGCTGTACAGTGTACACTGATGTCTCCTCAGCAAATGAGCTCAATACTTTCTATGCACGCTTTGAGGCTGTAAATTCCAAAACAGCCTACAGGCCACTACAATAGAAAGTAGAGCCACTGCCGATGGAGACTCAGTGTTCAGGTTAACAGAGCATGAGCTGAGGAGGGACTTTAACCTCTTAAACATTGGACGGCCCGGTGACGGGCCGTTACGCACACGCTGTGGCACTTTGCCCTTGTCTGCCGGCTCCGGGCTGCGTTTTTGCCGATCAACCAATACATTGTTGTAAAGTTGAATTTGCCGCCTTTCAATAGTCACCCTACTCGACCCATTACGTGCTTCCAGTCTCGAGTTACAAGATGAAACATCCGACGAGTGTCATTTGACAAGCCATTCGGACAAGTGACCATGTCCGGTTTGGCCGGGTCCTGAATGGACCAGTCCCCTCTGATGGCGGAAATTATTGACCACCAAAGAAATTGACCGCCAAAGAAATTCTGGATCCAGGGGTGTCCCACACAAGGGCTGATTGCAACGACATGGGGGCAGAAGAAGACCAACAAGTTATTTGTTTGACTCTCGCTTCTGAATGAATGGGAGCGGACGGCCATGCCGAATTAACGCCGGTGCACACCTTCATTATCTGTGGGATTGTTATCCACTTTGGATCTGTACTAGATAAGACTTCAGGCTATGGAACAGTTATGTTTTCCAGCTCCTACCTCTCAGCTGGAACTCAAAAACAGGCATCTGGCAACAAGTAAACAGAAATGTGAGTAAACCAATCTTTTACTTCAGTGTGTTCAAACCTCTGTTACTCTATTTTATTAGCATTCAGAGTGATTATTAGAATCATCTGAATGTTTCCTTTCAAAAGAGACCAGACTCATGCATATGCTATAAGTATAAAGTATAATAAATCGCAAATTACTTTGGGTATGCAATAGTCAGGCGTGTTATGCAAAACTAGCCCCATTTTTGCCTGATGCTTAAGTAGTTAAGAAAGTGAATACCAGGAAACCAGCAGGAACAGGCGGCATCCCCAGACTCATCCTAAAAGTCTGTGCCGACCAACTGGCCCCCGGTATTCACTGACATATTCAACCTGTCCTTAGAACAGTCTGTCATCCCCACTATTGTCCCTGTACCCAAAAAAATACCCGCCCACTTGCCTCAATGACTATCACCCTGTAGCTCTCACTTTCATAGCCATGAAGCACTTTGAGAAGCTAGTGAAGGGCTACATCTGTTCCTCCTTCCCCAACACCCTGGACCCTCTGCAATTTGCATATCGCCCCAACAGGTCCACGGAGGACGACATAGACCATGTGATGCACATAGCAGCATCACACCTGGACAAGAGGCAGGGGAACTATGTGAGAATGCTATTTATTGACTACAGCTCAGCATTCAATACCATAGTCCCCTCCAAACTCGTCGTCACGCTCAGAGACCTGGGGTTGAACTACGACCTCTGCCAGTGGGTCTTGGACTTCCTGACGCGTCTATTCTTTCCCCAATACATTTCCAGTTCCGCGTTCGCCTTCTGCGATCTGATTGGCCACTGACTCTACGCCCAAACAGCGTGTTGCGCTAATAACGTAGCGTTGCGCTAATAATGTATTGTTTTCATCTCTCTATATTAACGTGATTCCATCAACACAACATAAATGTTCAAAACACGACAAGACAGTTTGCATCACTTCCCACGGTTCTCGGCACTTATTCTACCGGTAGTGCGGTAGTTGTTGCCACGGTATTGGGTCTTTGGGTGAATACTTCATTGGCGGGAAAGAACACTGATAACTGATAGTGTGTGGACCGTCCCGCGAGCCCCAGACCACCGTCCCGCGGCCCCAGGCCACTGCCCCGCGAGCCCCACGGGACGAGACCAGGTAGAATTTTAGGCGCACGGGAAACAAGGCTCGCGGGGCGGTGGCCTGCTGGGGCTCGCGGGACAGTCCACACACCGCTATCAGTGTTCTTCTTCCCCGCTAATGAAGTATTCACCCAACGACCCAATACCGTGGCAACAACTACCGCACTACCGGTAGAATAAGTGCCGAGAACCGTGGGAAGTGATGCAAACTGTCTTGTCGTGTTTTGAACATTTATGTTGTGTTGATGGAATCACGTTAATATAGAGAGATATGTTGTGTTGATGGAATCACGTTAACCCTTTAATCGCCAAGGACGAGTTAACACGTCATTCTCCGCCATGCGTAATCTGCCAATGACGCCGTAACACGTCATTGAGATCAATATTTCAAAAATCTGTGATGGCAATCATATTTCACCCGCGGAGACTTGAGATCTCCTGTTGATCTCCTCTCAACTCTCCAACGATTCAAGAGCGCCATCTGGTGTCCGATCGGCGGATCGCCCAAACAGCAAACCAGAAACCGAAAGTGGTGCTCATCCAAATTCGGTCCGGCCACTCGCTATAGCTCCCGGGGCTCCATCTCGACACACTGGCGCCGATCGCTATCAAACTGTATTTGATCATCAATATAATGCATTTATGGCTATAACTCACGTTCTGCAGAATGCTGCAGAAAACGATAAAAACATATTTATACTTTAGACCATATTTTAGTATGAATATGTGAATGAAAAAGTAGAACGTTGCTACATCCTAAACGATAGATACTTGACGTTGAATGGGCCATAGTAATGTCAATTTAGCAATACAATTTAAAAAGTTATAGCCCTGCAAAGAAGGGGAACATCTCCATAGACTTTCAACAGTGGCAGAGAGGGGTATATGATCAGAATAATCCCTGGCAGATAAAGGGTTAATATTAGGGCTGACCTTCAAAGCTTTTTTTGGCAATCGAAGCTTCGGGGCCGAGCTTCGATTTTAATTCGAAGCTTCAGATTTTTAATTTTTTTTTTATATCTTATGTTGTGGGACTTGTACAGCACTTTCATAAACTTTGTTGTTTTTAAATGTGCTCTATAAATAAAGTGGGTTGGATTAATTAATTAAGTAGCCCCTTTCGTGACTGAGCCAACAAGGTTTCACTCGGCTGTGTGATTTAATTCAAGGTGGATCGCTGTTGTCGTTTGAACAACTTCAGATTTCATGGGAACTACCAATCCCCCAAATCAAGAATGTTTAAGATGAATGAAGTAAGATTTTGATTATTTGAAATATGGCCTGTGTAGACTAAACTATGCACAGAATTATGTCAGTCTACAAGGTCCGGATTCTACATGGTCCGGCAATGTAGACCTTGTAGACTCCACTACAGACCAATTATCAGTGAATGTTCATGCATTTTTAAGAAGGGCAACTTCCACAAAAAAACAAAGAACTCACCAAAACATCTCAGTAGCACCTTATCTAAATTTTATTTCCTATTTTGTTTATTCATCCCAGTATCTTTCTTTCTTATGTGTGGAATTCTACAAGGCATGTAGGTGTATATGTATTTGAGGATGATATCCTTCAAACAGGCAATAGTGATGATATAATTTGGGCAGTGCTGAGCTGGGTTACTTTCCTCCAGTGTATTTGTCCCCCGGACCCACCCAATGGCCCCATCGCGCGCGCGCGCGCACGCACGCACGCACACACACACACACACACACACACACACACACACACACACACACACACACACACACACACACACACACACACACACACACACACACACACACACACACACACACACACACACACACACACACACACACACACACACACACACACACACACACACACACACACACACACACACACACACACACACACACACACACACACACACACACACACACACACACACACACACACACACACACACACACACACACACACACACACACACACACACACACACACACACACACACACACACACACACTTACATTTAGTCATTTAGCTGACGCTTTTATCCAAAGCGACTTACAAGTTCTGTACGACAAGACAGCAAGAAGGGTACAACTCTATCAGCTGAGTAACAATGTTTATCAAAGTGTTGCGTGTTACAGTGTAGGTTAGTTTATTAGGAAAAGTGCATGACAGTAAGGTTAGTCACGGTTAGATTTTTTCTTTTCTTTTTTTTTAATCATTTCAGATAATGGTTGAAGAAGTGAGTCTTTAGTCGACGGCGAAAGATTGGACGGGATTCGGCTGTCCTAACTGGGATGGGTAGTTCTCACACACACACACACACACATACACACACACACACACAAATCGAAGTAAAAAAAAAAATGAAAAAAAAATGTTTGAATTTTTTTTAATCTTTTTATTTTTTTATTTTTTAAACTTCGATTTTTTTTTTAATGTTCGAAGCTTGTGCCATCGAACGAAGCTTCGAAGCTTCGAAGTATTTAAGACAGCCCTAGTTAATATAGAGAGATATGTTGTGTTGATGGAATCACGTTAATATAGAGATGAAAACAATACGTTATTAGCGTAATGCGCTGTTTTGGCATAGAGTCAGTGGCCAATCAGATCGCAGAAGGCGAACGCGGAACTGGAAATGTATTGGGGAAAGAATAGACGCCTTCCTGACAGGAAGACCCCAAGTGATGAGAGCAGGTAACTGCACGTCCTCATCCATCACTCTCAACACAGGTGCTTCCTTTTTTTTTAATCTTATTTGTTTTTTCCTGTTGTTACTATACACATATATTCATAATTTTTATTTTAAATTTTTTCAAAAAAAATTTTTTTTACCCTTTCCTTGTACAGTGTCATTGAGTCTGAGAAAGGCGCTTCTCTCTTAACACATTGGACGCCAAGAACGAGTTACGCCGTTTTTGCCCGCCATGCGTTGAACGCCAAGAACGACTTATGCCATTTTTGGGATCAATATTTAATTTTTTCGCCATGGCATTCATAATTCATCCAGCCAACCTCCGGACTGCAGCGGGACACTGTATGAGATTGCAACGCCTCAATACCGCCGCCTGGTGGATGGTCGGGCGAGTTACACTCTCGCCAAAACCGGAAGTGGTGATCGGTGTGTCGAGGAAATCGCTCCGGCAGTCATATCTTGTTACGTGGCTCCAGACAAACACTATAGTGCATTTGGATCGCTTTCTAAACTTAATAATCGATATGATTTCTGCGTTTATTGCGCCATACAAACCGGAAATGGATCTAGGAGATCGGCGTCAAATAATTGGGATCTTTTTCCTCCAGTCTCATCGGCGAACGGTAAGAGGACAGTAACGTTATTTTCAGCCCGATTGTTTATTCATTTCACTGCAAACCATCTGATCAATATATCAACCCATACTAAATAAAGCCGTTACTGACGATCAAGGAATTATAAATGACCCCCCTTTCCTTCACGCATGATGAAGCATAATGTATACCGATCATATACATTTGAATTTTTAATATAGCGTGTATAAGAAAGAAACGCCAATCGATAATCTATCATATGCGTCAGGGCCTATAACTCTCGTTTTTGGGGCGGCTACGTGGCGTAGTGGGCAAGGCGCTCGCCACGAAATGCTGGAAACGCTGGGCTCGTCAGTACTAATACACATTGGCCGTATTAGGGGGTGGGAAACTGATGGGTGGGGATCGGGCGTTGTGGACAGCGAGTCCTACAGGTCGGTTGGTGCGCCTGCGCAGTAGAATCAGGAAGTGTCGGGGGTAGCGTGAGCCTCCCACGCGTTATTCCTTGCCACTGAGAGATCGAGCTGCGCAGGTGAAAAGATGCGACTGCTGTTACCTCAGGTACCGGAGGGGACTTAGTCCACATTGCAGCCAGCTTGTGGGAGGCAAGAAACAGCGTCCGTGACAGGGGAGGGTTGAATTGGATGATACGAAAATTGGGATGGGAGAAAATATAGAAAATGGGAGAAAAAGTGGATTAAAAAAAATAAAATTCTCGTTTTTGGAATTACAGCAGGAAAGCTTAAAAACATACTTATATTCTAGACGGTATTAACACAACAATGTATGAATGAAAAAATATAACGGTCCCACATCCTGAACGATAGATAATCGATGTTGAATGGGCCATAGTAATGTCAATATAGCAATACAATTTTAAAAGTTTTAGCCCTGCAAAGAAGGTAAACATCTCCATAGGCTTACAGTGGTGGCAGACTGGGTATATTGATGGGTAGGCCTGCCACGATAACACATTTTGCTGGGCGATTAATTGCCCCCGAAAATATCGCGATAAGCGATATTATTGCGAAATTTGCGACCGGTTAGAGAATTTTTTTGAGAAATTTATTTCCCAAAACTTTTATTTTGAAGCCCACCGCTCCGTCTTTTCCGGTTTAAGACTTTTATTTTGAAGCCCACCGACCGGACCGGAAGTATTGTTGTGATTATCCTAGCCGACAACTTGTCTCGTCCGGTTGTGTTTTTTAGTTTTAACGTTAGCTACTAACGTTAGATGCAGCTACTACAGGCAATCAACGATGAGGAGGAAGCGTCAAAGCAGTATATAATAGAATAGCTGTGGTGCGTAGGCACTGCAGCACGACTCGAAAACGACCCGTTATAATAAATTAATTCATGTTTAACTTGTCCCCGTCTCCAGTGCTTTGACTAGCCCCACCCGTTCATTGTAAACAATGATGCATGTAATTGTATTAACGTTATTCTGTGTTATTCTAACGTTACACTACAAATAACGCTACTTGGTTAAAAGGAGCAACACTATTGAGAAATGTATTAAGCTATATGTGGCGTTGCTACTGCCCCACGGAGCTCCCGTGCTGTGCTCTGTAGTAACGCCAGCGGCCAACCCACACGGAGAGAGACTGCAAGGGGCACTGGTTCCGCCTCATTAAAACAAACGCGCAAATAGCAATTAATCGCGCCCGTCAAAATCATTGCATTCATTTTAATTATCGCGGCAATTAATCGATATATTGCTTATCGCGGCAGGCCTATTGATGGGTATAACCCATGGCGCCCAATGTGTTAAAATCCAATTTATTATTATTATTATTATTATTATTATTATTATTAGGTGCCCCCCAGGGCTGTATTCTGAGCCCCCTCCTCTACTCGCTTTACACACATGACTGTGTAGCAAAGCACAACAGCAACACAATCGTCATGTTTGCTGAGGACAAGGGCGGCTAGGTGGCGCAGTGGGCAAGGTGCTCGCCACCAACGCAGGAGATGCTGGGTTCGAGCCCTCTCTCTGCGTTGCTACCAGCTTGGCTGGTCGTTCATATTAATACAATTGGCAGTATTAGGGGGTGGGAAGCTGGTGGGTGGGGATCGGACGTTGTGGACAGCGACTCCTACAGGTCGGTTGGTGCGCCTGCGCAGTAGAATCAGGAAGCGTCGGGGGCGGCGTGTCCCTCCCACACAGACCCTCGCCGCTGAGAGATCGCGCTGTGCAGGTGAAAAGATGCGACGGCTGCCTCCTCCAGTACCGGAGGGGACACGTGATGCAAGGCTTCGTCCACATTGCAGCCGGCTTGTGGGAGGCATGGCCTAACAACGTTCGAGACAGGGGAGGGTAGAATTGGACAATACAAAATTGGGGAAGGGAGAAAAATAGAAAATGGGGAGAAAAAGTAGATACAAAATAAATAAAATAAAAAATAAAGAAAAGTTTGCCGAGGACACAGCTGTGGCCTGATCTCTGCAAACAATGAGATGGGCTACCTGGGAGAGGTGGAGAACCTGGCTCTGTGGTGCCAGGAGAACAGCCTCTCCCTGAACGTCAGCAAAACCAAAGAACTGATTGTGGACTTTAAAACTACAGCCCCCTCAGCATCTATGGGGCATGTCCTACCAGACAGGAATGTCCTACCAGACACCATTGTTGTAAAATCATTTGCAGCATTACTTTGGATAAAGGTGTCAGCTAAGTGACTAAATGTAATGTAATGTAAAATGGAGAAAGAGTAGAAAATTATGTTCATGAAAATGTTCAAGATAATTACTTTAAACAAGTAATTAACACTTTGATCGCCGGGGTTAAATTCATAATTTACCATCCCTCGCCAGCCCTATTTAACATGGAGAAGTTCCCCTTCTTTGCAGGGCTATAACTTTTTAAATTGTATTGCTAAATTGACATTACTATGGCCCATTCAACGTCCTATATCTATTGTTCAGGGTGTAGCAACGTTATACTTTTTCATTCACATATTCATACTAAAATACGGTCTAAAGTATAAGTATGTTTTTATCGTTTTCTGCATCTTTCTCCAGAACTTGATTTATAGCCCTAAATGCATTATATTGATGATCAAATACAGTTTGGTAGGAATCTGTGCGAGATAAAAAATGTCAAATGGACGTACTTCTAGAAGTTACTACGTATGATCTGATGATGAACGGATGGGGGGGGGGGGGGGGGGGGGGTCGTTTATAATTCCGTGGGCAACGTTATATCATTCATCTAGTGTGGGTGATATGATCATTAGAGCAGTTAGTATCGAAGACATTCAAAAAATAACGCTGAAACTCACTGTAGCTTCCTCTCGCCGTTGGGAGATGAGCGTGGAACAGAATTTTTTTCTATTATGGGATGTCGAAATATCCGATCCATTTCCAGGTTGTATAATAGTATATACGTCCAAATCATGTTGTTTATCGAGTTATTGGTAACGGATCACTATCCGTTGTGATCAGCTCGAGTCCTGGGACTATTAGCGAGTGATCGGACCGAATTGAAATGAGCACCAGCTTCCACTTCCTGTTTATGCCCTGGGCGATCCGCCGATCGGCCACCAGATGGCGCTCTTGAACCGTTGTAGAGTTGAGAGGGGCTCAACAGTACATCTCATGTCTCCGGGGGAGAAATATGATTTCGATCACAGATTTTTGAAATATTGATATCAAAGACGCTGTCCAGCGTCTTCGGCAGAATGAGCATGGCGGGGAAAGACGTGTTTCAGCGTCAACGGCGATTAAAGTGTTAATAGGGATGCACCGATCTGACTTTTTCAGTCCCGATACCGATACCTGGCTTTGGGTATCGGCCGATACCGAGTACCGATCAAATACCCATACCATTATCTGAAATTAAAATGAGAAATTAAAAAAATCTAACCCTAACTAACCTTACTGTCATGCACTTGTCCTAATATACTAACCTACACTGTAGCACTCAACACTTTGATGAACATTGTTACTCAGCTGATAAGAGTAAGTTGCTTTGGATAAAAGAGTCATCTAAATGACTAAATGTAAATACCCATTGTTCAATTAATAAACTGTATGCCTCACTCTCCGGAAGAGACCCTTTTTTTGTGCAAGGCAACATCAGGCTTGACTTAAAACATTACTTTCCTAACTTAGTGAAACTAAATGTAACAAATTAACACATAGAAGATATAAATGTACTGAATTGTTATTTATTATATATATATATATATATATATATATATATATACACACATATAAAAAATATATATATTAAAAAAAAATCTTATTTTCTTTTTACCGATACCCGATCCAGCTATTTTAGTGATATCGAGGCCGATATCCGATATCAATATCGGAGCATCCCTAGTAATTGAACTAATGAAAAAAGTGGCCACCAATTTACTATAACGTTTTTTTTTTATCCACTTTTTCTCCCATTTTCTATATTTTCTCCCATCCCAATTTCGTATCATCCAATTCAACCCTCCCCTGTCACGAACGCTGTTTCTTGCCTCCCACAAGCCGGCTGCAATGTGGACTAAGTCATACATAGCACAAGTCCCCTCCGGTACTTGAGGTAACAGCAGTCGCATCTTTTCACCTGCACAGCTCGATCTCTGTGGCGAGGAGTAACGCGTGGGAGGCTCACGCTGCCCCCGACACTTCCTGATTCTACTGCGCAGGCGCACCAACCGACCTGTAGGAGTCGCTGTCCACAACGCCCGATCCCCACCCATCAGTTTCCCACCCCCTAATACGGCCAATGTGTATTAGTATGAACGACCAGCTAAACTGAAAGCAATGTGGAGCGCTGGGCTCGAACAGGCAAGCCCAGCGTCTCCGTCATTCGTGGCGAGCGCCTTGCCCACTACGCCACGTAGCCGCCCAATTTACTATAAAGTTAAACAACATGTAAGTAGTACTCAAAGTACAAGTACACCACCCTGTTCCTTTGACCTAAATAGTACTCAGCAAAATGCACTCAAATTAGTAATTAAACTACTGAAAAATTATTTTGTTACTCCCACCCAATTATATATTAAATTAGTAGTATGTATACAAAAATAAACCTAAACGGGCATTTTGCTGATTTTGATGCTGAACAGAATTCCATCATTCTATTGTGAGGTGGACATATGATAATCAGACAGAAAACCTACCAATGTCAGGGCTTTCCCTAAACAATGGTACAGGGGTGCAGCACCAATATAACAACGCATCAGCGCCACAAGGTGTTTAAAAAAGAAAGAAAGAAAGGAAGACCTCGAAAGAAAGGAAGAACTGCAGAGAGCAGACCTCTAATGAACTGAAGAGAGCATACCTCTAGTGAACTGAAGAGAGCAGACCTCTAGTGAACTGCAGACCTCTAGTGAACTGCAGACCTCTAGTGAACTGCAGAGAGCAGACCTCCAGTGAACTGAAGAGAGCAGACCTCTAATGAACTGTAGAGAGCAGACCTCTAGTGAACTGCAGATAGCAGACCTCTAGTGAACTGCAGACAGTGTTGAACTGTAGTAGGACCAAATCGAGGAAAGTTATAGATTAGATTCGATTAAAATGTATTGTCATCATACAGCAAGTGGTGTTTCTCAGGGGGATCGACGTGGCCGAGCTCTTGAGACCCAGAACACGTTGGTAAATCATGTGTGATTATCACGTCCTCCTTGCAACAGAACAATAGGATAAAGGTGGAAAATTTGCAAAGTGGCCGTTTAACCCACTAATCGAAGTACAAGTACCCACCTGTCCACCGCAGGTAAAACAGGCCACTCTGTCTCCCTGTCCCAGGTAGTAGAAGCCGGCCTTGGCCAGCTCGGTGGGCGTGATGATGGACAGAGTCCAGCCGTGGAACGAGTCCAGCCGGTCCTGCTCGCGCCGCATGGCCGGGTTGTGACATGTTGGTGGGCGTGGCCCCAGGGGGCTGGAAGGGGGTGGAGCCGAGAAGCCGGCAGTCAAGTAGGCAAGGGGCTCGCTGGGCTCCTGATTGGCTGAGGATGTGGGGTTGGGGGCGGGGCCTGGGCCAGATACCTATGGAGAAATCAGAGTGGATTAATCTGGGAGGTTAGGTGGGGTTTTAGTACTGGTGCTATGTTTAGTAGTATGACCAGAGACAATCTATATAGGTATTAGGGATGAGCATACGTTTTCAAATTATGGTTAAATTATAAAAGATGTAATAGTTTTGTCTTAAAAATATATATACATATGTCCCTTGTTTTTTAGTACTAGTAGTAATTGTAGTCGTAGCAGTAGTGTTAGGAGCACGGGTAATACTATTAGTAGTAGCACTTCTCATTGGCACCCCACACCAGGTTCAGTCTTCACCCATATCCCATCTCACCTTTGACGGCCAGGTCATCCCCCTCAGTCACATATCTGGGGGTTCGATTTGACCCCCACCTGACCTTCAACATCCACATAAAACACCTCTGCAAGACCTCATTCTATCACCTAAAAAACATATCCAAAGTCCGTCGCACTTTAACCCTGTCAGACGCAGAGAAGCATGTCCATGCCTTTGTCTCCTCAAGACTGGACTACTGTAATGGACTCTTCATCGGGATTCCTGGCAAGAGCATCCAAAAGCTTCAATACATCCAAAACAGCTCTGCCAGGATCCTGATGAGTCCGTGTTTTTAAATAAATAATTCGGGCTCGGCCGGGCCGCTCCCTCTTTATTATTTTTTTCTGCGCTGCTTTCTCTTTTTTTAAACACAAATGCGCTGCAAGTGCCGTCACGTAACATGTGCTGCCTGTCATCAGAGAGTGAGAGCCTCGTGTCTAAAAGCTAAAAGACAAGATAGCAAAGGGAGAGCTTTTGAAAGTTCCCAATGCGTCTGAAGAGAGCAGACCTCTAATGAACTGTAGAGAGCAGACCTCTAGTGAACTGCAGATAGCAGACCTCTAGTGAACTGCAGACAGTGTTGAACTGTAGTAGGACCAAATCGAGGAAAGTTATAGATTAGATTCGATTCAAATGTATTGTCATCATACAGCAAGTGGTGTTTCTCAGGGGGATCGACGTGGCCGAGCTCTTGAGACCCAGAACACGTTGGTAAATCATGTGTGATTATCACGTCCTCCTTGCAACAGAACAATAGGATAAAGGTGGAAAATTTGCAAAGTGGCCGTTTAACCCACTAATCGAAGTACAAGTACCCACCTGTCCACCGCAGGTAAAACAGGCCACTCTGTCTCCCTGTCCCAGGTAGTAGACGCCGGCCTTGGCCAGCTCGGTGGGCGTGATTATAAACCTCTAATTTATTTATTATAAAAAATAAAATAAAATAAAAAACAGCCGGTGATGCGGTAATCAGCTTGACTCTGCGGTGGGCGTGACGTGATGGCGATATCGCGATAATGCGGTAACCGCGGCAGCCCTACTAGTACTATTCGTATAATTAGCAGCACTAATATTAGTAGCAGTAGTACTAGTAGTATTAGAGGTACTAGTATTAGTAGTAGTACTATTCGTATAATTAGCAGCAATAATATTAGTAGCAGTAGTACTAGTAGTATTAGAGGTACTAGTATTAGTAGTACTAGCACTATTCATATAATTATCAGCACTAATATTAGTAGCAGTAGTACTGGTAGTATTAGAGGTAATAGTATTAGTAGTACTAGTACTATTCGTATAATTAGCAGCACTAATATTAGTAGCACTAGTAGTATTAGAGGTAATAGTATTAGTAGTACTAGTACTATTCGTAGAATTAGCAGCACTAATATTAGTAGCAGTAGCAGTAGTAGAGGTACTAGTATTAGTAGTACTAGTACTATTCGTAGAATTAGTAGCACTAATATTAGTAGCAGTAGTACTAGTATTATTAGTAGAATTAGCAGCACTAATATTAGTAGCAGTAGTATTATTAGTAGAATTAGCAGCACTAATATTAGTAGCAGTAGTACTAGTATTATTATTTAGTATAATTAGCAGCACTAATATTAGTAGCACTAATATTAGTAGCAGTAGTACTAGTAGTATTAGAGGTACTAGTATTAGTAGTACTATTTGTAGAATTAGCAGCACTAATATTAGTAGCAGTAGTAGTTTTACTGTCTTACCGGCAGCACAGCAGGCACACTGCGTAGTGGAGAGAAGGCAGAATGTGAGGATGACAGCAAGTTGGTGGTAGATGGGAGGCTCTGGACAAAGGAACAGGAAGGAGAGAGCTGCCGGTGTTTCTCTGTTGGACAGTCGCCTGCCTGCCAGCCCTCAGCCGTCACGTTACACCTAGGAACAGATACTAGCATTAGCAGTAGTAGTAGTACTACTAGTAGTAGTATCTGAAGCATTCCCCACACCAATGTAGTAGTTGTGGTAATAGAACTATTACATGAAGTATTATACACAGTACAGTACTACCAGTACAGTAGTAGTACTATAACTAGTAGTACCTGAAGCATTGTACACAGTACCCCACACCAGTGTAATAGCTGGTATTAGTAGTAGTACTGATCAGTTATAATTGCACTTAACAGAGTAATAAGTAATATGTAGAACATGTTGAAAGGAACTTCCCTAACACTGCAACTATAGGGCTGCTCCATTATGGTAAAAATCCTAATCACTGAGATCACGATTATTTTACGTAATTACTCATCGACTTTGAAAACATTTATTGATTTTAACAAATGTGTCTTTTTAATTATAAAGGCGTTCGACACTGGGAGACCGAGATTTCTCTGTACCTGCCCCCAGGCTGTGGAACTCCCTCTCCCCCTCCATCCGAGGCTGACACCATCAAGCTCTTCAAAACCCACCTAAAACCCCACCTGTTCACACTTGCATTCACGCAACACGGCCCTGCTCCCAAGTAGCCCACCCCTTGCCCCTGTATCTTTTAAGCTACCGATCCCGTTGTTTTAGTTTTTTGTAAATCTTTTCTGTTACCGTTTCGTCCAATTGGACAGCACCTTGCCTCCTTATTATTATTTTTCTTTAATTTGTTTTATTTTTCCTGTATTTTTACCTCCTCTTTTATATAGCTTATCTCTTTTGTAAAGTGTCCGTGAGTCTGAGAAAGGCGCTTCTCCCTATAAATTCAATGTATTATTATTATTATAATTAAGGCCGGGCCGTTAACGCTGTTACCGGGCTAAGTTAACGGCGGACACTTATCGCGCGATAAAAGAATGACCGGCGTTAATCTATTCTCAAAGTTGGGTCTGAGAATAGGTCTTGCCAATGCAAATTAAGTGCTGCCTTTCTCTACCGTTCCCGCTACACTGACTACATTAACTACACCAGGGACAACGATGGAAATAAGTCCTGGACTTTTCGTTTCTATCCCTGACAAAGCAAATACTCATGTGATCTGTTATGTTTATGTCTAAATAAAATCAATCAATCAATCAATCAATCCCTCTCGTTGGCGTTAGCATTAGCGTTAGCTAACGTTATCATAGATAGATCTGTGGTGTTGGCTGGATGACGTTGGCTTCGTTTGCAAACGTTATAACGTTCGCAATCTATATGGCGTTGGCAGGCGGGGCTGGCGTTGTCCAGTTGACATTACAGATCATGATGCTATGATAGCGTTAGCTAAAGCTATTGCCTGCATGTTATGGCTCTGGACTCAGGTAGAGTCGAGAAGGGACGGTACCACACGCTAAATCCTCCGTGCGGGCCCCGCAACCTAGTATAGACAGTTCTAACTTCAGTGTGTGAATTACGTTAATCCACCACAGTTTCACAATTACTCAACTGCACTCAATATTTAAAAAATGAATCTATGCCCACCTCTAATTATAATTATATTAGGACTAGTAGTACCTGGAGCATTGTACTGTGTCTCCCAGGCCAGTGTAGTAGCAGTAGTAGTAATTATATCAGGACTAGTACAGGGATCCAACAGGCATTGCAAAATAAAATTCATGGACTTTCAAGTACTTTTCCAAGCACTATTTTTCATTTAAAAAGATACAATTCAACTCAATCAGCGCCAGACCCGAGGATAGTCGGGTTATCTCGCCATGGGTTGAGCGCCAGGACGCCTTTTCCTTAATGATAAGCAAGCAGTGCAAGAATGCGGAAGCATTCTACCGTAGTGGCGTGCGGTAATGCGCCTTTCATTTTCCGCCGCCCAGCGCCCGTGCGTGCACCGGCGGCGGCGTGCTCGCTCAGGTGCGTGCGTGCGCCGGCGTGCTCGCGCGAGGTGCCCGCGCATGCGCATGAGATCCCGCCTTGGTTCGACACGAGCGGAGCTCAATATATATAAGTCACCGCCCCTTATTCAGTATCTAGAAATAGCTCAATTGGCAAGACTACATGGCTGTGGATCCTATGGCTTGTTTGCTGGCGAGTTCGAATCCCATCGAATATTTTTTTTTTAACGTGATTTTTTTTTTAACGTGTATTCTTTCGCCGGTTAAGGTTAGGCATGGTTAAGGTTAAGGTTAAGGTTAGGCATTGTTTCGGAGTTGGTTAAGGTTAGAACGGTTAAGTTTAGGCGCTGTTAAGGAGCTGGTTAAGGTTAGAGTTTGTCAAAGAGAATGGCAATATAATTTCTATGGTTAAGGTTAGGCATGGTTAAGGTTAAGGTTAAGGTTAGGCATTGTTTCGGAGTTGGTTAAGGTTAGAACGGTTAAGTTTAGGCGCTGTTAAGGAGCTGGTTAAGGTTAGAGTTTGTCAAAGAGAATGGCAATAGACAGCCTATTTCCGCGCGACAGCTCCCAAAGCGGGCCTGAAAAGAAAGGCGCTTTACCGTAGTGGCGTGCGGTGACGAATGCTTCCGCATTTTTGCACTGCTTGCTTATCATTAAGGTAGACGCCGCCAGGACCCCCGAAAACCCGAGTATAGTCGAGTGTATCGTTATTTCTTTTATTCTATATTTGTATTAATTTCTCTCACATGGACCTCGGGGTTACCACAGGGTAGGGCTGACCCCTATTAATCGATTAGTCGACTAATCGGCCGAAAGGAGCCGTAGTCGACTGGCCAACCTCTTAGTCGAATATAATAAAAAAATTTAAATTAAAAAAAGTATTAATATATATTATTTTTTTTTAAGTATCATTCTTTCCAAAAGAAAAGAGGCCTAGAAGCGTGGCTAACGCTAATGGCACGCATACCAGAGGCTAACTGCCTATGAAAACAGGCACAGAGGCACTGAAAGAGGATTTCACCCATCTAATGAACACACTAGACTAGACAAATATCAAGATGTATCCATCAGTGGACCAATTGCATGCTTTTGCAGAGGACAAGAAGCCTTCAGTCGACTCATTCAGACATTAACACTTTAATCGCCAAGGACGCCTAAACTCGTCATTCCCCACCATGCTAATTCTGCCAATGACGCCGTAACACGTCATTGAGATCAATATTTCTAAAATCTGTGATCGCAATCATATTTCTCCCCCGGAGACTTGAGATCTACTGTTGATCCCCTCTCAACTCTCCAACGGTTCAAGAGCGCCATCTGGTGGCCGATCGGCGGATCGCCCAAACCGGAAACCGGAAACAGAAACTGGTGCTCCTCCAAATTCGGTCCGATCACTCGCTATAGGTCCCGGGACTCGAGCGCGACATAATGGATAGCGATCCGTTGCCAATAACTCGATAAACAACATGATTTGGACGTATATACTATTATACAACCTGGAGATGGATCGCATATTTCAACATCCCATAATAGGAATATTTTTGCTCCACGCTCATCGCCCAACGGCCCGAGGAGACTGGGGTAAGTTTCAACGTTTTTTTTTACCGTGTTCGATACAAACTGCTCTAATGATCATATCACCCACACTAGATGAATCATCTAACGTTGGCCACGGAATTATAAACGACCCCCCCCCCATCCGGTCAACATCAGATGATAAGTAGTAACTTCTAGAAGCACGTCCATTTGAAATGTTTTATCTCGCGCCGATCGCTATCAAACTGTATTTGATCATCAATATAATGCATTTAGGGCTATAAATCACGTTCTGCAGAATGCTGCAGAAAACGATAAAAACATATTTATACTTTAGACCATATTTTAGTATGAATATGTGAATGAAAAAGTATAACGTTCCCAGATCCTGAACGATAGATAATTGACGTTGAATGGGCCATAGTAATGTCAATTTAGCAATACAATTTAAAAAGTTATAGCCCTGCAAAGAAGGGGAACTTCTCCATAGACAAATAGAGCTGGCAGAGGACGGTATAATGATGTACATAAGCCTGGCAAAGAAAGTGTTAAGCACCCCCCACAGCCCAAATGGAATGATAACAACAACAACAAAAATATTTTTTATTTTTATTTTTATTTTTATTTTTTTAAGTCGACCAATAGTCGACTAACGGCAAATTTTGGCCAATCCTAGTCGACCATCCAAATCCTTAGTCGGGGACAGCCCTACCACAGGGCACCACTCTGAGATCGCTAGAGTGCAATACCGGCCGCATCCTGATAGGTGGCAGTATCGCGCACCCTTCGAAACCCTTTCTTCACACCCGGTGTTGCGTTTAATTCACTCCGGGCGCAGTTTTCTTGGTCAGGTGAGTCTAGCGGTTCACTCGATGGCATTGAAAGCCCAATGCCCCCGATGCATGTGTTGTGGTGGATTATGTTGGCGACACGATGGACACCAATACTGGAAATTGCGATAAGACCATTGGAATATTCTTTTTGGGGTACCTCCTAGTGAAGGTAAGGACTATATGACATCAATCCTGCTTTGATCCAACCATGATTTCACATTGATCGTTGCGACCATGTGTAACGTACTCCAGAACGTATGCCGTTGGTGACGATCAAAGCATCAAAAAACGCCCTCCCCCCCCCCCCCCCTTTCATGCTTTCATGATGAAACATAATACCTATTATATACATTTGATTTGGAAATAGTAGCGTGTCCAGGCAAGTAACGCCAACGATTTTAGTAAAATGCACGTATTGCTCCATAGCGCCGTTTTATGGAATTAGCCAGGATCACTCTGAAACTATACTTATATTCACCACGGTATAACACGCGAACGTATACATGACTTTTTTTTTCTTTTTCACATATTGAACGATGGATAGTTGATGTCAAATGAGCCATAGTATTGTATCCATAGCTATAATATAGATATAGCCCTGCAAACACCGCCATGCAGCCCTATCTCTTAGAGTGGTGGCGCAGTAGGAACTAAGATCTGGCGCTGAAAGAGTTAAATGCAGTTTTTTATTTTTTATAGAAAAGAAAATCTGATCCAATATTTATGGCTTAAAACCAATTTCTGACTATTAGTTACACTTTAGATAAAAAAAAATATATTTCTTGATTCAGAACTATTTTATCATATCAATGTGAATGGTTTATTTGAATTTCAATGACTTTTTAAGCACCTTGTTAAAAATGGACTGTTTTCAAGGAATTCCAGGCCTTGACTTTTTTTTTTTCAAAAATCAAACACTTTAACACTTTGGCTGCCTAAGGTTAAATTCATGATATACCATAGATTGCCAGCGCTATTTGTCTATGGAGAAAGTCCCCTTCTTTGCAGGGCTATAACTTTTTAAATTCTATTGCTACATTGCCATTATTAGGGCCCATTCAAAGTCCTATATGTATTGTTCATTGTGTAGCAACGTTACACTTTTTCATTCACATATTCATAGTAAAGTATGGTCTAATGTATAAGTATGTTTTCATCTCTTTCTGCAGCTTTCTCCAGAACGTGATATATAGCCCCAAATGCATTATATTGATGATGAAATACAGTTTGATGGCAATCAGCGCGATATAAAAAATTCCAACTAGACGTACTTCTAGAAGTTACTACACGTCATCTGATGTTGACCGGATGGGCGAGGGGGCGTTTATAATTCCGTGGGCAGCGTTATACCAATCATCTAATGTGGGTCAAATGTTGATAATAGCAGTTAGTATCGAAGACGGTAACGTTACACGCTCAAACTCACCCCAGTCTCCGCGCGCCGTTGGGCGATCATCGTAGAGTAGAAATTCTATCATTATGGGATGGCGATTTACCCGGTCCATCTCCAGCTTGTATAATGGTATATACGTCCAAATCATGTTGTTTATCGAGTTATTGGCAATCGATCGCTATGTAGCGTGACGAGCCAGAGTCACGGGACATGTACAGAGTGGCCGGAAGCAATACGGACGTCTAGCACAACCTCTATGGCACATCCTGTTTAAGCGATTGCGCCGATCGGCCACCAGATGGCGCTCCTGAACCGCCAGAGAGCTCAGTGGGTCCTGCTGGTGGATCTCAGGCCAGCGGAGGGGACATATGAATCCGATCGCAGATTTTTGAAATATTGATATAAGGACGACGTAAAGCGTCCTCCGGCAACTTGAGCATGGCCGGGAATGACGTCTAAAGACGGTTCCCGGCACCCAAAGTGTTAAGGACCTTGTGTGAACCCTGGGACTAGTAGTACCTGAAGCACTGTACTCTGTCTCCCAGGCCAGTGTAGTACCAGCCAGCCCGGGCCAGACTCCGTTCTGTGACGCTACACGATGGGAAACGAGCGAAGGTTGATATCCGGAAAAGCTCTAAATACAAGAAAAATACACAACATTAAAGTACTTCACATGTTCTTTATTTTAGCCATTAGCAGAGCTAACGTAAGACAATATAATATTTTACTTTACTTAATTCAATTATTTATTTAATTAATTCTTTATTGAATTCTAATTGGAGGGGTGGACCCTTATTTCTAATGATGCCGAGATTACATTAGATTAGATTATATATTACAAGCAGAAAGAAAAGAACATGACAAAAACAATAAGTGAGACAATAAGAACAAATATTAACATTAGTTAAAAAAAACTATTCCTAGTTAAAACAGTTACATTAAAAAACATTACGATTTATAAGCATATTTCTAAAATGTCCCAACGGTATCAGGGAATCAATATTCAAAGTGCTTTGTAGGTTATTCCAAGAGTCAGGTTATTGACCCGAGAGCAGGTTTGATAAACTTTGATAAACCTGAGGAAAATGTAGAGCCATATGAAATCCGTTTTATTTTTTATCAAATTCCATTTTATTTTTTTCCAAATTCTGTATTTTGCTTTGTACGCTCATTTTACCATCAGAAATAGTGTCTAATAAGTGGGAATGAATAAATTTCCACAATTTAATAAGATATATAACAGTCCATTTAATAGGGCTGTCTTAAATACTTCGAAGCTTCGTTAGATGGGCATGGGATTCGAATATGAAAATAAAATTTGATTATTAAAAAAAATAAAGATATATATATATATTTTTTTTTGCTAAATCAACTCTGCCTCTCTTTGTTAACTACAACAAGCAATGCTGTTTATTATTTAAGATGAGGTCGGACTCGGCACTGACAGATTTGTGTTCATTGTGCTGCTTTTATAAAGCCTCAAATGACGGCTTACAATATTTCATGAAAGCAAAGTGTTTTGTTTGTCTAAGATTTAAAAAGGTTTAAACTTTACAGCACTGACAAAGTTGAACAAAGTGCTGTACAAGTCCCACAACGTAAAAAAAAAATTAAAAAGTAAAATTATTTTAGTTTTTTTACAGTTGATTCCATTTTTATTGCTCAATTCCGCGATTCCGTCCACGATTCCGTGAACGCGGATTTCATATGGCTCTAGGAAAATGTAGCCTAGTGCAATCCAGTCCTGAAAGCAGGTTTGATAATCTCCTACATCGAGGAACATGTAGTGTAATCCAGTCCTGAGAACAGGTTTGATAAGCTCCGACATTGAAGTCTAATCGTGATTTAGATCCAGATCCCTCATATTATTCTCCACGCATCCCCTCCACCAGGGTTTCCGTTAGAATTTTTTTTTGCAGGTCTGAGTGTCCGGTAGATTTCAATCTACCGGACAAATGGGATAAATTCCGGTCAGAGTTTATTGAGCTTAAAAACAATTGATAGGCCTATATAAAGAATGACATCATCAAGGCATTTATAATATTTTAACTTAAAACTAGACTACTTTTGCGTATATACAGTCATTAATATATTCCAAATAAAATAAGTCCCTCGAGACTGCGTGCTGCTGCCGACTTGAGGTGTCGGTGGGCAGTCTGCCCGACCTTAATAAACAGCAGTCTGTTATAATCAAATTTTTATGAGCTAACGAATTCCGTTATATTGGACATTTGTATTAATTATATCAAGCGAAGAACTGAGAAATTTGGCAGAGAGACGGCAACATTATCGTGGGTTTGCGCCGTGATGTATATCTCCACCTCCCAACGACTTGGTGCTGCTGCTCATAATGTCCGGTGAAAATAATTCCCTCTAAGCACAATTTGATTATTTGAATTGTATTAAAATAGGCTAAAATTAAATAGCCTATGCGATGAACGAAACAATCATTACATTTGTCGTTGCTTCACCAAGCAGCCGGTCAATGACATCCTGTGTCAGCGAGCTGGCTGCTGATATATTTACGTGAAGCACGGAGCACTGGAGCAGACAGAGCAGAGCAGCGGTGTCAGCAGCGCCCCCACCCAACAGCTGAATTGCCAATGGCTGAATTGGAGTACTGCACCCTGCCAAGCCATGCTTCACGTAAATATATCAGCTGCCAGCTCGCTGACACAGGATGTCATTGACCGGCTGCTTGGTGAAGCAACGACAAATGTAATGATTGTTTCGTTCATCGCATAGGCTATTTAATTTTAGCCTATTTTAATACAATTCAAATAATCTAATTGTGTTTAGAGGGAATTATTTTCACCGGACATTATGACCGGAGAGATTAGATATGTCGGACTTCACCAGATTTTGCCGGTCAAATACCGTTAATTACCGGCTAACGGAAACGCTGCCCTCCACGTCTGCTTCGGTCTACCTCTCGGCCTCCGCCCATCCACAATCATCTCCTCGACCCCTCAACCCCCCCCCCCCCCCTCTCCTCCGATCTTCTCACATGTCCAAACCACCTGAGACGTACATATCTCACCTTGAAAGCCATTTCCCTGACACTGCAGATCTCATCCACCTCTGCACTGGTCCTCCCATCCTGCCATCTGACTCCCGCCACATACCTCAACATCTTCCGATCACAGCTTCTTAACACCACCATCACCCTTTTTGTCATTGCCCACGTTTATGAACCATACAGGAGAACTGATCTCACACATGCTTTCAATGCTTCTTCCGACATTTAATTTACCGCTTTTCGCAAACTCCATCCACGAATCCCCAATTCTTCCAATAATGATAGTCGTTGGTGCTATAAATCCTCTGCATTCTACTTCCACTGGACAAACCCAAGATTTCCATCCTCTCTGTTCAGTTTCTGCTGCCACGTCTGCATATCTAAGCTTTTTCCTTTCATACGCCTCCTCCACTGAATCCTTGCTGACTAACAGACCATAATACTAGGTCAGGCCTCAAGTTAGTGCTATCTATCTCTCGTGGAACAACAAGTTTTCCTCCCAAATCGACCTGCAGTAGCCTGACTCATGCCTGCCTAAAAACCTACCTCCTCTACATTTCCCATTTCTCTATTCTTTCCTGTCTTTTTAGTAGTATTGTTTCTCAATAGTCCAGTGCGCTCCACATAAGGGCCGTCAGACGGACGGGCTGGTTGCACGTAATGGAGGATAGAGAGAGGCACTCGTCTCTGGTTTTATAATAAAATGGCAAAAAGACAAAGGTATAATGTTCAGTGCAAACATTGAATCGAGTAATAATGTGATGTGTCCTACGTCATGGAGGATGGGGTAATAATTATGAGAATAAAAAGTAGGCCTATGTCAAATCATTAGCCTAATTAATTAGACTCTGTTACATGGTCAGTCAACACATTTATTATATATATAGTAATGGAAAGTAGAAAAAACTGCTAATTTATTATGCCACCTATGCAGCTCATTTATTTTGATAAATGGTCTGCCTCTGCCACAAATGTATGTCTTAGTTATAAGGTGGTATGTCACAGAGTTAACATTCTTTCACTATCAATTTATTAAATGAGCCATTGTTTTTGGTTCTGGGCCGCCATATAATGGCTTGGAAAAAATGTGTCCCGAGGCCAAACTTAATTGCCAATCCCTGGTGTAGTGCATTGAGAGGGGACCCCTATGAACTGTTACACCACTGAGCTAGCCAGTTGGCATAACAGTCAGTTAACAGAGCTAACGGAACAGAAAGATGAAGAAAGAGAGACCGGAAATTACATTGTAGCAACGTTTTGTACGTTTGCCATGAAATACAAAAACATTCCAGTACTGTGTTCCTTACCCGAGGAATGATCGTACTGCAGGTCAGGAGGCGGACTTCTAAAGAGACCTTTCAGGAACGGGTTCTTCTTCAGCTGGACTAGAGTATCCATGTTTAAATACTTCACCTAGAATATACCAGATGTTTAAATACTTTACCTGTTACAAAGGGTCAGATTAAACCGAATATATATATTTATTACTTGAGATATATTGTATAGTATTTGTATATCGTCTGATATCCCTTGTATATTCTTTGTACATATACACGGAATATCCCTTTACCTAGTACAGGCCAGACCATAATATTCGTTCTCCTATTGGACAGCGATCCCCTAGGCGCCACGGCCATACCCCCAATGTCTAGTTCAAAGTCACCGCTAAGACATGCCTGGACATGCCCGGTTCTGCGCAGTAATATGAGACAGAAATAAGGCTGGTACTAGATTGTTCACCTTACGTATAAATACGTTGCAGGTGGATACAGCATTTAGTTACCCGAAACGTGTTACCGTAACAAGTTGAAGCCTCACACCACGATACAACGTGCTGTGAAGTGGGCCCGTTTTGCCCCGAAATAGAGCCTTGAGACCGCGTGCGAATTGATAGCTGAAGTGTCAGAGTTTAACGCTGTATCGTCGAGTTCGACCTATTCTATTATTAAGTAATAGTCTATTATGTATAGTGTATCGTGCGGCTACCGTTCTACAGTGACCAGCATTACCAACGTTTCATCGTACCGAGCTAGTGTGCTTATCCAGGCTGGGCGGCCTAACCTTGTGCCGTCATCCGAGGAGCCCTAGACGAGAACCGTGTGGATATGTACACTGGATAACCTACACCGACGACTACAGAGCCCCTTTCGGCTGGATTATAATGCTTTGGTCCTGTGGCTGTTGGAGCAGAGAATCGTCTACACCCACTACCGTGTGGGATTTACCCTGTGAGGAGCACCGTCGAGCCCGCCTCTAGGACTCTGAGGCTGGCTAGCTTTCCTCCATGCGGCACTGCACACCGGAGAATAGCTGTTGCTTTGTCTACGGATCAAGGGATTATTGCACTGTCTCCTGTACCTGGAGTCTCCTTATTCCTCGTTGATCCAGACTTTTGCTACCGACAAATCCTCTCCCCTGCTGGCTTACAACCGGAGGGAACCCCCCTAGTATCTCCAGCTGACCTACTAGTGTACCATATATAATTCTTATGCTACAGGTGGTATTAATTATCCCCTTCGTAATATGCTCATGGACTTACGCTCTTGACCTATTCATGCACATTCTTCGCCTTACAAGCGCAACTCTCAATCTTAATAAATGTAAGATAATCTTGGTGCTCTTCTAATAAATATTATTATAAACAGTACTTTCTTGTTAAGCCGTGTTATTGTGTGGGTGTTCATCTCATATACATGTGTACTGTATGGCCAGTAGTAATGTACATAACTCAGTAGTGGTTTAATGATACCATACTTATTCAATACAGTCAGGGAATTGTACCCCTCAGTTACATTACCTATGATGAATTGAAAATGGGGGACCCTTGATTGATTGAAAATTGTATTAACAGATTGCAGAATGGTTACAATACAGTACAGCTCAATACACACAATTGTTAAGGGGATGCAGACCAGAGAAAGACTTCCGTCTTGTTTACATCAGGGTCCCCCATTTTCAATTCATCAGGACATGACATACATGACATACAGATAGACAGTACTGCTACATCTAGACATTTATGACATACCAGATATACAAATACATTACTGTTTGTGATACAAAAAGGGTCTAAAAAAGAGAGTATATAACTGTACATTGGAGGTTGGGTAGGTGGGGTGGGGGGGTAACTGTACATTGGAGGTGGTTGGGTGGGGGGGGGGGTTGGGTAGGCGGGTAACTGTACATTGCAGGCATGGCCGTAGCCAGCTATGAGGTCACCGAGGTCCGGACCTCGGTAACTATTTGTAACGATTAAAAAAAAAAAAAAAAATTATATATATATAATTATATTATATATTTTTTTTTGGTCAACGACCGGCCCACTACTAGGCTGAGACATCGGCCCATTGGTACTGACTGACACTGGGCTGGCCCAATCACATCTCTTACTAAGCACCCCCCCGCCAGTCGTGCAGGTATATGACTGAGAGGGGGGCTGGTACATGACTGAGATGGGGCTGGTACATGACTGAGAGGGGGCTGTGGTACATGACTGAGAGGGGGCTGGTACATGACTGAGAGGGGCTGGTACATGACTGAGAGGGGGCTGTGGTACATGACTGAGAGGGGGCTGTGGTATATGACTGAGAGGGGGCTGTGGTACATGACTGAGAGGGGGCTGGCTGGTACATGACTGAGAGGGGGCTGGTACATGACTGAGAGAGGGCTGGTACATGACTGAGAGGGGGCTGGTATACATGACTGAGAGGGGGGCTGGTATACATGACTGAGAGGGGGCTGTGGTACATGACTGAGATGGGGCTATGGTACATGACTGAGATGGGGCTGTGGTACATGACTGAGAGGAGGCTGGTACATGACTGAGAGGGGGCTGGTACATGACTGAGAGGGGGCTGGTACATGACTGAGAGGGGGCTGGTACATGACTGAGAGGGGGCTGGTACATGGGGCTGGTACATGACTGAGAGGGGGCTGGTACATGACTGAGAGGGGGCTGGTACATGACTGAGAGGGGGCTGGTACATGACTCAGATGGGGCTGTGGTACATGACTGAGAGGGGGCTGGTAGATGACAGAGGGGGCTGGTATACATGACTGAGAGAGGGCTGGTACATGACTGAGAGGGGCTGGCTGGTACATGACTGAGAGGGGCTGGTACATGACTGAGAGGGGGCTGGTACCATGTATTGGGCATCATTGTAGGTCAAACCATTAAAAAGTTAATTTCCACGGCAGCCATTTTGGATTTTGGTCTCTCACAAATTTCCCCCGCCTTTTTAAAAAATCCATTGAGAAACTAAGTGCCACAGATGACCCAACTACTAGGTCCATATCGTATCATCATAATATTATTTTTTAAATCATTAGGATAAGGGTTCCCTTGATAAAGATGCATGAAAAGGCTGTATAATATACAACACCAGTAGCTCAACTGCAAAAACTGCTTTTTTATTTGATTAGATTTATTTGGAAATTAAAAACACATCATAAAAACAAATGATCTTGACCAATTTGTATTCCTGAGGATATCACCTAAAAGCATTCATTAACAAGCATTAACACTTATTTCCAAGGTGGTCCTCGATGGAAGACATAAAAACACAGCACATTATAGCCTACTCAACTGCAAATTTTTCCTCAACTGCAAAAATGTATGCCTACTTATGTATTAGCCTACACGGAAAAACACATTCACAACAGGCAGCAAAGTTTGTTTTCAGCCAAGTATGGTAATAAGGTAACTATTAGGATATATATGGTATGGATTACTTACTCTTAATAACTTATTACTATCTGTGGTAGCTCTAGTCTCCACCTACACAAATTGTTTTTGTGCTGTCCATTGATCATGCACCTTCACGTGGTAGGCACTAGAGATGTTCCGATACCATTTTTCCCTTTCCGATCCGATTCCGATACCTAAGCTTTGGGTATCGGCCGATACCGATATTTATCCGATACCAGTGCATAAAAAAAAAGAAATAAAAAATATTATATAAATTATATATATATATTTTTTTTTTCGGATACTGTTATACTGTGTTTTAGTAATAACTAGAAAGTAATGGTATTTATTCAACAACAGGTGATTGTATAGATTTGTATTAGTATCATTAATCAATGAGTATGGGCTACAGCACTGCAGATATACCCTACTCCAATGATCCACACGGACATTAAACGGTGTTGCACTCGCTACTCAGTGGCTCTGCAGATATACCATATTCAGTCTGTAAGCTAGTGGCAGATAGAACGTTCATGTTGTGATTTTTGATGCAAAATAAATATTCAACATTCTCTTTTGAAACTCCGCCTCAGACTCTTATCCTTTGGCACTTGCTGTACTTTGCTTGCAGGTCTGCAGCCATTATTGCTGGATTATGCACCAACTTTAGACACGGTAACGTTATCAAGCTAAGCTAACTGACCTAGCTCGTCTTCCCGCATTGACATTTGATAACGTTAGTAATAGTCAGCTAACGCTAGTCCGTAGCTACTTAACTTAAATACAATTCACCGTGGGTGCATTATTGTTGATAGACGGTCACGGACAGTGTTAGGTCCTGGAAAAAGGACAGGCGATCATCTGATTTGATGTAACGTTAAAGCGGATGTTGTTCCAACTAGCTATCTTTCCAGCTAATGCTATCATAACACCAGCCAAACACATCCCGATTCCCGTCCGAGCTCCCCGTCACACCGCACTGTCGGGGACAATGGAATTTAAGAAAGTGTATCTGCTGTTAAAATGACACAGCATCACACTTTAAAACATGTTCATTTTATAATCCTCACTCTCCGCAGGACTCGGCAGGAGATAAATTACATCATGGGATCGGAGGCTAGAATTTACGTGTACTCGCCGATACCGATACCAGCATTTTAGGCAGTATCGGCGGCATTTCCGATACCGGTATCGGTATCGGAACAACTCTAGTAGGCACATAGGTCAAACTCCCCAAACAAACACACCATTGATTTAATTGCCATATAAGATGAATATAAAACAAGAAGGTGATCTATTAACTGTGTAAACCTTATGCAATATTCATCATTGATATTTGAATACTTGAAATCTGTATGAACTGAGTAGTTAGTATCAAATGAAATAAGATGGAACTGCTCCATGCATTCATTGAATAAACAACTATTTTCTCATTACCAGTATGGTATTGTTTAAATTGTACAGCTTTTTGCACATCTTTGTCAGGGGATTCCAACAATTCTGGACCTGAATGTACCAGTTAATTGTAATCATCTCTCTCCTTATGTCTAGTCAAGCCAGGTTGTGGAGGAGAGAGACAGGGATGAACAGGCTATAGACTACGTTGCCCATCCTGAGCCTGCTATGATGCAGGTGTTTTTACATCACCACCCAAAACAAGATTCAGCCAAGAGCGAGTGAGTACACTGGTCCACTTGTCCATGGCACTTACTACCCAGCTTTGTAATGGGTTGGGGGGGGGGAATAGTACAGTAGGTACGCATATTTAAGGGGACCGTAAGGATGGTGTACTGGTGGGTGGTGTCCGACCGATTATAGTGGGCCGGTCTGGGCCAAAAAAATAAATGGACCTCCCTAATTTCTAAACCCTGGCTACGGCCCTGATTGCAGGGGGTTGGGTTAGGACATTTACAGGGACCAGTTTCGAATTGCAGTCTCCCGTAGGTGCTCGTTGAGTGGTTTTGAAAGTGGGTAGTGATTCACATTCCTTTACAGCTGTGGGTAGGGCGTTCCACATTGATGTGGCATAATTGCATTGAATCTGGGTTTAACATGATTTGTGGAGCTCCCTCTGGTGTTGTGGTCGTGGTATTCACTGACCTTTGGGAAGTATTTTGACATGTACATGGCCACATGGGTACCCTAATGTAAACAAGACGAAAGTATTTCTCTGGTCTGCATCCCCTCAACAATTGTGTGTATTGAGCTGTACTGTATTGTACCCATTCTGCAATCTGTTAATACAATTTTCAATCAATCAATCAAAACCTAGAATGGACCAGGTGTGTAAATACATCTAGAATAGACCAGATGTTTAAATAAATACTTAATTTAGAATATACCTGATAAAAGAAAAACTACTGTATCTTTACAACTCTGTCCTCACCTTTGCTACATTAAACTCCTAAAAAGTAACACGCTATAATAATAATATTAAATTCCAAATTCACAAAATGGCGCCCCCCGTTGGGAAAGTCCCTCCCGACTTCCTGTCAGTCGAGGGATATTCTACACACCAAAATAATAAAAACACACATAACGTTATATATCAAATATTGCTGATTATCTAACAGTTGTGTTTCTGGACGAGTGATAACGCGTTTAAATGTAAACTGTTTGGTTTAAGGACATAAAATGGACGTTTGAGCAGTGTTTATTCAAATTACGTGACGTTTGCGGTCAAAACCATGCGCCTTTATACGTTAGCGTGTTTACAAAAACATGAAGTAACCTAAAGTATTAAAAGTACTTGCGTCTTTCGTAGAGATCAGGGAGTTGTTTTGGAAAAGCGACACCATGAGCAGAAACGGTTCCTGCTAGGTTTCTGTTTTGGTACGTCGGAATGACGACTACAAGGGCGTGGTGACGTCAGAGGTCGGGAGCGGGGCTACGTTTGACGGAGGTCGGAAATTCCAATTTCCTAGTAGGAACATTTTGATCAGATTAGATTCAAACGTATTGTCACTCATCATCACAGCACAAGTACACTACAACGAAAATAAATTTGGCATCCAACCAGTAACAGTAACAGTAAAGTGCAACAGGAATATAATATGTACAGGTAATTAAACTGGGTATAAAATATATAGATTGGGCTTCTACTGATGTATGTACAGAGTTGTAGTACTAATATGTACAGTGATACAGGTATAATAATAATAAAGTCATACTTAAGAGTAGGTTTGATTGATTGATTGAAAACTTTTATTAACATATTGCAGAATGGGTACACGCGTACTGTACAACTCAATACACGCAATAAGGGGATGCTAACCTCGTTCTCAGTTTTATTGATTGATTGAAAACTTTATTAACAGATTGCAGAATGGGTACAGTACAGCTCAATACATACAATTGTTAAGGGGATGCAGACCAGAGAAAGACTTTCGTCTTTGTTATGTCCTGTTATGCTACGTATAGGTTGTGACATACTAGCAGTTACACTGTAGGCTACTGTGCCTTTAATAGACGGGCGTGGTTAGCGCTCGAGGTAGGGCTGGTGTTGTAATGTAACCGTCAGTCGAATAAAGTTATGAAACCACACGGTCGTGTGTTCATTGTCTCAACATAATAATTGGCGAACGAGGATGGCTGATTTCGTTTTACCACCGCCACCACCGTTTCTACCTGTTCCCGGTGACCCAGCGGTTCCATGGGTTAGATGGCTAACGTCATTTGAGGACTATTTATTGGCGTTGGGACTGGAGGATCTGGAAGAAGCTAGAAAGTGCGCACTTCTGCGACACTGCCTCGGACAGGAGGGGCAACGGATTTATGCTACGCTTATATTAGCCGACGATCAGTACTCTACTGCTACCGAGGCTCTGAAGTCGCATTTTAGCTCGGGAAGAAGCCGTCGGATGTACCGTTTTGAGTTCCGCCAGAGAGCACATAGGTCTGGTGAGACTGTTTCGCAATATGTGTCTGCCTTGCGGGAGCTAGCCAAGCATTGTGATTTTAGGAACTTGGAGGATGGACTCATAGTCGACCAGCCGATTGAAAGAACATTGTGTGCTCAACTGAGGGAGAGACTGTTATTAGAGCCGGACGCCATGACACTAGCTGATGCAGTAGTGATTGGAAAACAGTTGGAGACAGCTATCTCTGAGGCGCGCAAGTTTTCCCGCGCGGTGCATGAGCCTGTGACGTCACCTGCACCCGGAGTTCAGAACGTGGCCCACGATCTGAAAGACGTAAACAAAGCCATCATCCCTGACAAGTATCCCCTCCCCACATCGGAGGAGCTGACTAGCCATTTCCATGGCTCCACGATTTTCAGTAAAATGGATTTACGTCACGGCTACCTGCAGGTTCCCCTGGCACCGGGCAGTATGGACCTCACAGCGTTTGTCACACATGTGGGGGTTTTCAGGTACAAGCGCATGGCTTTTGGCCTGTCATCAGCCCCAAGCTGTTTTCAGAAAATAATGTCGCTCATTTTGGCTGGCATCCAGGGGGTCAGCATCTACTTGGATGATGTGGTGGTGCATGCGCCCACCGCTGCACTCCACGACGCTCGCCTGGAGCAGGTCTTCCAGCGCTTCAAGCAACACGGGGTCACACTCAACGCGGAGAAGTGTACATTTGGAGCTACTGAGGTCGAGTTCCTGGGGTTCAGGCTCTCCAGGGAGGGTATCACCCCGATCATGTCCCACACCGAAGCAATCCTGTCCCTGCCGGACCCGCAGTCGCCGTCCAAGCTGTCTTCTTTTCTGGGCATGGCTGCCTACTACCTCCGGTTCATGCCACACTATTCTGACTCGACGTCCCCTCTGCGCCAGCTGTTACGCAAGGATGCGGTATGGGACTGGACCCCGGCCTGCCGGGAGGCTGTGCGCGTCATCAAACGGCAGCTCACGTCCCCGCCAACACTGGCGCATTTCAGCCTGACCGCGCCCACCTTGGTCACCTGTGACGCCTCTGGGGTGGCGCTCGGCGCCGTGCTATCCCAGGTTCATGGAGGGGTAGAGCGTCCAGTGGCTTTTGCCTCTCGGGCCCTCACACCAGCCGAGCAGAAATACTCGTGGGGGAAAGGGAGGCCCTCGCCTGTCTGTGGGCCTGCGAACGCTGGCATGTCTACCTGTATGGCAGGGCGTTCACCATTCGCACAGATCATCAGTCTCTGACAGCGCTGCTGGCGACCCGAGGGGCGGGGCACAAGCCTATGAGGCTACTGAATCAGTACAACTTCGGACTCGAGTTTATGCCAGGGCGCTCTAACACGGTAGCTGACCTTCTTTCGAGAGCCGTCTCTACGACAAAAGTGGCGGGTGAGGCGAGTCCTGAACAGGAGGACGACGTGGACTGGGTCCACATGCTGCATGGACCGCTCAGCGCAGTAGTCACGCTGGCTGAGCTGCAGCAGGCTGCGGCTGAAGATGAGACATTTACAAATCTCCGTGCCTATATCCAGGACGGCTGGCCAGCCACGGTGGAGGACAGACTGCTCCCCTACCGCCGAGTCCGCGACGAGCTCTCCTGCTGGGGGGAGGTGTGCCTCGCCCGCGGTCACCGCGCTATTATACCAGAGGCGCTGAGGGCCAGGGTATTGCACATGGCGCACGACGGCCACCTGGGGGTGGTTAAGTTGAAACAACGCACAGAGACGCACAGAGACACAGTGTGGTGGCCTCACATAGACGGCGACGTAGAGGAGCTGGTGCGCAACTGTACCTGCTGCCTGCTGAGTGTGAAAACGGGCCAGCCGGCTACAGCACCCCTCACCCCGACCCCGTGGCCGTCCGCGCCGTGGGAGCACATTCAGGTTGACCTATGCGGAGAGCTTCATGGGGCCCCGGCACATGCCCGCTACCTGATGGTCGTGCACGACCTACACTCAAAGTGGCCAGAAGCCATCGAACTCAGCTCCATCACCACACAGAGCATCACCGACAACCTCGTCAAGCTGTTTGGGCGCTGGGGCCTGCCCAGTGTCGTCACCACAGACAATGGGCCTCAATTCATTTCGGCAGAGTTCTCGGAGTTCCTGTCACTGAGGTCCATCAGGCACATCAGGACGTCGGTCTACCATCCTGAAAGTAACGGCGGCGTTGAACGCCTAAACAAATCACTGAAGAATGGAATCCGAGCCTGCCTGGAGGAGGGGAAAACCTTCAGCGCTGCACTCACCCAAACTCTCCTGACCATCCGGGCATCCAAGCACTCCACCACAGGGGTCTCTCCGGCTCTGCTCATGATTGGGCGAGAAATGAAACAACCACTAGACTGCTTGAGAGCTGAACCGGCCCCTGCATGCGAGAGCCCTGGGCTCGAGAAGGCCAGAGATCAGGTCCAAAGCTCACAGGCTCAGATGAAACGGAGGTATGATGCCTCTCACAGAGTACAGACCCCCGCTATGTCAGCAGGGGATTGGGTCAGGATTAAACACGCCAACCGCAAGAACAAGCTGAGCTCATACTGGTCAGCACCCCTCCGAGTGACCCGTCAACTGGGTCCGGCCACCTACAGACTAGATGATGGTTCTTGCTGGCACTCAAACCGCCTGCATAAGGTCGGTGCCCCGACACTGCCCGCATCATCCCCGAGCCAAGCTGCAACCCGCAGTTGGCAGCCCCGCTTGGAAGCAACCAGGGTGGGAGGTAACCCACCACAACCACCAGACCCTGCTCCCCAGCCTGCTCGCCCTCAGAGGGTGAGGGCTCCACCCGCTTGGCATGGGGACTATGTTACTGGGTAAATGCCACAGGTTTGGTGGACTGAAGTGTTCAGTTTCTGTTCATGGACTGGAATGTTCTATTGCTGTTGCAAAAGGGAAGGGGGGGAAAATGTTATGTCCTGTTATGCTACGTATAGGTTGTGACATACTAGCAGTTACACTGTAGGCTACTGTGCCTTTAATAGACGGGCGTGGTTAGCGCTCGAGGTAGGGCTGGTGTTGTAACGTAACCGTCAGTCGAATAAAGTTATGAAACCACACGGTCGTGTGTTCATTGTCTCAACATAATAGTCTTGTTTAAATCAGGGTCCCCCATTTTCAATTCATCATAACATATATGACATACATGACATACAGATAGACAGTAGGCCTACTGCTACATCTATACATTTATGACATACCAGATTTGCAAATACAGTACTGTTTATGATACGAAAAGAGTCCAGAAAAGAGAGTATATACATTTGACGTAGAAACTGTACATTGGAGGAGGTTGGGTAGGTGGGGGGGGGGTGGGGGGAACTGTACATTGGAGGTGGTTGGGTGGGTGGGGGGGGGGGGGGGGTTGGGTAGGAGGGGTGGGTGGGGGACACTGTACAACTGTACAAGCAAAACTGTACATTGGAATATTGACAAAACCATACTTGGTAATTTACTGTACATTGGAGGGGGTTGTGTTAGGCCATTTACAGGGGCCAGTTTCGAATTGCAGTCTCCCGTAGGTGTTCTTTGAGAGTGTTTTTGAAAGTGGGTAGTGATTCACATTCCTTTACAGCTTTGGGTAGGGCGTTCCACATTGATGTGGCATAATTGCGAAACGTGTTTAGTCCCTTGTTTGAGCCGAATCTGGGTTTAACATGATTTGTGGAGCTCCCTCTGGTGTTGTGATCGTGGTATTCACTGACCTTTGGGAAGTATTTTGACATGTACATGGGTACCTTGGTCGTGTAGTGTATCTTGTAGACCAGGCCCATTGCAAGTTGCTGTACTCTGTCGTCTACTCTAAGCCATCCTAGGTTGGCAAAGTGGGCAGGGGTGAGGTGGGTTCTAGGAGTAAGGTCAAGCAGTAGTCTGACCAGTTTGTTTTGAGATGTTTGTAATTTTGTTTTTAGCGCCTTTGAGCCCAGATAGCAAAAGGTGTTAATTCAATGTTGATTTATGGTCAAAATGCTTGATTTTTGGTTAAGGTCGACGATTGATGGTGAATCACCCATTAACCGCTGAAGCAATTGACTAATGTTGAAAACATGTCATTGAATCAATATTGTTTTGTGGTTGCATTTTAATGATTGAAATGCCAATATCTAATAAATGTTGAATCAACGAATGCTGTTCAACGTATGCTGTTTGTCGTCATTGTCTCATCACCCAGACTGCACTGCGCTTGTGCCCCGCCTCCCAGAATGCACCTGTGCGGCAGCTTCCTGGCAGCTACGTACCTCATGTCTCTCTCTGCATCGTTAAGACTGGTGAGTACTGCATGGCAATAATGTCGATTATGTTGTATGTTGTATGTATGCTTTCGATTGCAAACGCCAGCGGAGTAGTGGTGTGTTTGTTTTTTCATGGTAGAGAATGTTATATTAACCGCTATGCGTGCCTCCTAGCTGAAGCTAATAGCTAGGCTAGTAGGCTAGCTGGTCCCTACTGCTTCCAGCCCTTGTGCTAAGCTAGGCTAGCTGCTTCCTACTGCTTCCAGTCCTTGTGCTAAGCTAGCTGCTCCCTACTGATGTTTTATATATTTACGTGCCGAGTATGTGTCCGGCGTGAATTCTGAGGCCACGTTCATAGTAGTGTGTGGTATACAGTGGACGTCGTTTCAATATATTGTGGCGGAAGAGAGTATTTTAGTATCATATTGAGCACATTGTCATGGAATACACCGCTTAGGAACAACAGGCTGGCTAGGCTAACTAGCTTGCACGGCGATGTTTTATATATTTACGTGCAGAGTATGTGTGCGGGGTGAATTCTGAGGCCACGTTCATAGTAGTGTGTGGTATACAGTGGACGTCGTTTCAATATATTGTGGCGGAAGAGAGTATTTTAGTGTCATATTTATTACATTGCCATGAGATATTCCGCTTGTCGGCTAACTTCTAACGTGCGCGGACTGATGACGACATCAACTCGACTCGAGACATTCGCAGCAGCATAATAAGACAACAGGCTGGCTAGGCTAACTAGCTTGCACAGCGATGTTTTATATATTTACGTGCAGAGTATGTGTGCGGGGTGAATTCTGAGGCCACGTTCATAGTAGTGTGTGGTATACAGTGGACGTCGTTTCAATATATTGTGGCGGAAGAGAGTATTTTAGTGTCATATTTATTACATTGCCATGAGATATTCCGCTTGTCGGCTAACTTCTAACGTGCACGGACTGATGACGACATCAACTCGACTCGAGACATTCGCAGCAGCATAATAAGTTAATTAAACTTGACATACATTATATCGACGATAATTATCGATATCGAATTATATGAAAATAATTGTATAATTTTATCGCGATAACGTTTTTGGTCATATCGCCCAGCCCTAATGCAGGGCCTGTCTCTCTCCCTCCCTTCCTTATGTGTTCGTGCTTAAAACAGTGAATGATCTTGTCAGAGCATTTTCAGAGCACTGTTAAATGGTCATTTTAAAACTAATATAAGAAATGAATGTATATAGTGGTATATTTATGAGGGGAAAAAATATTTGCAACAACCTTTATACAGGTAGGTTATTGATAACTAATTCTGTTATACAGTGACATTCATACAGTATCCTTTGATTTCACATAATTTAATTATTATTTCACAATAAAATACTGTAATCAAAATCAAAAGGTTAATTTGCATATTCTTGGTATCTAGGGACATCTATGGACCTCAGGGAATGTATTCACAGTGTCAGAAATATTGTGTCTATTACTAGGCTTGCTTAAATTGTGATGAAACAAAGGAGAATATGAATTATGATTTTTCTTTGCATCTTTGACAGTGAATAACACCATGCTAATAATGACCAAACATTAAAAACTGCCACTGATCTCGTTCAGTCCCCTCTTGAGATCATGTGTAAAAAAAATCGAAGGAAATTAATAAAGGGAAGATGATTAAACCGAAGGTTCTGTAGATACAGTACTGAATTCTCCCATCCGTACCAATGCAATTTGAAATATTATTATAGAATATGATGCTTATAAATTACCTTATTATAGCTCATTTATAAGCATCATATTCTATAATAATATTTCAAATATTTCATATTTCAAATCTTTCAAAATCTTTCAAATGCCTGAGTTCAATTTGGATTTAGTATCACCAGGCATGTATAATAACGGATAATAATCTACTGTAATCTACTGTACTTTTAAATTTTCCCCACAGTGCAACCGTTTTGAAACTAATTTCAGATCTAATTGTTCCTACATGTTAACAATAGTATAGGGAAGAGAAACTATACTGCGTTTTAAAATTTGTCAAACGTTACCTTTTGTGGCTTATTATCCCGAATAATAACAGTTATTGAAATAATTCATACAGAACTCTGAACCTTGAATCCCATTATAATCTTCCAGGAAGTGTAGTTCAGAAAAATTCCCACGGTTCAAAAGTTCCAAAATGGTCGCCCTCTCGGAATATACTTCAGCCAATCGAAAAGTTTAATCTATCTAATGGCACTTTTAACCTATTGCTAAACTAACGTATTGATGATAATATACATTCTACATGCTTTTGTGACATGTTAGTGATGTTAATACTTGAATACGTTTGATATTAAAAACGCAAATTTTATGCAACACTCGGGTGGAACAGGTTAACCTGCTGGTTGTGTGTCCCATTCACAGCTCAGTAAAGTGCTCCATCCATCTCGACTCCCGTGTCCGTTATTCACACAGGACAGAAACACAGTGGTCACATTTGCTTCACTGATTCTAATTTTCTTTTCTTTTCTTTAATAGGTTGAAGGTTCATCATCCTTACACAGCTTGCACAGGGAGAGATCTTATGTCCCATATGTGATGAACAGAAGTAAGCTCAACACTGCAGTGATGAGTGAAATTATTGGTTCTGTGTTTCAGGTTCATGGTAGAGGGGTCTACAGTCAAATTGTGAACTTATCATTTAACAGCATCATAATTTTTTTTTGCTGTTTAGTGTTAGTCTCCTTGTATTTAAAGAAGGCTAGACGCCGCAGAGAGGGAAGACGACACACTGGAGTGGCAGGAGAGTCCAGGCTGATGAGAAGTCCTGTCAACCAATACGGGTATGTGTACGGGTGGCAAAACAGCGCCAGTGTCCTCTCCATTCACACTCCATTGGGAGCAATTAGGGGTTACAGGGGCACTGCCATGCTAGACTAACTTAGGTTATTTGGATTGAATGTTTAAATTATGTATCCGATTTGTAAAATATAATTTAATAATAATTTCCCCCAATAGTATTGAGTTAACCTATGATTCCTTCCTATCCCTAGGTGTGTGAGGTGGGGCCCAGCAGACATACCGGACGGGGAGACAGGAAGCCTTGGGGGCTTTGAAAAGGGATCTGCGGAACATCTACTCAGGCATGCAATCTACTTTACTTTTGGTCAATTGACACATGAATAAACATCCCACATTAAGCAAAAAGGCCACCTTAATATTCAGAATGAGTAATGATGAGATAGCATGAAATTAAAGGTTTGCCACTCAATTTCCCAGAGGTGGCGACATCAAATTTAATTGTTGTTACTTGGGTACTCATTACATGTATTTGTATGTCTGTACACAGAGGAAGGGATGGGTGGGGCAGAGAGCAGAACTTCTGATGGAGAGGACCTACGTCATCCTGCAGCGGTACTTGAACAAAATGCCTGCACCAACGATGGTGGAGCTCAAAGAGGAATGGCCTTTTCTCTTCGCTCAGACGGGGCTTTTCTCCCACTTTGGCCTCCTGACAGACACCGATGCCCTTCAAAAGATCCAAGATGCCCTGGGTCAGAGAGGACGGACCATCCTGCAGTTCTGCCAGAAACTGGACAACCCGGAGATCAGGGAAGTTCTGGCCAGATATGATCCAGAGGCTTCGGAGAAGACTCCTTATGGTGTACTTCAAGGAGCCTACGGAGAAACTGCTGATGTAAGTTTTATTTATTTAAATATTAAAATATTTGAAATGCTAAACGAGTGATTACAAACCCTACAAACACTGTGATAGACCCTCTAAACCAGTGGTGCCCAACCAGTCGATCGCGATCGACGGGTAGATCGCGGGCTGATTTCAAGTAGATCTTGATTAATAAAATTAGATTATAATTTCTTTTTTTTTTTATTTCTTTTTTTTTGCAAAATCAACTCTGCCTCTCCTTGTTAACTACAACAAGCAATGCTGTTTGTTATTTAAGATGAGGTCGGACTCGGCACTGACAGATTTGTATTCATTATGCTGCTTTTATAAAGCCTTAAATGACGGCTTACGATATACAATTTTGGCTGGTAGCTCTCGGCTAGGTGGTAAATTAAAAAGTAGATCTTGGTTCAAAAATGGTTGGGCACCCCTGCTCTAAACACTGACAGACCCTCTAAACACTGTGATAGACCCGACAAACACTGTGATAGACCCTCTAAACACTGTGATAGATCTATCACAGTGTTTAGAGGGTCTATCACAGTGTTTAGAAGGTCTGTCACAGTGTTTAGAGGGTATATCACAGTGTTTAGAGGGTCTATCACAGTGTTTAGAGGGTCTATCAGTGTTTAGAGGGTCTATCGCAGTGTTTAGAGGGTCTATCACAGTGTTTAGAGGGTCTATCACAGTGTTTAGAGGGTCTATCACAGTGTTTAGAGGGTCTATTACAGTGTTTAGAGGGTCTATCACACCCTCTAAACACTGATAGACCCTCTATACACTGTGACAGACCCTCTAAACACTGACAGACCCTCTAAACACTGACAGACCCTCTAAACACTGTGATAAACCCTCTGTGACAGACCCTCTAAACACTGTGATAGACCCGACAAACACTGTGATAGACCCTCTAAACACTGTGATAGACCCGACAAACACTGTGATGGACCCTCTAAACACTGTGATAGACCCTCTAAACACTGTGATAGATCTATCACAGTGTTTAGAGGGTCTATCACAGTGTTTGTCGGGTCTATCACAGTGTTTAGAGGGTCTATCACACCCTCTAAACACTGATAGACCCTCTAAACACTGTGACAGACCCTCTAAACACTGTGACAGACCCTCTAAACACTGTGATAGACCCGACAAACACTGTGATAGACCCTCTAAACACTGTGATAGACCCGACAAACACTGTGATGGACCCTCTAAACACTGTGATAGACCCTCTAAACACTGTGATAGATCTATCACAGTGTTTAGAGGGTCTATCACAGTGTTTGGAGGGTCTATCACAGTGTTTAGAGGGTCTATCACACCCTCTAAACACTGATAGACCCTCTAAACACTGTGACAGACCCTCTAAACACTGACAGACCCTCTAAACACTGTGATAGACCGTCTAAACACTGTGACAGACCCTCTAAACACTGTGATAGACCCGACAAACACTGTGATAGACCCTCTAAACACTGTGATAGACCCGACAAACACTGTGATGGACCCTCTAAACACTGTGATAGACCCTCTAAACACTGTGATAGATCTATCACAGTGTTTAGAGGGTCTATCACAGTGTTTGGAGGGTCTATCACAGTGTTTAGAGGGTCTATCACACCCTCTAAACACTGATAGACCCTCTAAACACTGTGACAGACCCTCTAAACACTGACAGACCCTCTAAACACTGTGATAGACCCTCTAAACACTGTGACAGACCCTCTAAACACTGTGATAGACCCGACAAACACTGTGATAGACCCTCTAAACACTGTGATAGACCCGACAAACACTGTGATAGACCCTCTAAACACTGTGATAGACCCGACAAACACTGTGATAGACCCGACAAACACTGATAGACCCTCTAAACACTGTGACAGATCTATCACAGTGTTTAGAGGGTCTATCACAGTGTTTAGAGGGTCTATCACTGTGTTTAGAGGGTCTATCAGTGTTTAGAGGGTCTATCACAGTGTTTAGAGGGTCTATCGGTCTGTCACAGTGTTTAGAGGGTCAGTCACAGTGTTTAGAGGGTCTGTCACAGTGTTTAGAGGGTCTATCACAGTGTTTAGAGGGTCTATCACTGTGTTTAGAGGGTCTATCAGTGTTTAGAGGGTCTATCACAGTGTTTAGAGGGTCTATCGGTCTCTCACAGTGTTTAGAGGGTCTGTCACAGTGTTTAGAGGGTCTGTCACAGTGTTTAGAGTGTCTATAACAGTGTTTAGAGGGTCTATCACAGTGTTTAGAGGGTCTATCGGTCTGTCACAGTGTTTAGAGGGTCTGTCACAGTGTTTAGAGCAGACCTGGGCATTGTACGGCCCGCGGGCCGGATCCGGCCCGCGGGATGATTCTGACCGGCCCGCGAAAGATTACATGATAATAAAAAAAATAAAAAAAAAAATAAAAAAAAATATTTTTTTTAATATTTTTTTTTCTTTCTTTTTTTACCTTTTTTTTTTATGTCAACGTTCACACGCACAGTATACGCTTAGGAGACATGCTCAGAAGATGTTGGTTCTCTTTGGATCCACCTACATATGTGAACAGACATTCTCAGTCATGACGTTTACCAAGTCCAGGTACAGACCCTCTCTCACTGATGAACATCTGGCAGCTGTGCTTCGCATCTCCACCTCAGACATGCAACCTGACTTTGATGGACTTGTTAAAGCTCAACAGAGACTGGATTTCTCACACTGAATGAAAAAAAAGAACTGAAGAACACTAAAATGTGGAAATATAACAAGTGAAATGGGACACTTGATCTTTTTTTTTCTTTTTTTTGCACAGTTCTGAAAACATTAAATGTTTAATATAGGCATGTAAAGTAAAAAAGGCTACAAAACTGGGACACTTTTCTTTACACAGTTCAGTGACATGTCTTGTTTATTTTTGCTATAAGATGATGTGATGTCTTTAGAAAGCTAAGAAAATCCTTGTTTCAATAGTATATGAAACTCAAAATGCCCTTTGTTATTAATGTTTCACATTTTGTTTATCATTTTGGAAATAAATTCTATTTGAATAAATGATATTTTTGAAAGCTAACCTCACCTTTTAATTGCCAAATAATAACATACACTCTTACCAGGGGTCAAAACAATGCCATTTACTGCTTTTTATATAGAAATAAAATGTATATTATGCATAATTGAGTTTGGAATTTTGGCCCGGCCCCCCAACATATTTTCAGTTGCTCATTCGGCCCCCCGGGAAAAATAATTGCCCACCCCTGGTTTAGAGGGTCTGTCACAGTGTTTAGAGTGTCTATAACAGTGTTTAGAGGGTCTATCACAGTGTTTAGAGGGTCTATCACAGTGTTTAGAGGGTCTATTACAGTGTTTAGAGGGTCTATCACACCCTCTAAACACTGATAGACCCTCTATACACTGTGACAGACCCTCTAAACACTGACAGACCCTCTAAACACTGACAGACCCTCTAAACCAGACCTGGGCATTGTACGGCCCGCGGGCCGGATCCGGCCTGCGGGATGATTCTGACCGGCCCGCGAAAGATTACATGATAATAAAAAAAATCAAAAAAAAAATAAAAAAAAATATTTTTTTTAATATTTTTTTTTCTTTCTTTTTTTACCTTTTTTTTTTATGTCAACGTTCACACGCACAGTATACGCTTAGGAGACATGCTCAGAAGATGTTGGTTCTCTTTGGATCCACCTACATATGTGAACAGACATTCTCAGTCATGACGTTTACCAAGTCCAGGTACAGACCCTCTCTCACTGATGAACATCTGGCAGCTGTGCTTCGCATCTCCACCTCAGACATGCAACCTGACTTTGATGGACTTGTTAAAGCTCAACAGAGACTGGATTTCTCACACTGAATGAAAAAAAAAGAACTGAAGAACACTAAAATGTGGAAATATAACAAGTGAAATGGGACACTTGATCTTTTTTTTTCTTTTTTTTGCACAGTTCTGAAAACATTAAATGTTTAATATAGGCATGTAAAGTAAAAAAGGCTACAAAACTGGGACACTTTTCTTTACACAGTTCAGTGACATGTCTTGTTTATTTTTGCTATAAGATGATGTGATGTCTTTAGAAAGCTAAGAAAATCCTTGTTTCAATAGTATATGAAACTCAAAATGCCCTTTGTTATTAATGTTTCACATTTTGTTTATCATTTTGGAAATAAATTCTATTTGAATAAATGATATTTTTGAAAGCTAACCTCACCTTTTAATTGCCAAATAATAACATACACTCTTACCAGGGGTCAAAACAATGCCATTTACTGCTTTTTATATAGAAATAAAATGTATATTATGCATAATTGAGTTTGGAATTTTGGCCCGGCCCCCCAACATATTTTCAGTTGCTCATTCGGCCCCCCGGGAAAAATAATTGCCCACCCCTGCTCTAAACACTGTGATAAACCCTCTAAACACTGTGATAGACCCTCTAAACACTGTGATAGACCCTCTAAACACTGATAGACCCTCTAAACACTGTGACAGACCCTCTAAACACTGTGACAGACCCTCTAAACACTGTGATAGACCCGACAAACACTGTGATAGACCCTCTAAACACTGTGATAGACCCGACAAACACTGTGATGGACCCTCTAAACACTGTGATAGACCCTCTAAACACTGTGATAGATCTATCACAGTGTTTAGAGGGTCTATCACAGTGTTTGGAGGGTCTATCACAGTGTTTAGAGGGTCTATCACACCCTCTAAACACTGATAGACCCTCTAAACACTGTGACAGATCCCCTCTAAACACTGTGACAGACCCTCTAAACACTGTGATAGACCCGACAAACACTGTGATAGACCCTCTAAACACTGTGATAGACCCGACAAACACTGTGATGGACCCTCTAAACACTGTGATAGACCCTCTAAACACTGTGATAGATCTATCACAGTGTTTAGAGGGTCTATCACAGTGTTTGGAGGGTCTATCACAGTGTTTAGAGGGTCTATCACACCCTCTAAACACTGATAGACCCTCTAAACACTGTGACAGACCCTCTAAACACTGTGACAGACCCTCTAAACACTGTGATAGACCCGACAAACACTGTGATAGACCCTCTAAACACTGTGATAGACCCGACAAACACTGTGATAGACCCTCTAAACACTGTGATAGACCCGACAAACACTGTGATAGACCCTCTAAACACTGATAGACCCTCTAAACACTGTGACAGATCTATCACAGTGTTTAGAGGGTCTATCACAGTGTTTAGAGGGTCTATCACAGTGTTTAGAGGGTCTATTACAGTGTTTAGAGGGTCTATCACACCCTCTAAACACTGATAGACCCTCTATACACTGTGACAGACCCTCTAAACACTGTGACAGACCCTCTAAACACTGACAGACCCTCTAAACACTGTTATAGACCCTCTAAACACTGTGACAGACCCTCTAAACACTGTGACAGACCCTCTAAACACTGACAGACCCCCTAAACACTGTGATAGACCCTCTAAACACTGTGATAGACCCTCTAAACACTGATAGATCTATCACAGTGTTTAGAGGGTCTATCACAGTGTTTAGAGGGTCTATCACAGTGTTTAGAGGGTCTATCATAGTGTTTAGAGGGTCTATCAGTGTTTAGAGGGTCTATCACAGTGTTTAGAGGGTCTATCATAGTGTTTAGAGGGTCTATCAGTGTTTAGAGGGTCTATCACAGTGTTTAGAGGGTCTATCACAGTGTTTCCTTATGGTGTACTTCAAGGAGCCTACGGAGAAACTGCTGCTCGGAGTTGATGTACGTTTTATTTATTTAAATATAAAAATATTTGAAATGCTAAACAAGTGATTACAAACCCTACAAACACCATACTTCCTGCAATTCAATATTCAACTTCCGTTTCGCGACTATAGCAACTCCAAACTCCCTGCAAACTACTTCATAGGTTAAGTTTAGGTAGTGAGGCATGACTGTCTGCTGGTGATTCAGAATATAATTATGCTGTTGCAAAAACTTTAAAAAAGTGTTATGTTGGAATAAAGTGATGAAAGTGCAACCTATAAGAAATGGACAACGTAATTGGTGAGCTTTAGAGGTGCATGGATACACATTGTATTGCCTAGATGGTGTCAGGCTAGGCGATTGCTTAATTCTCTTTCCTGTCCAGTCTAACTGGATGCTGACTGTAGCTTGTTACTGTAGACCTACAGGGTGAGTAATTGAGTGATTAAAAAAAATCAAACTCGTGTGAAGTGAGGGGTGCTCTTATCATCGTACATCATCTCACCTCTCTTCCTCACTTTTTTATTTTTGTGTCTATCAGCTGCTGCTCGACAGTTTGACCCCAAGCTGACCGACCAGGACTACAGCGAAACTGTCAAGAAGTGGCTTCGTTATGCGCCAGACCGGGAGGGAGGCATCTCAAGGAACCGAACTTAAGTCAAGCGAACCAGAGTCAAACTTAGGGTACCCCAGCACAGCACACACTGTTTCCCTGGTTCATACAGTACAAGGAATTACCCTCATGGACACTGTTCTTCCATGGACGGCATCTACTTGAATGACTTATGCTGCTTCAGCCTGTTCTTGGAACCGAAGTGACCCAAACTTAATTGTCAAGCGAACCAGAGTCAAACTTGGGGTACCCCAGCACACTGTTTCCCTGGTTCATACAGTACAAGGAATTACCCTCATGGACACTGTTCTTCCATGGACGGCATCTACTTGAATGACTTATGCTGCTTCAGCCTGTTCTTGTAGTGTTTATTTTTTTTATTTTTTATTTTAACCTTTATTTACCCAGGGTAGGTTCGCTGAGCACGGATGCTCTTTTTCAGCTACGCCCTGCTTCACATTCACAGAGTTCCATTCACACCTGGGAGCTGCCCAGGCCTAACAAAATTAATAGTTGGTTTCAGGTTGCCGACCGACCCTGCCGATTTAGGTGCGACCCAATATATTTTATGAGTTTTTAGAAAAAAGAAAAAAATCTTTTTTTTTTTTTTTTTTTTAATAAAGTTTCATAGAAATCTTAGTCAAACATTTAGTATTATGGATATTAAACATGCTGGCAGAGTACATGCATCCATGTTGTTGTGAACATTTTAATTAAATAAAGAAATTCCCTATCCATAGTCGCCGTGGGAAAGAATAAAATAAAAAAATAAAATAAAAGAAATTCCCTACCTACCCATGGCCAAACTGACAACCAACCTGAAACCAACTATTAATTTTGTTAGGCCCCAGTACAACCACAGTCTGACACTGTTGGCCACTGAGCAACTCCACTGGAGCAGTTGGGGGTTTAGTGCCTTGCTCAAGGGCACTTCAGCGGTTGGTGTTAAGGGTATGGGAGAGAGTTATATGGGAGAGAGTTATAGAAACATTAGGGGTGTAACGGTACACAAAATCCACGGTTCGGTACGTACCTCGGTTTTGAAGACACGGTTCGGTATTATTTTCGGTACAGTGGGGGGGGGGGGGGGGGGGGATCCAAAAAAAATTGCTTTTCATTTATCTATTTATTTAACTGTATTAAACAATATAAAACGAATTGGCCATAATTGACTGAGCAAACTAATGCTTACTGCTGCAACCTACTAATAACACTTAAGTAAATCTGAAGATTATTATATAGCAGATGCCTTAGAGGATAAGTCGTGGACAACTGTAGATCATCTAAGCTCCACTGTGTTTAAATTCAAATCCTATGCCATTGTTATTTAACCCTTGTGTCTGAAAACTAAAGTATTATACTCTTATTAGGGGACTAAATTGAAAAACTCCATAAAAAGATTATGTTGAAATAATTTCCCACTTTCTTTTCAATAAATATTTTATTCAACTTCAGCCCTGATCATAACCATTTTTTATATTATTTTTGTAATGAAATACTCCCACTTTTCTGAAAAGAGTTGTTAAATATGACAAAAAAAATAATATGTGGTGGTTATGATCGGGCTGAAGTGGAATAAACAATTTATGAAGAGTAAAAAAAAAATACAAGATAATTAAAAGATTATGCCACATATTATGTTGGCTACAAACATAATCACTGCAAAGTTATCAAACAAATACGAATCTGATCAGACACAAGGGTTAAGTTGTTGTTCCTTTTCTAATTTCCTCAAACATCTAGTCTAGTTAATGTGATCAATATTATTTGACAATTGATGCTTTTTGTTGGACATTTCAGTCAGTAGTGAGCTCATACTTTGAGCTCATAAATTTATAGTTAAAATGATTGAGACAACGCAATCTTGTCTTCGTTGTGCATGAATGCGTGTGCTCACCACACACAATATGTGTGTCACTATTCTGGCAGTGGCTATATATGTATTGTTAATGAAAGCCTGTTATAAGGTCTGTTATTTTTTTTGTGTAAAAGGTATGGTCACTGGAAGTATAATACCCTAGAAAAAAATAAATTTTCATATTAAAGCCATGTTGTCATTTTTGTTCACACATTTTTGGAAATATGGTCATATAAGAATTTTATTATTATTTATTTAACAATAGTGTGTTTAACAGCAGGAAAAAAAGTAGAGTACCATTTAGATTATGGTTGAATAAACATTGATGTCTAACATTGATTCAATATAAAATCAACTAAAATGTGCATGTAGATTACCATTTAGATTATGGTTGAATAAACATTGATGTCTAACATTGATTCAATATAAAATCAACTAAAATGTGCATGTAGATTACCATTTAGATGATGGTTGAATCAACATTGATATAGTATCAGTTATGGTTGACACCTAACGTTGATTCAACGTGTAAGTCATAGACAACGATCTGTATAATTTCAATGTCAGGCTTCAACATAGATTCAATATTTCTGCCGAACCCTATTTCAACGTTGATTCACTCATTTTTTGCTATCTGGGAGGTGCTTTGGTACCATGAGGTGCAAGCATAGTCATAGTACCCTTGAATGAGTGCTCCTGCCAGAGTCTTCTGGGTATTCTTGTTTACCAGTGAGGAGATCCGGTACAAGAATTTAGTTGGTTGACTTTTTTTATTACATTGGATGTCATTTTGTCACAGGAAAGATTTGCCTCTAGGATGGAACCCAGGTAGGTAATTTCTTCTTTCCTTGTGACAATATTGTCACCCCACTGTAACTGAGAAGCCGTCGGTCTTGCTGAGTTTGTTATTTGAACCGAAGAGAATGGACTCTGTTTTGCCCATGTGTAATGATAGTTTGTGAGATAAAGCCTGGTAAAGAACTACTGCCGAAAGTGTGTATGGGGTAGAATTTACCGGTGTATGTACTTCCCCTGGAAGCTGCCTCCAAACGGACCAAACTTTTCCCGAATCCTGTCAGCAAACAAGCTAGAACGTCCCGGTCATGTATTAAGTTCTTCAGGTAAAGCCATTGCAGTGGCTTAAACGAGGAAATATTGTGCACTTCACACGTTTCTATAATTGTTTTGTCGAAACCGGAAAGCCTGTAGCCTGTACTTCCTGTACTTCCATTTAGACATTTTAGGAGGCATATCTTTACCAGCCTAAGGGGATGCAGACCAGAGAAAGACTTTCGTCTTGTTTACATCAGGGTTCCCCATTTTCAATTCATAAATGACATTTATGACATGTGTCGTATATTTCTAAATGAAAACATGAATAAATGCAAGTGAAATGTACAAGGAAAATGATTAGAAAGACAAATGCTGATTGATAGAAGGGCCATTTAGAGTACACCATGTGAAGTTATTTCTGAGACCCTAGGCTGGAGAGGGTAGAGGCGGTTGACTCCCCAGAAACAGATGGCTGACCTTAAGACAATAAAACTGACCCCTCAGGACTATAGTAAGACGGGCCGAAAGGAGTGGTAAAAAGAGCCTCTCAGATAGATGAGTCAGCAGCACTCAAGTGAGGCCAAGTGTTCAAAATGCATCAAGGTTTAGCAAATCAGAAAAACGGAAGAAACAATAAGAAATGCAGTTAATTGGTAAATATCAGAGATGAAGGGTTAGACCATTTGCAAAAAGTGGTGTTTCATGGAGACTAGTAAATCGTCCTACGAGATGGAAATCAAATAACATGTGGTGAAATGCTAATGCTAAATATAAAATAATGAACCCAATAGGCATATGGTTTGTTGTCTGGGCACTGTCTGAAAAAGTAGTCTGTTTCTTATCTAGACTATGTAAACATTTTAGTCACAAGCATGAGGATGTTACTCAGGGAAAAACTAATCCTCTCATCAAGTGAAGTGTCAGCAAGATTCAAACTGTGAAACCGTGGTCACAGGACCCAAACGGTTGTGTCAGCGAAACATGTGGTCACAGGACACCAGCAGACAAGTTTCTGCTGGAATGTGACCAAAATAAGGCAGGCAGGGACTCGCTCTCTCCCCCCCCCCCTCTCTCTCTCTCTCTCTCTCTCTCTCTCTCTCTCTCTCTCTCTCTCTCTCTCTCTCTCTCTCTCTCTCTCTCTCTCTCTCTCTCTCTCTCTCTCTCTCTCTCTCTCTCTCTCTCCCCCTGATAAAAAGGGCTGATGGCGACACACAAGGAAGGAGAAGACACACCCAGAAGGGACCTGGGGAAGCGCTGACACAGACCCGGAGACACACAGGGGACAGGCCCTGTGAGGCAGAGCCACACAGAACTTGAGAGCCAAGCAGTGACACAGAGGGACTGAGACCCGATGACAGACGAAATCGCTTCGCAGCAGGAGAAGCCTACCACCAAAGGAGAGACGAAAAACGAGCGCTCTCTGCTGAGCACCGATACTCACGGAGACCAGGTTGTCTTAACAACCAGACCAGCAAACCACTAAGAGAGGACTCGGTGTTGTCATGGGAAACCCGAGAGACAACAACACCACCACCGGAGAAACGGCTCTGATCGGCCCTAGCTGATCAGATCATGGACAAAACTGCCACATCAAAGAGACAATTAGATTGAACCAAAGAGACGATGTACTTGTTTTAATTCCTGAGCTGTGGTATTAATAAAACACCGCAGTTGTATTTTGACCACGTTGTCCGTCTCCCCTCACTTGAACCGAACATCTAAAATACCTAACCAATGCAGAGGAAAAGGGAAATAGAAAACTATACGATCATTTAGATAGAGATGAATGAAGCCAAGAAAGATACTTCAATTGGTCCGTGACCCGTGCTACATTCGACCAGAACCGGTTGAAGACGACGGCAGCCACTTCTCAAGGACAAGGAGAGGTTCTCCCCCCATCATCGAAGCCCTCTGCGACTGAATGATCGTCCACTTCAGCCAAGGCCAGTGGGACTAGGTAAGTAGTGATGGCGTTTAAGATTGGTAATGGTCGAAGCAGTCTCGCATTTTGGGGTTGCTATTGCATTAGGTAGAAATGAGATGGATCAGGTTATGTTGGTGTTGGAGGAGGATCGGGGTCCAGGTTTCACAACCTGGCTCTGGTCTCAGCCACACACCGGCGCTGCACTTAGGAAGCGTAGGGGTTAGGGGATGTTCAGTTAGGATGCCTATAGTTGGTACAAGGCCAAGTGAGGAGAGGAAATAGATGTCTGTATTTAGTTATATCAGCTTAGGGGATAGGCTAGGGATTAGGTAAATTATTTGAGGGGACCGGCGTAGGAGCAGTAGAACGGAGATTGGTCACAGATAGCGGGAAGTGGGACTGTGCGTGACGTAGTGGTTCATTAAAGGGTAAAAAGGAGTAGTCAGATCTTAAAGAGTAGAATAAGAGAACCGTGGTGAAGTACAGGGGTAGCCTGGTTCCGCGAAGAGAGACAGAGAACAGGGAGATGAGAAGAGGTTAGGGTTCGGGCTAGGATGCTGTAGAAACCACACTTAGAATCGGTGCGACTGGGTAATGGACTTTGGAAGACGTTCCATAAGCGAATTACCAATTCTAGTCCGACGTCATTTAGGCTCAGATTGGCTAAGGTCGATATCTGAAGAACATCAGCCGCGTGGAGGAATGAGGGAATGTAGAGGAAATCAAGCCGACAAGGGGCTCTACGGGTAGCGGGGACACGGTCGAACACACGATTTGGCCATATAACACTCCGGTACAAGCCAACAAGGGGCGCTATTAAAACTCTTCACGGGCTACTATACATGAATGGAGTGGGTTTCTCAGGGGTATAGCAACGCGGACTCAGTAGATATATGAAGCACTTTGGAAGTAGATACTGCACAGGGGATTAGAACATAGGAGGATATTGTGTGAAAAAAGCAAGGAAATGCGTTTGGAATGAATGTGTACAAATGGATGGTATGTTTATGAATGGGACATTGTTTTGCTTAGTATATGTGTTTGAATGGATGAATGTTAGGAGCTCTGAGTGAATGCCAAGATATTTTTTTGTATTATTATGAACCAGGTGGCCAAGGCTGCAGCGGGGAGAAACCACACCCCTGTCCTGCCAGCATTAGCTGAGCGCGACGGGACTAGCGTGTGGTCGCTGTGTTGCGTTGTCGAGTGAATTGAATGAATGGCATGTGTGATGGAACCTAGATGATGTGAAGTGTGCGTTGAGATTTTTCAAAACGGTGGTGTGGAAGTCTAAAAGTAATGTAGTAATGATCAAAGAAAACGGAGATTTTGGAGCTGATGACGTCACTAGGAGCATCTGCTTGGTGGGGGCCTAGAGGGGGTGCGTTAGATTTGAAGTACGGGGCTGGATCGGGAGCGTTAGATTTAAAATACGGAGCCGGCCGGGGCCAATCGGGCGAGCGTGCTAGAATAAGGAAAATAATATATGTTCTGTGAACGGGGGCTAAATAGGATTAAAGTTATGTTATGGGGGAAAGCAGGGTTTGTGTAAACGTTGCGATGTGTTGTGCCGCTCGGATCAACAGGAGAAGGGGCCGTTTGGGAGGAGTGCTGTTGGATGCTAAGCTAAGCTGGTGCTAGCGGTACTGAGCTAACGAAGCTAAAATGCTAAGCTACCTGTGCTAACAATATAGCATGATTGAACTCTCGGGGAATCTCGCGTGTTGCTACTCTTTGCTGGCGCGGGATCTTAGAGAGGCGGTGGACAGGGACTTCCGGTGTAGGGGATTCTGGGAATTGTTGTTTTGTGGTTGAGGTGGAACGTCGAGTTCCCGTCTGGGTGTGGTGTTACCGTTACGTGATGACGCACTTGCGGGGGAGGGCGTGGGCGCCTCCTGCAGGACGTGGTGAGAACTGTGGTGCAATGTGGATATGAGCGATCGTTCCAGTGGAGGGCAGTGTTGCTTCTTTGATAGTTACACCTCTCCTTCACAGGTTAACGAGGTGCGGTGAGCAATAGAGAACGTTTGTGATTATTATAGGTTTTGGGTAGCGACCATCTGTGGGGATTTGAAAATTCTTTATATTCGGTTTTTTCTGTTGTTGATGATGGGTGTGTTTACTGGTTTGATTATAGGTCTGTATTTGTTATGGGCCAGGGGTAATGGCGCTGGTGGGATAGTATGGGATAGATGTGTGAGTTTGTTTGTGACTTTGGTTGCGTGAAACCCCCCCCCCCCTTTTTTCCTCTGTCTCTTCCTCCCTCGTTCACACTCTCCCCTTCCTCCTTCCCTCCCTCCCTCCCTGTCCCTCCCTCCCTCCCTCCCTCCCTCCCTCCCTCCCTCCCTCCCTCCCTCCCTCCCTCCCTCCCTCCCTCCCTCCCTCCCTCCCTCCCTCTCTCTCTCCCTCCCTCCCTCCCTCCCTCTCTCCCTCCTTCCCTCCCTCCCCCCCCCCCTCCACCCCCGCCCCCCTCCGCTCCATCCCTGTCTCCCAGCTTAACTTTGTGAGATGGCGGGTGCACAAAGGGAGTTTTGTTTAGGATAGATTGCCTGATTGATTGATTGATTGAAAATTTTTATTAACAGATTGTAGAATGGGTACAATACGGTACAGCTCAATACACACAATTGTTAAGGGGATGCAGACCAGAGAAAGACTTTCGTCTTGTTTACATCAGGGTCCCCCATTTTCAATTCATCATGGGCGTGGAGTATTGGTTATATTAAAATTGGTTATATTGGTTATATTAGAATAATGTTACTTGCTAAAAGAGGATTACATAGGATAAATAGAATATTCATGGTCATTCTTTTGGTCTGATTAAAGTTAAGGTTGATTTAGACGGGTTTGGAAATAGTTAATGTTGCATTGTGTGCCCCCCCCCCCCCCCCCCCCTTCCTCCCCTTAGTCCCTGTATCCCTGTATCCCTCCCTCCTTTTTTCTTTTCCCTTCGCCCCCCCTCTGTCTCTCCTTGTATTTCGCCGTCCCTAGTTTGTGGCATGTTGTGGGTTATTGGTTTGTGGGTTTATTTGAACTGCGTTGTTATTGTGTATGTGAAGTAGGTACCGGATGGGCGCTGTCCTGTCTAGGTGCAGGTGGTGGTAGGTTGAGTTGTGATATTCCTTGGAAGGAAGGCTTGGGGTGTTTCCGTTCAGGTTCGAAACTGAAGGGAGGACGCTTTGGGCTGTGAGTTGACGGTTCTTTGTGTATTCAGGGAACTGGGTGGATATTGCAGGTGGCATAGTGCGAGTGTCCATGAATTTATTAACGTGGCCAGCTGTACTATGTGTCGGTCAGGGTTTTAGTGATATAAGTTGCTAAAAGTTTATTGTTTTCCCTGATTGGTGGTTGGTAGCAGTAGCAACACTAATTAGTTTTTAATTAGGTGTTGTGGGGGGTAATGGTTGTGTGTAAGGATGAATGAAATGGATGTTGTATAAGGATTGAATGAAATTAATGTTGTATGAGGAGTGAAGCAAAAGCGAATAATACATTTAGTCGATACGCTAATCGGGCATTTAAAAGTAAGAAATAAGGTTAAGATGAACAGATTCATCAAGCAAAGAGAGATTAGAATCAGATGAAGGACCAGGTTTACAAAGGATTATTAGACAATGGATAGGAATGGGACTAATGATTATATTTCCCAGAAAATCAGGTGGAGAGAGCACACAGGGGATTGGAAACCTCCAGTGTTCCTGTTGAAGGAACGGACAAAAAACAAGATAAGCTGTATCGTTATTTTTTCAAACAAATCACACTGTGTCTCTCTAAATATTTTAGTATAGTGTTGCCCGACATTTCCAATGCATAACGAAGAGTGGGAATAATAGGGAAATGCCACTGTATTAAGTCTGGATGTTTTTGCTTTCTTTCTGTACAGGTGCTCGGCCGGACAGGAGCTCTAACGATTTCCGTAACCATCTAGGGAAAACAGCTGTAATGAGCCTTGGTATAAGTATGAATGATAAGCCAGTTATCAATCCTTGTCTGCACAGTAAAATTTTGACAGTGTGAGTGTTTTAACTCAAGTAAGTAGAAAATAGTGTAAGACGGAGAAATTTGTTTTTTCAAACGGTGATTACAGGAGTGGTTGAAAGTGGAGTGAATGACAGTAGCATAGGAAGTTCACCTTAGTGGAACATTGATAGGAATAACTGAGGCGTTAGATGCAATAACAATAGAATAACAACAACAACAATATGGAGAAGGGCCTTAGTGATCGGGCCATTGGGGGGAGAAGGCCGAGAGCCTCTGCAGACATTTCCCAGATAGACTTTACCAGTGATTATGATCTGATTGATTGGAATATGGACTTCTCTCATGTGACCAGTACGACAGAAGGACTTGAAATGTTGACTTTGGTTCCGATACAGGGGAGTGAACCAGTGACAACGGTGTTACTCCAAACGGAACCGATTCAAGCTGGAGTGTCCATTGCAGGCGACTGCGGTTTAACCAAGGGGCAGAAAAAGAGACTGAGGTTACAGCAGTCCCACGAAGTCCACTCTGGCCGGATGGCTGGAACTGAGACCGACAGCAGGTATGGAATACACGAACAGTTTCTACAGCCCACCCGTTTCCCATGTCCACCCTGCCCTCAGCACCAAAGCCAAGATGAGAGGCGGAGCCCAACGATGGGAAGTCAAACCGCCAGTGCTGAGATGGGGGAAGAGGCAGCATACTATAGACGACAGAGAGCGTTTGTGACAGCGTTCAAACAACACGAGGCAGTTCATCGAGATCTGATGAAGACACAGCTGGAGATCGGTCAAGCCGCACACGAGACTCAGAGATTGGAACAAGAACTGGCAAGAAAGGCTGCGCTGCTAGAAGCGACAGCTGTTGAGATCATGCTTCGGGCGTCTGACCTAGGCCGCCGTGATCAAAGAGTGCCCTGTGCTCCGTTGCCCGGACAGGGAACTGGGCCGCGACAGGGTGAACAGAACCGCAGGAGGGGTGAGTTTCTAGGCCCCTCCCAACAAGAGAAGGCCCGAGGAGAGGCAGCAGAAAAGGACAGGTATGCCCCTCTCTCCTCCAGGCAACAGGACATGCGCCCAGAGGACGGGAGAGGGGTTGACCTGGCGAGGACGGTGGGAGGCCAGCCGAGAGACTGTGGGAGTCGTGGTAAACTGGAACCCCTGGGATGGCCGGCGTCGGCTGTGTGCTGGGATTGTGGGGAGGTTGGCCATTTCGCTCGGTCATGTTACAAAGGGTGGCGGACTCAGCGAACGTCCAGTAAGAAGCGAGAGTCCAAACAGGGTTGCTGGGAATGTGGAGAGTTGGGACATTTTCAGAGGGGGTGTCTGCATAGGTCATAGGTTAATTAAGAGCAAAGCGGAAATGCACAAACAGCCTTTTGGGGTGCTCGAGTAAATAGAGTTATTGATAAATTAAAATGGAAATGAGACTGATTAGAATAAGGATAGAGATGAGGATACATAGATAAGGTTTGATTAGGTGTGCGAGTTACTAAAATGGTTTGGAAGACTAACCAGGGTAAGTTGGGGCTATAGAGGGATGAAGTAACTGGGAAAATTGCATGGGTTAATCTAAACTAACAAAATGTATGGTTTTAGACAGGAAAAATGGAACATATAATATTAGACAGAGTTAGAAACAAAGGACTATTTATAGTAGTGATTACAATACTTGATCAAAGGGTGGTCAAAGTTGAATTAAGGAAAAAAATATATATATATATAAAACACGACAATTATTATTTCATTACTTATTTTATTTCTTTTTGAATTTCTAAGTTCTGTTTGATGGGTGTGTAGCATGTAGGCACTCACAATTTTTTTGTTAATTTGTTTGTTTTTGTTTGGTACTCTAATAGTTATAGGAACTGGCTGGCTGGGGGAGTTCTCTCGCCGGTCAGGGATAGCAGGTGGTGGTGACACAGCGAGACTGGTAGGAGGTCTGATATAATGAGCTGGAAACTGGGAATGGACGGGAGCTGGTTCATGGTTTGTTTTCCGCTCATTAAGACTCCAGATGTAGAATCTGGAGGGTTGTGTCACTTTTTGGGTTATGATAAGTGTTGGGGAAACATATTTCTCTGTCTATAGAAAGCTCTGTAGGTTTTTGGTCGCGAATTGGCCGAAATAGTGTTCATGTAGGGTGCAGACATGTGAATTTGATGATTGACTTATGGAAGACTCTGCACCGGCTTGTTGAAAGCTGGTGGGGTGTGTGTGATGTGTGTTTAAAGGGACTGTGGTTTGTTGACCATGCACATAGGTTCTGTTGGTGATTGGCCTCGTCTAGAGCTGACTGTCCGGACCGAGGAGCTGTCGGGAAACAAGGTATTTGATAGTGAAATAATGGTTATTCCACTGTCAAGGGTGGAAGTGGTAGTTGTGTTGATCTTAAGATATTTGATCTAGTAAAACAGTACAGCACAAAAAGAAATGAGACGAAGGTGATTTGATTGAATGCTAACGTAAGAAGCTGTGAAATACATAGATAATTGATTTGGAGAAAATGTATTGTCAAAATGCAGAACAGTAAAGATGTATCTGCGAAAATAAAAGTTTCCAATCTATTGTGTGTTTTGCAAATAATAATCCAAAATGCAAAAAGGACAGAGGGAAAATCGTTTCCTTCCGTGGAAAATCGGAGCAGTACCAGAGACCTGCATACAACGAAGAAGAGGCGGTGATTAGCACAAAATACAACAAGAAGAAACAAAACGGTCAAAAACGAGTTAGCAGTAAAGGCCTCAGGAGGTTTAAACAGGGATAACTGACAGGGATGAAAGCGAAGAATAATTGAGGCCTCAGTGGTCTTTTCAAGGAGAAGAAATAATTTATGTTGCTTGTTTGAATTTCCCTCAAATGTTTAGAGAGTTAATCTTTTAGTGGTGTGATGTATTAATCTTTTCTTGCAGAGTCCATTACACAAAATAGACATTTAAGCTAATTACATGGATAAAATAGTCTAAACAAAAAAGCTATTATTGAAAGAGTGTTTCTTGTAAAAACAGGAACAGCTTTCTTAGACTGGATGTCATAATAATAACTGATAATGTGTATAAACTGTGAAAGGAGGAAAAGGTAGGTAAAATGATGATTTTGTAACTGTACAGATGGAAAGGGGGTTGTAGTTCGATTTGGGTACATTTTGGATTTTTTTGAAAATTTTAGAAAATATTAGCAAAAATTATGATTATGATTTTTAACATGTTTAATTTAGAAAATTAATGTTGTATAGTGGGTTATTAAACCCCCTAAGGGTGGATTGTCGTATATTTCTAAATGAAAACATGAATAAATGCAAGTGAAATGTACAAGGAAAATGATTAGAAAGACAAATGCTGATTGATAGAAGGGCCATTTAGAGTACACCATGTGAAGTTATTTCTGAGACCCTAGGCTTGAGAGGGTAGAGGCGGTTGACTCCCCAGAAACAGATGGCTGACCTTAAAACAATAAAACTGACCCCTCAGGACTATAGTAAGACGGGCCGAAAGGAGTGGTAAAAAGAGCCTCTCAGATAGATGAGTCAGCAGCACTCAAGTGAGGCCAAGTGTTCAAAATGCATCAAGGTTTAGCAAATCAGAAAAACGGAAGAAACAATAAGAAATGCAGTTAATTGGTAAATATCAGAGATGAAGGGTTAGACCATTTGCAAAAAGTGGTGTTTCATGGAGACTAGTAAATCGTCCTACGAGATGGAAATCAAATAACATGTGGTGAAATGCTAATGCTAAATATAAAATAATGAACCCAATAGGCATATGGTTTGTTGTCTGGGCACTGTCTGAAAAAGTAGTCTGTTTCTTATCTAGACTATGTAAACATTTTAGTCACAAGCATGAGGATGTTACTCAGGGAAAAACTAATCCTCTCATCAAGTGAAGTGTCAGCAAGATTCAAACTGTGAAACCGTGGTCACAGGACCCAAACGGTTGTGTCAGCGAAACATGTGGTCACAGGACACCAGCAGACAAGTTTCTGCTGGAATGTGACCAAAATAAGGCAGGCAGGGACTCGCTCTCTCTCCCCCCCCTCTCTCTCTCTCTCTCTCTCTCTCTCTCTCTCTCTCTCTCTCTCTCTCTCTCTCTCTCTCTCCCCCTGATAAAAAGGGCTGATGGCGACACACAAGGAAGGAGAAGACACACCCAGAAGGGACCTGGGGAAGCGCTGACACAGACCCGGAGACACACAGGGGACAGGCCCTGTGAGGCAGAGCCACACAGAACTTGAGAGCCAAGCAGTGACACAGAGGGACTGAGACCCGATGACAGACGAAATCGCTTCGCAGCAGGAGAAGCCTACCACCAAAGGAGAGACGAAAAACGAGCGCTCTCTGCTAAGCACCGATACTCACGGAGACCAGGTTGTCTTAACAACCAGACCAGCAAACCACTAAGAGAGGACTCGGTGTTGTCATGGGAAACCCGAGAGACAACAACACCACCACCGGAGAAACGGCTCTGATCGGCCCTAGCTGATCAGATCATGGACAAAACTGCCACATCAAAGAGACAATTAGATTGAACCAAAGAGACGATGTACTTGTTTTAATTCCTGAGCTGTGGTATTAATAAAACACAGCAGTTGTATTTTGACCACGTTGTCCGTCTCCCCTCACTTGAACCGAACATCTAAAATACCTAACCAATGCAGAGGAAAAGGGAAATAGAAAACTATACGATCATTTAGATAGAGATGAATGAAGCCAAGAAAGATACTTCACATGCACAACATACAGATATACAGATATAAAAATCGAATCTAATCATCTAATCATGACATTTATGACATACATGACATACAGATATACAGTACTGTTACATTTGTGACATACAAGATATGCAAATATACAGTACTGTTAAACAGAGATCCTAACAGACAGTAAATATATACATACGAGGGGGAGGGAAATGTACATTAGGAGGGTGTTCGGGCATTTACGGGGGCCAGTTTCTAATTGCAGCCTCCCGTAGGTGCTCTTTGAGAGTGGTTTTGAAGGTGGGTATGGATTCACATTTCTTTTACGGCTGTGGGTAGGGCGTTCCACATTGATGTGGCATAGTTGCAAAACGTGTTTAGTCCCTTCACTATGAATTGAAAATGGGGGACCCTGATGTAAACAAGACAAACGTCTTACTCTTTCTCTGGTCTGCATCCCCTTAACAATTGTGACTGGAGAAATCTATATTCTGCTTCTCGACCACCCGGAGCTTGGACACTGTTCCCGACCACATTTATATGTGGGCTAATGTCTCCCTCTAGGGGTTGGTTGATGTAATAAAGTTATTTAATAAAGTTATGTTTTTTGCCGTTTGATATTAGAGACAGTAGTCTACCCATATTCTGCATGTTGAATTATAAGTTAAAGTCTTGTTTTTGGCATTTTTTAGGGTTAATAGCGTTGATGGTATGGTATGGATTGATAATATTTTTAGTTGTCATTATGAAGTGATAATGATTTGTGATTAATTATCAAAGAGGGGAGTTGTCGTGGAATATATTATCATGTCATTATAGACAGCTTGACTGGTTCACTCTGACCAGCTATGTAATGTGTGTGTGTCTCTTTAAGAGACTCCAAGGTACCAACATCTCCCCAGCCATAGCAAGGTTGTTGTTGCTTCCCGTGACTGGGAACAATTTTTATTTACTTTCGTCATCATATCTGATGTATGGTGATACGTCTGACAAGTGTGTATTAAACTATGTTCTGCCCAAACCTCTTGGTCACTTTACGGCCAGACGATTATGTGAACATGATATATCTGTCTGTAAACTGTCCTCTCATTGTGGCCACGGTGAAATACACGTTTCTATTATTATTAATAATGACTCAGAATGATTTATAAACGGCTCATCGTTTTGTCTTTTAATATTTCCCATTACAGAATTGAGCCGTACTGTATTGTGCCCATTCTGCAATCTGTTAAATAAAGTTTTCATTCATTCATTCATTCCCTTGTTTGAGCCGAATCTGGGTTGCACATGATTTCTGGAACTCCCTCTGGTACGATGAATTGAAAATGGGGGACCCTGATGTAAACAAGACGAAAGTCTTTCTCTGGTCTGCATCCCCTTAACAATTGTGTGTATTGAGCTGTACTGTATTGTACCCATTCTGCAATCTGTTAATAACATTTTCAATCAATCAATGTGGTTGTGGTATTCACTGACCTTTGGGAAGTACCTCAATATGTACATGGGTACCTTAGTGGTGTAGTGTATGGTGTATGTATTGAGCTGTACTGTACTGTACCCATTCTGCAATCTGTTAATAAAGTTTTCAATCAAACAATCAATCAATAGTGTATCTTGTAGAGCAATCCCATTGCAAGTTGCTGTACTCTGTCGTCTACTCTAAGCAATCCTATGTTGTCAGAAGGGGCAGGGGTAAGGTGGGTTTTAGGAGTAAGGTCAAGCAGTTGTTTGTTTTGTGATGTTTGTAGTCTTGTTTTTAGGGCCTTTGAGGTGCTTTGGTACCATGCGGTGCAAGCATAGTCGTAGTACCCTTGAATGAGTGCTCCTGTTAGAGCCTTCAGGGTATTGTTGTTTACCAGAGAGGAGATCCGGTACAAGAATCCTGTTCGTTGGTTGACTTTTTTGATTACATTTCATCTTTCCTTGTGACAATATTGTCACCCACTGTAACAGAGAAGCCGTTGGCTTTGCTGAGTTTGTTATTTGATCCAAAGAGAATGGACTCTGTTTTACCCAGGTGTAAAAAAAAAAAAAAAAAAAAGTCTGCCTGAACCAGAACTACTGTATAAAGTGACATCGAGACAGTTGCTGTTATATATCATCTGGCTTCGCGTCTCGCTCTGCCTACTGAGATATATCATTATCTCCAGCACCTAGTGTGCCCGGGGAAACAAAACAAATACAGCCACTTGCACGTGACCACGCCACTCCCATGCTATATTAGGCAGGAAGTGGTCACGCCTCACCCTTCCTCATTCTTTTCCAAACGTGGAAGCAGCTCACATGCACTTTCAAACAGGAACTTTATTATGAAGTACGCCAGCACCCGGATCCTTCTCGGCACGTGCTTCACTAGTAATAGACTTTGGTCAGCAGCCGCCACTGGTGTTCCGTGCTTAGTGGAGCAGGTGGCATCGGTCCTTTGCCCTGACATGGTGGAACGGTATCCCGCCCGGCCGATGCCAAGAGGCGAGTTGGCCCGGCAGGTGGCTGGTGGGCTGATGAAGCTTATACCGGCGCGGTACAGAATTTAGCAGCAACTAACAACATTGCTAAATTGTCTGCTTTTCTGTCAAAAATGGTGTCGGGTGGTGGGGCCTTAGGGCCAGCCGACGTCAAAACCATCGTGCGAGGTTTTGAGGTTATTCAGCTTTTGACCCAGCCGCAAGCTATAACCGCAGGGAGGGCTAGGATGCTGTCAACGGTTGTTCACAGGCATCTTGGTTGGAGCAATCTCCCCTTGAGGAGGGGAGGGGTCTCCTCCCCAGGGCTCCCCTCTCCGCAGGTGGACCTTGGTCTGTCCACGGAGGCGCGGGCGGTATTTGACCTGGGCTCCACGCCGCCCCACACCGCGCAGCCAGAGGTGAGGCGAGGCCATTGGCCATGTTTCCCCCGCCTGAGATACCCTTGACACAAAGAAAACAGGTGATCACAAGGGATCGGCTATATTAGATGGGCACGCCCTAAAAAACCGTTGCCATCTAGCTGTGTCTAGCACGCTCTCCGGTTACTCCCCCCCTCTACGCTACGGGACTCAGGGCTCTGATTTGTCCCCTTTGGCTTTGGCTGCGGGCCGCGTTCTTCCAGTGAAGCGCAAGCGGCCCCACATTTCGCTTCTCATGGAGACAGGGGCTGACACCCAGTTGCTAGCTAGGCCTGGGTCTGTCTATGAGAATGCTGTGCTGTCAAGCGGCTCCCACACCACACGTCCTGCGTCTGTGTTTGGTGAGCCTGGTGTTGTATCTGTCGACAGAGCAGGGTTCCCTGTATCTAAAACATTTTGTCAGAGGGGGAACTCTAGGCCCAGGAGGTCGCAGCGTGGGTTCCCCCCAGCCCCGCCCTCGCCAGGCCGGGTATTACGTTAGTGCCTCCCCCGTCTGGACTTCCGTTCCCGCGGTGGTTAGCAGGCACGCGTAATTTGGGTGGTAGTAATATCACTACAGGGCTACGGTGTGTAGAGACCCACCCTATCGGGCAGTGTGAGGACCACACACCATGCATGTCCAGCTGCAGAGCAGGCTGTCCTCAGCAAGCTAAGCCGGGAAGATGCTCAGCGGGGGAGCCTATGTCACCAGGGGTGATGTCCGCTCCCCCCGTATCGGACCGCCCCTTCTGTCGGGGTCCCCCCCTTGGGTGCGATTGCCTCGTTGGTAGAGTCAGGGTGCAATATCCTGGCTCCGCGGGACACCTTGCTTGCACGGTTGGCGAGACCAGGGTTGACAACGCACAGCGGGAGGGACCGGGCCACCTATCTACGATTCCTAGCGGACCAGCGGCAGTTGGCAGCGGGGGCGCTTTGGAATTTTTTACCACGTATGGCTGCAGTAGTAGCCATATGTCGGTGTGGATGGAGAGAATGCTGAGGGCAGCGCTTGTGTTTCAGTTTACACACCCCTGCCCTCCGTTTTTGGGTTTGGTACAGATTCTATTATCAGAGTCCGCGGCAGTGACAGCCCTGGCCGAGGAGATTCGTTCTCTGGCGGCGAAGCAGGCCATTGTCGTGGTCCCATGGGAGGACGCGATGAGCGGCGTTTCCTCCCGATATTCTCTGGTGCCCGAGAAATCGGGGGGGAGGGGGCGGTGTCAGACCCATACTGGACCTGTCCCATGGAAGGTTCAGAATGTTGACCGTCACCCACCTGTTAAGCACTGTCAGGTGGGGGACTGGTTCACCTCCATAGACCTGAAGGATGCGTATTCGCATCCCGATCTTCCCTCCTAGGACATACCTACGCTTCCTTTTTCAGGGCTTAGCGTACGAGTACCAGAGGCTGCCGTTCGGCTACTCTCTGGCTCCTCGCATCTTTACCAAGTGCGTGGAGACCGTGCTGTGGCCTCTGCGTCGTCAGGGGATACGAATTTTATTCTACCCTGGATGACGTTCTGGTCCTCGGCCGGTCAGAGAAGATCGCCAGGTCTCATACCAGGCAGGTGGTGGAATTCCTCACCAGCCTGGGTTTTGCTGTAGACTGGAACAAGAGTGCTCCTCTTCCCAGTCAACGGGTGGAGTAATTGGGCTTATTTCTAAGCTCAAGGTCTATGTGGGCATCCCTCTCAGAGCGGCGGCGAGAGGATATTCTCTGCGCGCTCGGGAGGTTCCGTCCTAGGACGGTTACGGCACTGACCGTGATACGCCTGCGCGGTATTATGGCATCTGCTCAAGCTGTGGTCCCTCTTGGCCTCCTCTTCATGAGGAGGATACAGAGGTGGGTTTTTCAGTGTGAAAATAGACCCTGTGAGAGTCAAGTGGAAGCTGCTGAAGGTTCCCATGTCAGTACTGGGGGACCTCGCCTTCTGGGGAGGGGGGCCTGGGGCCCTCACCAGCGGGGTCCCCATGGGCAGCAGGCTGTCACACGTCACGGTCTTCACCGACGCCTCCCTCACGGGATGGGGGGACGTGTCGGACCGACGCAGTAGTGGGCAGCTGGCAAGGACCATGCTGCCCGGTCTGCACTACATATCAATGTGTTGGAATTGAAGGCAGTGCTTCTAGTCCTTGGACGGCTCGGCCATCATGTGATGGGCGAGCATGTTCTGATCAGGACGGACAGCACGATGTCGGCGTCGTATGTCATCAGATGTCATCGTATGTCATCAGATGCTCCCCCCGTCTCCACCAGGCGGTGGCCGATTCGGTCCGTGGCCGCCCGGGATTCTGTACGCGTTCCCCCCCATACACCTGATAGCTCAGCTGTTGGGGCGGGTACGTCAGGAGCGCGGGACTTTGATCATCATCGCACCGGGCCGGGGCTCGGCTGTGTGGTTCCCAGCCCTGATTCAGCTCTTGGTGGCCCCGCCGTGGCCTGTTCCGTGGTCACCGCGGGCCCTCTCTCAGGCACGCGGAACTCTGTTCTGCCTCCTGTTCTGAGCCAGCCCCTGATGGCTTGGCTGCTGAAAGGGTGAATCTGGTGTGGATCTTAACTCTTCTGTGGTTAACGCCATCCGGAACGTGCACGCTCCGTCCACTACTACGCAGGGAAGTGGCGTATGGTTCGAGAGTGGTGTGAGGTTGGGGGCTTGGACCCGGTGTCATGCGGCACGGTGCGGCACGGTGGTGTAGTGGTTAACACTGTCGCCTCACAGCAAGAAGGTCCAAGGTTCGATTCCCGCTTGGGGACCAGGTTTCCATGATGCCAGGTACCCAGGTGGGGTATCTCCCAGGCCTTTCTGTGTGGAGTTTGCATGTTCTCCCCGTGATCGCAAGGGTTTCCCCCCCGATAAGATAAACCCAATGGAAAAACATGCACAACAACAGATCGCTAACGCTGTGGCGTCCTTGACGAAGACGGACAGGAGCACTTGGATTGGTCCCCTGGCGCGGCTCACATTGACGCCTGTCTGCTCCCGGCTGCCCTTGCGGGGGAAGGACGACGGGATGGGTTAATCGCAGAGACAAATCGCATCGGCGATCCTACAGAGACAATGCATGCGTGTGTGTTCCGGTGTGTGTCTGTTGAGGATAATTGCATGCCAATTAAAGACCTCTGAGTAGGTCCTGCATTATTATTATTATTTATTATGCCCCCTGGACTCGGTTCTGTCCTTCTCCAGTCTATCCTGGATGGGTGGTCGGCCTCGACAGTGAAGGTATATGCCGCAGCTATATGTATATATATGTATATATGTGGGCTTTGAGGGCAGAACACTGTTCAGCCACCCTCTCGTGGGACGTTCTTGCTTGGCGCACGGCGTCTCAAGCCTGTGGAACGTTCTGTCTCCGAGTCGGGACCTCCAACTGTTCTGGAAAGGCTGTTGGGGGCCCCGTTTGAGCCTCTTGAGCAGGCGCCATTGGATCATCTGTCTTACGACCGCGTTCCTTATTTGGGCCATCACCTCCGCTAAATGCGTGGGTGAGCCATGTGCTCTCTCGGTGCGGTCGGAGTACCTGTCTATTCTGGCCGATAGCAGGCGACTCTGTGGCCTGAACCGGCCTTCGTGCCAAAGAATATCCGGAGCTCTTGTCGCTCCTGGGATATTGTGCTTCAGGCGTTTCGCCCTCCTCCTCACGCTAGTGGGTTGGAGGTGAGCCTTCACCTGTTGTGTCCTAACCGTGCACTGAAGGTTGACCTTAGGGTGCTTTCACACCAGAGCTGTTTGGTCCGGACTATCGGACCAGAGTTTGTTTTCTTGGATAGTCCGTTTTTTTTTGGGTGGTGTGAATGCTCAGTCGAACTCTGGTGCGGACCAAACACGCGAACTCTGGTCCGCCTGAAAACGTAGGTCATCGGACCAAACACGGACCAAATATAGGAAGTGGTGAGTCACCTCTCACGAGCAGAGCGCTAAATTACTACCTAACCAATCAGATCTGCGATATGAGGTAGCGTCACGAGCAGAGCAATGTGTGTGGACAAGAGGCGGGTTGCTACGTTTACTGTAGGGAGGGGCTTTTAGACCCACATCCTCTCTATATGCGGGACGCGGGACATTCGGTCAAATGGTGGGACAGTACAACCAAAAGCGGGACACCTGGTCACCCTACCACCGACTGAAAATTGTTAAACTGGAGTCAGACAGGGCTCGCAGTCACACACACACACACGCTCGCGCAAAAAAAATAATCCTCACCGGTCAACCTCCCCGGCGCTTCAGTGCAATCAAACTGAGAGACCGTCCGCTCCCCGACTCTCTCTTCGCTACACTCCTCCCGCTGCGTCTACTACACACACACACACACACACACACAATAGGGCTCGCATTCACACACATTTTCACTCTGTTGTGTCCAACAGACAGGGGCGGATTTAGGATTGTAGGAGATCCGGGGCTTAGCCCAGATAGGTGCCCATGTAAGCGGGCACGGAATTTCTTTACTTCAACACCACAACCTTTAACTTATACCACCACCTTAAAGCGGACAAAAGGCACTAGAGAACACTTAAATTCACACCCTTTAATTAATGACGCAAACAATAATAATAATTAATAATAATAATAATAATAATAATAATAATAATAATAATAATAATAATAATAATAATAATAATAATAATAATAATAATAATAATAATAATAATAATAATAATAATAATAATAATAATAATAATAATAATAATAATAATACACTGTATTTGCAGCAGCAGCAATAAAAAAGACAGGCATTAAATGAGCACAACATTGGCAGATCAAGAGCAATACATAAAGTGCAGACATAAAGCATAAAATAGATAGCAGCAAAATATACAAAGTCAAGGTAAGACATAGAACATTAAATCACAGAGTTTTTCATATTAGGATCTAAGATCTAGGGTTAACTCGCCGAACGTTGAGCGCCAGGACCCCCAAAAACCAGAGTATAGTCGGGTTTTCATCGTTGTTTCTTTTATTTATTATCATCGTATTTTTTCGGGAGGCCGGTAAGGAGTGCATTACAGTAGTCGAGTCGGCTTGAGATAAAGGCATGGATCTGGTTTTCAGCGTCCTTTTGATTTATAAATGGCCGTACTTTAGCTATGTTTCTAAGGTGGAAGAATTATGTTTTTGTTAACTTGTTGATTGTGATTTAAAGCTTAGGTCTGAGTCTACCATAACACCAAGACTTAACTCACTCAAATACAGTTAGCAGCTGGATAGACTACAGATGGAAATTAGCTTCTGCTAAATCTGGTGCAAACATATTTTCATGTAACAATGATTAATTGTCCAAAAAAAATTAAATAATATATATATTGTATTGTAAGTAGGGATGCTCGATATTGGCTTTTTTACCGATACTGTTACAAAGGGTCAGATTAAACCGAATATATATATTTATTGCTTGAGATCCCTTGTATAATATTTGTATATTGTTTGATATCCCTTGTATATTATTTGTATATATACACGGAATATCCCTTTACCTGGGTACAAACCAGAGTAATATTCGCTCTCCTATTGGACAGCAACCCCTAGGCGCCAACGGCCAAGCCCCCAACGGCAAGTTCAAAGGCAACTCCGGGCATGTCTCAACATGTCCAGAGTCTGCGCAGTAGTACGAGACAGAACTGAGGTTGGCACTAGATAATTCACCTTACGTATAAATACGGCGCAGGTGTACACAGTAGCACTTGTCTTACCAAAACCTTGAAGCCTTCACCACGAGACAACGTGCAGTGAAGTTAGCAACCTCGCCTCTAAATAGAGCATTGAGAACCGCGTGCGAATAGATTGCTAAAGTGTCAGAGTTTAACGCAGTAACGTTGAGTTCGACTTATTCTAATGTGAAGTAATAGTCTATCATTTATAGTGTATCGTGCGGCTACAGTTCTTCAGTGACCAGCATTACCACCGGTTCGTCGTGTATATAGCTAGTGCACTTATCCAGGCTGGGCGGCCTAAATCCGTGCCCCCACCCGAGGAGTCCTAGGCGAGAACCGTTGGATATGTACACCGGAGAACCTACACCGGCGACTGCAGAACCATTTCTGGTTGGATTATATTGCTTTGGGACCGTGACCGCTGGAGCAGAGAACCGTCGATCCCACTGTCGTTTGGGATCTACCCCCCGTGAGGATCATTACTCGAGCCCGCCTCTAGGAAGAGGCTGGCTAGCTGTCTTCCATGCTGTCGAGCATACTGGATTATAGCTGTTGCTTTGTCTGCTAATCAAGGGAGTACATGCACTGGCTCCTGTATCTGGAGCCTCGTTATTCCTCGTTGACCCAGACTTTGCACCCGAACATTCCTCTACCCCTGCCGGCCTTACACCCGGAGGGAACCCCCCAGTGTCTCCAGCTGGTACTAGTGTGCCCTATGTAATTGCTATACCACAGGTGGCGTCAGTTTAGACCCATCCTAGTATTCATACTATTCTCATTGACTTACGCTCTTGACTGACTTTACGCATGTTCTTCGCCATACAAGCGTGAGCCTAATTCTCAATCTGTAACCTAACGTTGCTTAATAATAATAAATACCCTCCAAATAGAACTTTATGTGTCAATGCCGTATTCTTGTGTGGGTGTTCACCATATATATTCATGTACTGTATGGCCAGTAATTAAAGTACATAACTAGTAGTGGTTTAATATATCATACTCTTTAATACAGTCAGGGAATTGTACCCCTCAGTTACAGATACCGATATACCGATATTGTCAAACTCTTAATTTCCGATACCGATATCAACCGATACCGAATCACCGATATATGCAGGGTTTCCCCCCCCCAAAAAATGGAATAATTTCAGGTAATTAACATTACATATCTCTTGTTGTGGAATTAACACAACATTATGCATACTTTTGACAATAAATAAAATCAGAATGTGTTCTTACTTGCTTGCCTGGGTAAATAAAGGTTATAGAAATGTAAAAAAAAAAATAATAATAATAATTGAAAACCGATACCGATATTTTCCGATATCACATTTTAATGCCGATATCGGCCGATAATATCGGTAGGCCGATAATATCGGACATCCCTAATTGTAAGTGTAACTGAGGGGTACAATTCCCTGACTGTATTGAGAGTATGGTATCATTAAACCACTACTTAGTTATGTACTTTAATTACTGGCCATACAGTACACGGTATATCTGGTGAACACCCACACAAGAATACGGCTTGACAAAGAAAGTTCTATTTAGAGGTATTTATTATTAGAGCAGCAACAATAGGTTACAAATTGAGAATTATGAATTGCGCTTATATGGCGAAGAACACTTAAGTAGGTCAAGAGCGTAAGTCCATGAGCATAATAAGATGGGTATAACTGACACCACCTATAGCATAAGAATTACATAAGGCACACTCGTAGTCAGCTGGAGATACTAAGGGGGTTCCCTCCGGTTGTAAGCCAGCAGGGGAGAGGAATGGTCGGGAGCAAAGTCTGGATCAACGAGGAATAAAGAGACTCCAGATACAGGAGCCAGTGCAATAATCCCTTGGTCCGTAGACAAAGCAACAGCTATACTCCAGTATGCAAGACAGCATGGATGAAAGCTAGCCAGCCTCTGTGGTCCTAGAGGCGGGCTCGATGGTGCTCCTCACAGGGTAGATCCCACACAGCAGTGGGGTAGACGGTTCTCTGCTCCAGCAGCCACAGTACCAAAGCAATATAATCCAGCCGGAAAAGGCTCTGCATTCGCCGGTGTAGGTTCTCCGGTGTACATATCCAACGGTTCTCGTCTAGGACTCCTCGGGTGGCGGCACGAGTTTAGGCCGCCCAGCCTGGATAAGTGCACTAGCTAGAGTACGACGAACCGGTGGCAATGCTGGTCACTGTAGAACGGTAGCCGCACGATACACTATAAATAATAGACTATTACTTTACAATAGAATAAGTCGAACTCGACGATACAGCGTTAAACTCTGACACTTTAGCTATCTATTCGCACGCGGTTCTCAAGGCTCTATTTAGGGGCAAAAGAGGCCCACTTCACGGCACGTTGTATCGTGGTGAAGGCTTCAACGTTTTGGTCTAAGTGCTTCTGTATCCACCTGCGACGTATTTATACGTAAGGTGAATAATCTAGTGCCAACCTCAGTTCTGTCTCGTATTACTGCGCAAACCTGGACATGTTGAGACATGTCTTAGCGGTAGCTTTGAACTTGCCATTGGGGGTATGGCCGTTGGCGCCTAGGGGTCGCTGTCCAATAGGAGAACGAACATTATGGTCTGGCCTGTACCTAGGTAAAGGGATATTCCGTGTATATGTACTGTTACGAAGGATCAGATTAAACCGAGTATATATATTTATTTGTTGATATATATTGAATAGTATTTGTATATCGTTTGATATCCCTTGTATATTCCTTGTACATATACACGGAATATCCCTTTAGCCTACTATAGCCCATAATAGTTCATTCTCCTATTGGACAAAGGACCAGGCGCCAGGGGACCAGCCCCCGGAGTCAAGTTCAAAGTTACCGACAAGACATGTCTGTACTAGCCCCGGCCCTGCCCAGGGATACGGCGACAGAAATGAGAGTGGCACTATTTGTTCACCGTGCATATAAATATGGCGCAAGTGAATACAGAGGCACTTAGTCAGAAACTTAGTAACCAACGTGAAGCCTCACCCACGATACGACGTGCGGTGAAGTATGGCCTGTTTGGCCCCAGAATAGCATTGAGACCGCGTGCGAATTAATAACTGAATTGTCAGAGTTTGGCACTGTACCGTCGAGTGCGACGTATTTCTATTAAGTTAATAATAGTCTATTGTGTATGGTGCATCGTGCGGTTAGAGTTCTAAAGTGACCAGCATCTCCAACTCTTCCTCGTGTTAGCTAGATTCTTATCCAGGCTGGGCCGACCACATGGCGCTTTCATCCGAGGAGATCTAGGCGAGGACCGAATGGATATGTACACTGGATTACCTACCCGACGTCTGCATAGCCCTGTGCGGCTGGAATATATATTTGCTTTGGTACTGTGATTTGTGGAGCGGATAATCGCAGACGCCTGTGAGTGTTGGATTTACCCCCGAGAGGAGTCAAGGTCGAGTCGGCGCTCGGAGAGCCTGAGGCCGCCTAGCTTTCTTCACTGTGGAGCTACAGCCTACAAGAGAACCAAGCTGTATTCGTCTGCGGATCAAGAGTCTATCGCACTGTCTTCTGTACTCGAAGTCTCCCTAGATATCGTTGACCAGACGTTCTACTACCGACAGCTCTCCTACCCCCCCTGCCGGCTTACAACCGGGAGGACCCCTTCCAGTATATCCCGCTATATCATTAAGTGTACCATAGATATAATTCCCTAAGAGCCAGGTTGTATACTTGCCTCCTGCGTAACCAGAGAATGGACATTCAGTGTTGATTTGCCTACGAATACTCATTTGCCTTACAAGTGCAATCAAATGTAATATAAGTATCATATGTACCTTTTGCTCCATTAAATACTTGATTAATACCTTTGACTGGAACCGATTTCATTGTGGGAAGTGTTCATCATATTCATATATTGTGTACTGTATGGCCAGTAGTTAAAGTACATAAAGCGGTAGTGGTTTAATGATACCATACTTATCAATACAGTCAGGGAATTGTACCCCTCAGTTACATGTACAAAGAATATACAAGGGATATCAGACGATATACAAATATTATACAATATATCTCAAGTAATAAATATATATATTCGGTTTAATCTGACCCTTTGTAACAGTAAGTATTATGTATATATCTTGTAACCTACATTTATATTGATCCAAATAATGGACTGTATAGTCCTGTGATTTATTGTGGATATTTACTGTTAATGTTTGTGTGTCTAGTTTTATGTCATGTCAAAATAAGAATAAAAAAATATATATATATATATATATTTTGTAGTAGATTCTGGGCTTTTCAGAAAACATTCGGGGCTTGAGCCCAAGTAGCCACCCCCTAGCCCCGCCCCTGGTGTCCAATAGACGAGCGCCCTTTTCGACCGTGTGACATTGTACAGAAAGTTTAGTGCGCTTGACAAATTGCAATGTGAATGCAGACGAACCAAATGAAGAATGCAACAATGTTGCAACTTCACCCCCAGAACCGCACGAGTCCACCAAAACTATATGTGAAAGCGCCCTTAGTCGCACGCGGGATCTCAGGGCTTCCGATCAACTGTTTGTTTGTTACGGTGGCCCTCGCACGGGTAAGGCGCTGTCCAAGCAGCGCCTGTCACATTGGTTGTGCGAGGGCATTGCCTTTTGCTACACGTTGGCTGGACAGGTTCCCCCCGGGGGCGTAAGGGCGCACTCCACTCGTGGTGTGGCGGCCTCTGCTGCCCTGTTGGGGGGGGCCTCGGTGGAAGACGTCTGTGCTGCGGCCTCCTGGTCCTCTCCGGGTCCTTTCGTTAGGTTTTACCTCAGGGACATGACTGGGGTTCTGTCTCCCAGGCAGTCCTGGGGCTTACGGGCCCTCAGGGGGTGCATTTGACATGGCCACGTGTCAGCTCTGCCCTTTATCTGAGTAGGCAGAGCGAGACGCGAAGCCAGATGATATATAACGTAAGGTTATCCTATAACCCTAGTTATATGAATACTGGCTGAGCGTCTCGCTCTTCAGCGCCCTGAGGTCCCTTGGATGTTTTCCGCGTATGGAATTCGAACTTGGAAGGGTGAGGCGTGACCACTTCCTGCCTAATATAGAGGCACGCATGGGAGTGCCGTGGTCACGTGCAAGTGGGTGCATTTGTTTTGTTTCCCCGGGCACACTAGGTGCTGGAGATAATGATATATCTCAGTAGGCAGAGCGAGACGCTCAGCCAGTATTCATATAACTAGGGTTATAGGATAACCTTATGTTACTTTGTAAAGAAGTTCTGGGGGAAAGTATTATTGTAGGTTTTGGTCTTGTAGGCCGTATGGTGAAGGCTGAGAAGTGGCTAGAAAACGATTCTCGTTCCCACCTCGGCGAATTACACAATTTTCACTCTGGGTGAAAGGTATATTGGTGTAGATTTAGGAACAAAAAGTTCTCCATTGACAAAATAGCCCATTTTGCGCAATCATAATTTTAAAGTCGGGACTAGATCTTTAATTTGATGCAATTCGTGTGAATTCGGTCACGTATCTTGCGCTCGATCAATACCTAGGCCTGTCACGATAAGCAATAAATAAATGTATCGCCCGATAATTAAAATTAATGCAATGATTTTGACAGGCGCGGTTAATTGCTATTTGCGTGTTTGTTTTAATGAGGCGGAACCAGTACCTCTTGTCAGTCACTCTCCTTGTGGGGAGGTGGGCCGCTGGCGTTACTAGAGTACAGCACGGGAGCTCCTGTGACCACCATGCATATGTTTGAACCAAGTAGCGTTCTTTGTAGAGTAGCTATTTTTAGACCCAAGTAGTTACTCGCTACTGCCCGGAGAAACTGGACTGCCAAATAAAGCTTAAAGATCTAGCGTTGATGCTATTCAATGCTATCAACATTAGCTAAATAGCTAACCAACGAAATACAATGTATAACATAGCTACAACACACAATCGTTAATACAATTACATGCATCATTGTTTACAATGAAGGGGTGGGGCTAGTCAAAGGACTGGACACAGGGACATTAATTAATTTATTATAACAGGTAGTTTTGAGTTATGCTGTCGTGCCTACGCACCACAGGGCTATTCTATGTGGCTTTGACGCTTCCTCCTCATCGTTGATTGCCTGTAGTAGCTGCATCTAACGTTAGTAGCTAACGTTAAAACTAACCTAAAGTTAGTTGTTCACCAACAATCTCAACATTTGTTTTATCATTAGTTCAAAAACACAGAACCGGACGAGACAAGTTGTCCGCTCATAGGTTCTGCTAGGATAATAACAACAATACTTCCGCTCCAGTCGGTGGGTTTCAAAATAAAAGAGCAAAGTCTAAAACACCGGAAAAGACGTTTATTTTGTACAGCGTTTTCCTCCACGAGTACTCGAGTACATCATGTGATCAATCGATCTGGATTATTTTTGCCCATCCCTAGTTTATCCTGTGCTGAAAAGTCTCCATTCCAATAGAGATAGTATATATTTTGGTGTTTATTTGATTATTGTTTCACTGCCTTTTATTTATTACGTTTCCACAGTTTTTTCCTCATACTTTATTAACATTTTGTACATGGTACCGCAAGGTACATTAATACAAGTACATGTTTTTTTTTTGCTCCACTTTTTCTCCCATTTTCTATATTTTCTCCCATCCCAATTTCGTATCATCCAATTCAACCCTCCCCTGTCACGAACGCTGTTTCTTGCCTCCCACAAGCCGGCTGCAATGTGGACTAAGTCATACATAGCACAAGTCCCCTCCGGTACTTGAGGTAACAGCAGTCGCATCTTTTCACCTGCGCAGCTCGATCTCTCAGTGGCGAGGAGTAACGCGTGGGAGGCTCACGCTGCCCCCGACACTTCCTGATTCTACTGCGCAGGCACACCAACCGACCTGTAGGAGTCGCTGTCCACAACGCCCGATCCCCACCCATCAGTTTCCCACCCCCTAATACGGCCAATGTGTATTAGTATGAACGACCAGCTCAACTGAAAGCAATGTGGAGCGCTGGGCTCGAGCCCAGCGTCTCCGCATTCGTGGCGAGCGCCTTGCCCACTACGCCACGTAGCCGCCCAATACAAGTACATGTTAAAAGAATGACACAAAAAGCCAGACAGAGGGCTTGTTTCCAGTTTTAGTTTGTTTTATAATAAACAATCAAACTGAGCATTTTTTGCCTGCCTATTTGTTTGGTGGAAACTTGATCATGAAGTTGATAAAAAAAAAGTTGTGCCGATGTAGCTAGCTATTTTTGCCATGTTGCTTGTAGTGTAGCTTGCTACATTTCTCTGGGGATAGCTATTGTTGTAGTTGAGCTATATTTAAATCGAGAGTAACTGGCAGTGTAGCTTACTAAATTTGATTGCACTTTGAAACGGTTTCCTTGCATTATTATGCTATTATCATTATATTAGTAAAAAAATAAAAAATTAATTGAAAACTTTGGGGAAATACATTTAGCAAAAAAAAATCTCAAAACCACAATAATATCACTTATCGCAATAATTTCTGGGACAATTAATCGCCCAGCAAAATGTGTTATCGTGACAGGCCGCAGCTCTCTTTGTTGCAAGGTCCTCCCAACAAAGAGAGCTGCTATTGGTCGATCCGGTGTCAACAAAGAAATTACATTCACACTCTAACGTTACGGACTAAAATGGACAGAAAATACCTTCTAAAGTTCGCAAAAAGGTTTCTAAACAATGTTATATGCATCTCACGTCCGTTCAGAAAGAACGTGTACAAGATTTTACACTGACACGGTGGGATAGATATACTGCGTAGAACGGTGGCTTAACCTACCAGGCCAGAATCATACCATTGTGGAGACATACAAACATTGTTTAGAGATCGATTTGTGTCATAAATGTCATGATATATATTTGTATATCTGTATGTCATAAATGTCATGGTGAATTGAAAATGGGGGACCCTGATTAGATTAGATTGTATTGTCATTATATTTGCATACAACGAGATTTGGGACTCAAACCTAAGGTGCAGTAATAAAATCACAAGTAATAAAAGAGAAACATAAAATCCTATACAGAAACATTAAATACTATACAATAAGACAATGTTAGTCATGTAGAATATACAAAATAACAACAATATACAGAATAGCAATACACAAATAACAATCACAGTGTCAGACGGTATGGGTGGGTATTGCACTGTGGATATTTCACATCAGGATGTTGCACAGTGTGGGAGGAGGGGGAAAGGTGAATTACCCTAGACCAGTCTACCTTTGATGGTCTTAGCAAATATGTGTGACACCTGTATGCAGGGCCGCCGCTAGGGGTGTGCGAGCAGTGCGGTCGCACTGGGCCTCGCGAGAAGGGGGGCCTCACGAAAAAAAAGATTATTATAATTATTTTTATTTTTCTATATAAAAATAAATAGAATGTTAACAATCACTTTCCATCACAGACCTAAAATCTAGTTTTGCTTACATGCTTATATATTTCATATTAGACACGTTTGTAGAATAGTGTAGACACGTGAATGTGTCTGACTTGTTCCGGGCTCTGCAGATATACTATTGGTTTCAATGACCCGTTTACTTTTGTGCAAAGCATCGTGGGAGGACTAACACTAGGGGGAGCTGGTTGGCGTCGGTCTGGTAGTCGGTAGAGAGATGTGAAGAAGACCGGTATTATCCACAAGGGGAGGGGGTACATGTGTCGGAGGAAGCATGTGATAGCCTCCACTCTCCCAGACCGACTGTAGGGGGTAGGTGCGCAGCGACCAGGAAGGGGATTGGGAATTGGCATAACGACTAACATTGGGATGGGAGAAAAACGGAGGAAAAAGGAGGGGGAAAAAATATTTAAAAAAAAAACAATAACACCGGCCTTATACTTTCAAGTGTGCAATACCTAAGAAATGCCACTAAGTGTCAGTATATGTCCAGTCAATGGTAGTTGACTGTGATGTGTTGGGCTGGGTGCTGTTGTTGTGTAGTCTCTGACAGAATAACAGAATGCAGGCTGATGTGAAGTTGTTGAATTAATCAATTTCTTTCTGAGAGAGAGAAAAGGAGAGAAAGGGAAGCCAAACACTTTATCACAATATGTTTTTCATATTGATCTATCTTGATAACTATCCCAATGAACTATCAAGTATCAAGTTGTTTTTTTAAACCTTTATTTAACCAGGAAGTCCCATCAGGGGGACCCTGATGTAAACAAGACGAAAGTCTTTCTCTGGTCTGCATCCCCTTAACAATTGTGTGTATGCCGTACTGTATTGTACCCATTCTGCAATCTGTTAATACAATTTTCAATCAATCACCCAATCAATCAATGAGATACAAGATATCTTTTGCAAGGGAGACCTGGCCATATGTAGGCTGGTGTGAAACTCCTTCAGAAAGGCTTTTTCACATGTTATAGAAGTTGCTTGTTAATATATTTTAAACAAACTCTTGCCATGAGTTGATGGAAGACATATAAAATGTGTCTTGGGGTTTTATGTATTTTGTGTATATACTGCATTTATTGATCTTTGAAGTAAGTGCACTCACAAAATGTAATGTAAAATGTGCCTAATAATATTACAACCAATTGTGTGTATTGTTCTTACCTTTTGATTATTTTATTGTATGAGGGCAAGCGATTGAGTGACAGGTTGACAGGGCAGTACTCCCCAACTTAAGTGTGAATCCTATTATTAGAAAACTGCCTTTTATCATGTCGTTTTTTTTATATTACTGTGTGGAATATACATAGTGGATTACCCCCTGGAATATAAACTGTGGATTCATCTCTGGAACTATAATCTGTGGATTAACAAGTGTATCCTGTGATCGCATCTTGTACCATATGGGATACATAAACAGTATTTGCTGAGAGTGTGAGGTTTTCCATGTGTCTCCCTACACTGTACCTGAATGGTATCTGATTAGGTGCAGCTGTAAGCATTTAACCTTGTTGAGAGCGGACCTGGGGATTGGCTGTCTCTTATCTGGATTAAACAAGTAGTGTGCTTATTCTAAGGCTGTCAATCGATTTAAAATATTTAATCTGATTAATCGCATGATTGTCCATAGTTAACTCACAATTAATCGCAAATGAATCGCATATTTTTTTATTAGGGATGCTCGATATTGGCTTTTTTACCTATACCGATATTGTCCAACTCTTAATTTCCGATACCGATATCAACCGATATCAACCGATACCGATATATGCAGGGTTTCCCCCCCCAAAAAACAGAATAATTTCAGGTAATTAACATTACATATGTCATGTTGTGGAATTAACATAACATTATGCATACTTTTGACAATAAATAAAATCTGAATTTGTTCTTTTTGCTTGCCTGGGTAAATAAAGGTTATAGAAATGTAAAAAAAAAGAAAAGAAAGAAAAAAAACATTTAAACCGATACCGATATTTTCCGATATCATATTTTAATGCCAATATCGGACATCCCTATTTTTTATCTGTTCTAAATCTACCTTAACACATTGGGTGCCAACGTGTTGGCCGCCATGTGTTGAGTGCCAACAACAAGTGTTCTCGTTATTTTCTTGTTATTTCTTTTATTAGCGATATCCATTAATTTTTTATCCATCCAGCCTCACGTTCTGTTTCATTATGGCTTACGCTCAGCATCATCTGCACTGTACTTCACTTCGTGCACGAGCACTGAATAAAAAATTCCACCATGTACCTTTACATCCCAACATTCGTCTGGCCACACCCTCATCCGCTTACCTTCATAAGCAGGTGTGTGGTCACCTACTCGCCTCCTTCTTCACTTTCACCACAAGGAAGTGCCTTCGGCAGATCCCACACTTGACGAGGTTGTTAGCTGAAGAAAGTTGATACGTGTTTACATTGTTGCTTGTTTTTTTCTTCTCTCATATATTCGACAGAAAAAAACTAAGTCATAATGTCTACTTCGGAGGGTCGCGCTCGCAACGCTACTCTTCACCAGCGGTTCTCCATTGCCGCCTCCGTCGTGCGTCTTGGAGCGGGGCTGAGACCTCTCTCGTGGTCGGCAGCCACGCCCGGTAGGCGTCCGATGGGTAGTTTGCCTCTCCAAGGAGCTGGTGCACCAGTGCCGTCTCCTGTGCGATGGCCTGGTTCCGGCTCTGGTTCCTCTGCTTCCGGGGAATCGTCCGCTGTTGGGCGGCCGGTTCCCTTGGTTGCGGGGGATTTGAGACGCAAACTTTTTGCGTCAGCTCGCTCCCGTCGCAAGATGGTGGCTTGCAGATGCGAACGGCCTGGTTTTGGTGAGTTGCTGGAGCCAGGTGAGGATGCGTCGGTCTCTACATGCCCGATGGAGACAGAGGACTACATGATAGAGGCGGACGGGTTCTTATTTGAAGGCCCGGTGGAGACATGTCTCCCGCCCGTCCAGGTAACACTGGAGGGGGTGAGATGTCTCCTTGGGGCGCCTCGTTCGAAGATGTTGGGGTAGAACCTCTGACTCGTCGGCGGGATGCCCTGCTATCAGCCACATCGGAATGTGGCTCCTTGACCAGTAGCCTGCTGTATGTGAGGGATGCGGGCTCGGAGGAGGAAAGTCTGCAGGGGGAACTGTGTGCTTTGTTTCCCGAGCTCATGGCGGCGGCGGCAGTCGCAAACGGCGTGCCGCTGCCGCAGCCACTGCCTGTTCCTGTCCCTGATGATCTCATAGGTCATCTATGGCAACGTCGCCCGGTGAGAGGGGTGGACGTTGTCTACCCATTTTTCCCCTCAATGGCGGCCTATGTCCGTCAGGGCCAGGTGGTCTCCCACATCATAGGCTGTTGCAACTATTATATAGATAATATACATTTTCATTACAGACTCAAAGTAAAATATAATATACACACATAGTTAATTGGTGATAATGTTTTGTTTTATTTGTTTTATTTACTTTAATGACAATGAAAGTGCAATGCTTGTTTGCCACCAAAAATAACACATTTGTCTTTCAGCACCACTCAAGAGTGGACAGCTCCTGCCAACGCAGTGTCTAAACACTGCAGCCGTGCTGAATTGCATATGACAGACTTGATTGCTGTATTGGAAACAGCCGTGATATATGTGGTGTGGCTCGTCAAGCACACAGAATGTAAAATGATTTTGAACTGAACTGAACTGAACTGAACAAAAAGAACTGAACTGAACTGAACTAGAAATTGTAACTAATAGAAAATAAAAGAAATTAAGATTTGATTCAAAAGAAAAGCAACGACTGGACATTCCTGTTTTCATCTTTGTAACATAGGCCTTACTCCTGCCTATGTGCAAGTCACGCGGGTGGCGGGTTTGGTCGACGGTATGAAGGAGGGCGTGCCACGGCTTGATAGGCCGATGGCGGCACTCCTTTGTCCGGAGGTGGTGTGGGAGCAGTTACGGAAGCCGGTTCCCCAAGGGAAATCGACGAGGCGGTTAGCATATTGGAGCGACCAGTCATTTATCACCGGAACACAATCTCTAGCTGCCGCGTCTAACATCGCGCAGCTGGCGAGATTCATGTCCGGGATATTGACGGGCGGCACGGAGCTGATTGATGTACAACATGACCAGCTTGCCCAGTCGGCAGGAGCCATCCTGCATCTGACTCAGCCGCAGGCTATAGCCGCTGGGAAAGTGCGTGCCCTGGCAACTCTGATCCAGCGCCACATTTGGCTGGAGCAGGCTCGTGTGCCGGAAAAGAAGAGAGTTCCACTTCTGACGGCACCCCTCTCCGATGCTGGACTATTCGGGACGGCCCTGCAATTGATGACCTCGACTTGCAGAGAGATGCAGGAGGAGCGCTCCGTGCTCCAGCCTCATTTCCCCCCTCCCGATGTCGCCGGTGGAGTCAGACGGCTGCCAGGTCGTCGAGGATCCTCCGCCGTGGCCGCCGCTGCCACCACCGCCACTGCTGGACCTTCGGTGAAGAAGGCCAGGAGGAGAGAGGGCGCCTCCGCTAGGACAGCCGGCCCACCTACGCCCGGAGGCGACGGTAGGGATCGTCGAGACCAGCCGCCGATCGTTTACCGTCCCTCCGGGGCTCCACGAGGTGGCAAATCCCGAGCGGCTCGTGGCAGGCGTCGCTAGGACCCAGTGACTTTTTCCTCCTGTGGTCCCCCCCTGTTTCCCTTCCCGGCCCCGCTATGATTTTGTTCAAAAATAAAGAGTCCCTCTAAAGGGGGACTGTATTTTTTGTTAACAAACTGTGTGTTTATTCACCAAACATATGATGGGGTTGCAAATGTGAATCTTCGCTAGTATGGGTTGATAGGAGGGTTACATTCATGTTGGAGCTTAAGCAAGGCCTGCAGCCTACACTCGGTTGAAAAAGGGTTTTTTCTGCCTCGACGTGAATCTCCACATAAAGGTAGAGGCTAGTTGTGTGCTCTGTTGCTTACACAGTGATATTGAGCTACAACACTATTGTGTTGGGTTTGCAGTAATGCTCGTATGAAAATGTACCACGGCTCAGCCGTTCTCTCTCTCTCTATCAATGTTTTTTCTGTGTTACAACATGGATGCGGGTGTAGGATTCACACACACACGCGACTTGGTCTTGTTATAAACCCTGTTCACAGATTGTCTGTGGTTAGCGTGCATTGTATTAGCTTCAAGTCAAGTCAAGTCAAGTCAAGAGTTTTAATTGTCACGGCATACAAGTATACAATGAAATGCGGGTGGTCTTGCCCGCGACGATGTGCAATACAGTGGTACAACATATAATAGAATCCAATAAAAATACAGTGGTACAACATATAATAGAATCCAATAAAAAACAACAGTGCAATAAACAGGTAACATGGTGTGACATCTCGGTATCTGTACATAGTATTTACAGAGCATATAGGACATGCTAGGTAGCTTTAGTAGTGCAATACACTGTTCCTGTTGTTATACTAATTTAAAGTGGCCTTTCCTCTTGGCCATAAGTGTGCGTGTGTGCGGCATGAGTGTTAAAGTGGCTGCTAGTGTGTGAGCGTGCTCAGCGTGCGTGTCGTGTGTGTGCATGTGTGTGCTTGTGTGTGGATAGTTCAGTTTCTGTGGCTCTCAATGTTCATTGTTCAAGGCTCTGATGGCCTGGGGGAAGAAGCTGAGCCTAAGCCTCTCCGTCCTAGTAGCTGGGGTTCGCAGGCGTCTGCCTGACCTCAGCAGCTGGAACAGGCTGTTATTGGGGTGGTGGGGGTCTTTCATTATTCTGCAGGCTCTGGATTTGCACCTCTTGTTGTATAGAACCTGCAGGGTAGGTAGCACAATACCCGTGGTACGCTCGGCTGAGCGCACCACTCTCTGTAGGGCCTTCTTGTCCTGTGCCGTGCTGTTTCCATACCAGGCAGTGATGTTTCCGGTCAAGATGCTCTCTACAGCTCCTGAGTAGAAGGACTGGAGTATCTTCCCCGATACTCTGAACTTCCTTAACTGTCTCAGGTGGTAGAGGCGCTGCTTCACCCAACCCTTGCGCTATTCATTAGCATTGCTACTAAAGGTATCATATGGCTATTTGTTTGTTGTTGTATGCAAGGGTTGGGCTTGTGAGGGGGTACCGGATAAACCCCTCCTTCCCTCTTCTGATTGGTCAGGGGGTTTATTACCTCTCTTATTAGTTCAGTCAGGGACAAGCTGTTAGGCGGCTTGGCGGGGGGGGGGAGGGTTTCCCAGACTCTGCACCTATCACAGGCGTTGAGTCTTGGGTTTCCCCCCGTCGTAGCACACGTCACTACGCACGTTGCTATTGGACGATGGCTTCCGTGAGTTAGACCCGTATGTAAGGTCTGTTATTGTCAAGTGTCGGGATAGAGCGTAGGAATTAAGGTTCCACTACGCTCGATATACGCGTAACTTGAGTCGGTTGGTCACATGACTCAATGTTACCGTGGCTTTTCAATCTATGGCTCACGTGGGAAGTCTCTCTGGGGAGTTCCGTCTATCCTCTGTGGTAGGGATGACGGGATATAAAAATGTAAACAGTTTTTATCCTCGGCTGCGTCAAGTGGGATTCATGTCAGTCGGTGTTTCTTTCTTTTTTAATAAAAGAGTGTGGAGAATATGAAGCACCACACCCTTCTTGTCGTTCTCCCAGGCGCCTTGAGGGATCAATGTGGGGTCTGGTTAGACTGTCCAATGATGTGTTTTGTGTCCCGACGCATACATAGTGCTGGCTCGGGGTGTTTCTGATAAGAATCATGCGGGTGGCTAGTACGCCTTGGTTACTTGTTATTAAAACAGCGTTTTTATAAAGCAATTGGGATGGGTTTTTTTTTCCTCTTCCGAGAGCCTGTTACTGGGTCTCGACGGATTCTTGTTCATATCTGGGGGATGTTAACGGAATAGATCAGAACATCTCACGCCCTTGGGGTGGGCCACCGAGCACGGTTCAAACCGGCCCGTCTGGGTGGCGCCCTCTTTTCATGTTTTAGATCAACACGCATATCTGCCCCTTCTCCTGGAGTAGGCATGTCGGCGTGGTTAGGGCACGGGACTGCTTCTGGTCACGCTGGTCCAGATCAGTTAACCCGTTGTCCGCCGGGGATGCAGATCTGCTGTTCTGGTACCCTGAGGGACTTGGGCTTTTTTCAAGGGAAAAAATGCCGGGTCGGCCCGGGTGTCACAGGGTTAGGCGTTATGGAGACCCTTTGTTGGGTACTCTTTTGTACCTGGCACTATTGTAAGGGGCTGGTTCTCCTTCTTTCACTCCTCTTTCACGCATGGCAAAGAGGGGGCTGTTGGGGTGGTCTTCTGGACCCCCTCTGGTAATCATGTGTGCTTCCCGGGCCGCCGGGCCCGGTCCGAAGTAAAGTTTTGTTGATACCGTAGGCCTGGGATAACCCTTTTTTGGAAACTGAAACGCTTGTACTGTGGTATAGCTGGTGTGTTTTGGAGTTTTTCTTGAAGGGTTATAGGAACAACCACCGTCTGTACCGAGAGGGTAGTTGATTCCCTGGTATGTTGGAGTAGAGTCAACTCCCGGGTTACCCGGTTGAGTGTGCCCCTGCACGTTCATGACGTCTGCCAATCATGTCACCCTTCTCTGCCTCGACCCCTCTGGGTGTTTTTTTTTTAATGGAGGCTTTGTCATGGTGATCAACAACGCCAGCATGCGCCCCTTCCGCCGGGGGGCTGTTTTCAGTTGACTCCTTTGGCGCCTGTCTCGTCCGCAGTGCTCCAGGCTCAGGTTACAGTCTGCTGCCTGGTTTCCCCGGTGCGCTGCCTGCTTCCGTTGGTTGAACTTTTTGAGTGCTTACGGCCATGCTGACTGCCTGTTCTGCAGGGTCAGTGTGCCAGGCGGTGTGCTATTGGGGGGAAAGGGCCCGCTCTTGGAGGGGCCTTATCCGAATACGCTGGCGATGTGGGGGGCGGTGTCACTAAGTGACCGCCTGGTGGGGTCTTGATGCCTGGCGTCATTGACCTCTCTGGGCCCCCTTTTTCCAGGGGATCCAGTCCCTTCAGTTGGTCTGGGTCTTCCTTCGCGCTCCGCCACGCCACGGGGTTGGGTTTGCTCTTGACCCCGTGATTTTGGGGGCAGTAACAAGGTTTGTTCCTTCCGTTCGTTCCCTGGTGGCATGCGGGTTGTGCGTGTGCGTAGTCGTGGGGTCAAACCACGGTCTGCTCACCCTGTGCGTTGAGTTGTTTGAGTTCCTCTTCGCACGGTCGGATCCGTCTCCCTCCCGTAAGCCTCCAATAGGGCGGGTATCCTCCATTAGGGAGGGTCGGGGGGGCTCGGTCCTCCCCGGTCTGATGGTTGTGGGGGGCCTGAGCGGGGTACATTTGTCGAGCTATGGCTCCCGCTCAGCTCCTCTTGTGCAGATGATGCTGAGCGTAAGCCATAATGAAACAGAACGTAAGGTTATGTATATAACCAAGTTCTGTGAATTATGGTGACGCTCAGCATCAGACGCCGCTGCGGCCCTTGATCTCGCTTTGTGGTGAAAGTTTGGGAAGGAGTCGAGTAGGTGACCACACACCTGCTTATGAAGGTAAGCGGATGAGGGTGTGGCCAGACGAATGTTGGGATGTAAAGGTACATGGTGGAATTTTTTATTCAGTGCTCGTGCACGAAGTGAAGTACAGTGCAGATGATGCTGAGCGTCACCATAATTCACAGAACTTGGTTATATACATAACCTTACGTTATCATTGGGACTGGCTCTGACCTCAAAAAGGGCAAATACCGCCCCATATTGTCTCCCGAATGGTATTGCACCCATTGGATTGGAGTCAATGGAAATGCATGAGAAAAAAAACCTCCGGATTCCACAATTTACTTCTGAGCCATGTAACCTGAGACTATTGCATTCATTGAGGCAACCGAAAGCAGCGTGGATTATCTGTTTCCTCTAACGTTGGATCAATAAACGCGATCGATATTTGGAATGGCCATCAGGAATTGGATTAATCTTTTTGCAGGCAGGGCATATATAAGCGCCAGGCAGGGCATAGATCGATTTTTCAGCCCGCTTCTCTAGCATGCATAAGTACACAATGTTTTGTGTATTCCAGTAAAGGGCGATTTTCGCAGATTTATATGGAATCACTAGAAATCTTACTCAAAGAACTATACTCGTATTCAAAACGGAAATGTACTGATGAAAAAACAATCCGTTTCGTACATGACTGCAAGCAAGTCATTGATAAGGGACGCTTGTATTATACACATAATTTAAGATATAGTTTATGCGTTCGCAAATATCCCCGTCCCCTCATTGACTAAAGCGCTGGCACTCAAGCGATAAATAGCGCACCCCCTGCCGGCACACAATGTGTTAAACAGATCTTTTTCATGTTTTAATACTCTTATCAACATGAGAGTCAACAAATGCTTGCTTTATGCAGCCATTTAACACAAAAGGATGACCCGCATGGATTGCAAAACAGAGTGATGCACAAAATAACTTAAAAGAAAATAATAATTTAAAACAATGAATAAAGTGTGCATGAAATAATAGGGGAAAGAAAACGTTAGGAACTTGTTACATTCACCCACACAAGGGCTGAGGACTCACCCCCCCCGCCCCCCCTCTCTCTCTCTCTCTCTCACACACTCTCCCAGCTCTCTTTCTCTCTTGCCCCTTCCTCATCTCTCACCCCCCCCACTCTCTCTCTCTCTCTCTCTCTCTCTCTCTCTCTCTCTCTCTCTCTCTCTCTCTCTCTCTCTCTCTCTCTCTCTCTCTCTCTCTCTCTCTCTCTCTCTCTCTCTCTCTCTCTCTCTCTCTATATATATATATCTCTCACACACACACACACACACACACACACACACACACACACACACACACACACACACACACACACACACACACACACACACACACACACACACACACACACACACACACACACACACACACACACACACACACACACTTTGAGTCAGAAACAAACATAGTATCAATGAGGGTATCAATAATACACCTGAGTGAAGTCTAGTAAAAAAGAAAAACTTTTTTTTAAATGTAATACAAATAAAATAAAAATAAAAAAACGTGGCGGCTGGGTGGCGCAGCGGACTAAGCGCTCGTCACCAACGCGAGAGACACTGGTATCGAATCCGGCTGTCAGTGTTGCCTCCGGCTTGGCCGGCCGTCATACTGGCTCAATTGGCAGAGTCAGCGGGAGGGAAGCCGGTGGGGTGGTATTCTGGTCGTTGTAAACAGCGACTCCTACAGGTCGGTCAGGGCGCCTGCACAGCGAGGGAGGGAGATGGTGAGGGTGGTATGACCTCCCACACGTTACACCTCACCAATGAGAGTCCACGCTGGCAGGTGGAAATATGCTGCTGGCTGTCCTATGTCTCGGAGGAAGCATCTGATAGACTTCAGGGCTCCCTAGACCGACCAGTGGGGGGCACATGCGAGCAACGACCAGGAAGGGGAGGGGGGAATTCGCATAACGACTATATTGGGATGGGAGAAAAAGCACAGAAAAACAGGAAGAGAACAATTGGATAAAAAAAAAATATATATAAACGTTAATCTTGCGTTAAATAAATAGTGGCGTTAAACGAATTGTGCATTAATGCGTTAATAACTTTGACAGCCTAAGTTTATTCATATAGAGGTATATAAAAAGATGTCCCACTAGTTATGAATAAGTGAGCACTGACACACTGTTATGGTTTGTAACCGACCCCAATCGCACAACACAAGACAGGTATGAGAGTAAGCCAAGAACTGGGCATTTATTGAATACAACAGAAAAGCGGCACTGTCCCTTTAAGGGAGAACACAAAAATACTGGAACAAGGAAAAAGGGCAATGTGCCTTTAAGAGGCGAGCAGGCTAAGGGGAAGGCTAAGGGAGAACACAAAATACTGGAAAACAAGAACTAGGGAAAATAGGCACTGTGCCTTTAACACTTTGACTGCCAGGGGGCGTCTTTAGACGTCTTTGCTGGCCATGCTAAAGTTGCCGGGGGACGCTGTACGTCGTCTTTATATCAATATTTCAAAAATCTGCGATCGGATTCATAATGTCCCTCCGCTGGCCTGAGACACAAGTGTGATCTCCTCTCAATCCTCTAGCGGTTCAAGACCGCCATCTGGTGGCCGATCGGCAGATCGAAACCGGATGTCAACCTTTAACCCGGTAGGACTCACTCCATATGGGGTCCGGGCACTCGCTAATGTTAGAGAGACTCCGTCTTCACACAGTGAACATCGATCGCTGCAAATAACTCGAAAAAACAACATGATTTGGACGTATATATTATTATACAACCTGGAAATGGACCGACTATTTCAACATCCCATAATGGAAAACTGTCTACCCCACGCTGATCGCCCAACGGCCCGCGGAGACTGGGGTGAGTTTTAGCGTGTAATATTACCGTGTTCGACACTAACTGCTATGATGAACATTTGACCCACATTAGATGATTGGTATAACGCTGCCCACGGAATTATAAACGCCCCCTCGCCCATCCGGTCAACATCAGATGACGTGTAGTAACTTCTAGAAGTACGTCTAGTTGGAATTTTTTATATCGCGCTGATTGCCATCAAACTGTATTTCATCATCAATATAATGCATTTGGGGCTATATATCACGTTCTGGAGAAAGCTGCAGAAAGAGATGAAAACATACTTATACATTAGACCATACTTTATTATGAATATGTGAATGAAAAAGTTTAACGTTGCTACACAATGAACAATACATATAGGACTTTGAATGGGCCCTAATAATGGCAATGTAGCAATAGAATTTAAAAAGTTATAGCCCTGCAAAGAAGGGGACTTTCTCCATAGACAAATAGCGCTGGCAATCTATGGTATATCATTAATTTAACCTTAGGCAACCAAAGTGTTAAGGGGGAACACAAAATACCGGAAAACAAGAACTAGGGAAAATAGGCACTGTGCCTTTAAGAGGCGAGCAGGCTAAGGGGCTAAGGCTAAAGGACAGGGCCAGGGCAAGGACAGGGCAGGAACAGGGGCAACGGAGAGGGGAACAGGGACAGAGGCCCGCGGAGGCGGGCTGGAGACAGGGACAGAGAAAACTGGGTTAAGGCCTTGGACAGGGCGAGGGACTGGGGCACTGGAGAGGGGAACAGGGACAGAGGCCCGCGGAGGCGGGCTGGAGACAGGGACAGAGAGAACAGGGTTAAGGCCTTGGACAGGGCGAGGGGCAGAGCTGCTTACAGGGATGGAGTAGGAGCGTGCAGGCTAGACGTCTGGAGGAGAGCGCGCCGGCTCGGAGAGACGCATCCTCCCGTAGAGAATTAGAGAGCGATGCGCGTCTGGAGTGGAGCGCGTCTGCTTGGAGAACGCGCCGGTTCGGAGAGCGCGCCGGCTCGGAGAGACACATCCTCCCGTAGAGAATTAGAGAGCGATGCGCATCTGGAGTGGAGCGCGTCTGCTGAAGAACGCGTCTGCTGTAGGAGCGCATCAGCGCGGAGTCTGGAGTGGTGCGCGTCTGCTTGGAGAACGCGCCGGTTCGGAGAGCGCGCCCGCTCGGAGAGACACATCCTCCCGTAGAGAATTAGAGAGCGATGCGCGTCTGGAGTGGAGCGCGTCTGCTGAAGGAGCGCGTCTGCTGTAGGAGCGCATCAGCGCTAGCTGCCGGAGTTAGGCTAGCAGACAGGGCTGGACCAGCATGAGAGAAAAAGCTAGCTGGAAGGACAGTCCTAGCTGTGGGGAAACTGACCTTGCTAGCTGAAGGGGCAGTCCTAGCAGTGGGAGTAAACTGACCTTGCTAGCTGAAAGGGCAGTCCTAGCAGCGGGGAAACTGACCTTGCTAGCTGAAGGGGCAGTCCTAGCAGTGGGGAAAACTGACCTTGCTAGCTGAAAGGGCAGTCCTAGCAGTGGGAGAAAACTGACCTTGCTAGCTGAAGGGGCAGTCCTAGCAGTGGGGGAAACTGACCTTGCTAGCTGAAGGGGCAGTCCTAGCAGTGGGAGAAAACTGACCTTGCTAGCTGAAGGGGCAGTCCTAGCAGTGGGGAAACTGACCTTGCTAGCTGAAGGGGCAGTCCTAGCAGTGGGGAAAACTGACCTTGCTAGCTGAAGGGGCAGTCCTAGCAGTGGGGAAACTGACCTTGCTAGCTGAAGGGGCAGTCCTAGCAGTGGGAGAAACTGACCTTGCTAGCTGAAGGGGCAGTCCTAGCAGTGGGGAAAAACTGACCTTGCTAGCTGAAGGGGCAGTCCTAGCAGTGGGAGAAAACTGACCTTGCTAGCTGAAGGGGCAGTCCTAGCAGTGGGGAAACTGACCTTGCTAGCTGAAGGGGCAGTCCTAGCAGTGGGGAAACTGACCTTGCTAGCTGAAGGGGCAGTCCTAGCAGTGGGAGAAAACTGACCTTGCTAGCTGAAAGGGCAGTCCTAGCAGTGGGAGAAAACTGACCTTGCTAGCTGAAGGGGCAGTCCTAGCAGTGGGGAAACTGACCTTGCTAGCTGAAGGGGCAGTCCTAGCAGTGGGAGAAAACTGACCTTGCTAGCTGAAGGGGCAGTCCTAGCAGTGGGGAAACTGACCTTGCTAGCTGAAGGGGCAGTCCTAGCAGTGGGGAGGCTACACAAAAAGTGGAGGCCATGCAGAGGGACCGGGTTAGCTGCCTGGGCATGGCTAGCTACAGGGCCTATGCTAGCTGCAAGGGCTGCATTAACATAGAGGCTGTGCTAGCAGCCGGGGCTAAGCTAGCAGACTGGGGCCATGCTGGTAGTAGAGGCCTGGCAAGCTGCAGGGGGGCTAACGAGGCCAACAGGGAAGCTAACAGGGGAGCTAACAGGGGAGACTAACAGGCAAACAGGGGAGCTAACAGGGAAGCTAACAGCGGAGACTAACAGGCTAACAGGGGAGCTAACAGGGAAGCTAACAGGGGAGCTAACAAAGGCTAACAGGGGAGCTAACAAGGGAGACTAACAGGCTAACAGGGGAGCTAACAAGGGAGACTAACAGGCTAACAGGGGAGCTAACAGGGAAGCTAACAGGGGAGCTAACAAAGGCTAACAGGGGAGCTAGAGGGAACAAAAAAAAAGGGAAAACTCAACATACACTGTCTGTGCTGGCTGGGGTCGTCGACTGGTCGGGTCGTACTGTTATGGTTTGTAACCGACCCCAATCGCACAACACAAGACAGGTATGAGAGTAAGCCAAGAACTGGGCATTTATTGAATACAACAGAAAAGCGGCACTGTCCCTTTAAGGGAGAACACAAAAATACTGGAACAAGGAAAAAGGGCAATGTGCCTTTAAGAGGCGAGCAGGCTAAGGGGAAGGCTAAGGGAGAACACAAAATACTGGAAAACAAGAACTAGGGAAAATAGGCACTGTGCCTTTAAGGGGGAACACAAAATACCGGAAAACAAGAACTAGGGAAAATAGGCACTGTGCCTTTAAGAGGCGAGCAGGCTAAGGGGCTAAGGCTAAAGGACAGGGCCAGGGCAAGGACAGGGCAGGAACAGGGGAAACGGAGAGGGGAACAGGGACAGAGGCCCGCGGAGGCGGGCTGGAGACAGGGACAGAGAAAACAGGGTTAAGGCCTTGGACAGGGCGAGGGACTGGGGCACTGGAGAGGGGAACAGGGACAGAGGCCCGCGGAGGCGGGCTGGAGACAGGGACAGAGAGAACAGGGTTAAGGCCTTGGACAGGGCGAGGGGCAGAGCTGCTTACAGGGATGGAGTAGGAGCGCGCAGGCTAGACGTCTGGAGGAGAGCGCGCCGGCTCGGAGAGACGCATCCTCCCGTAGAGAATTAGAGAGCGATGCGCGTCTGGAGTGGAGCGCGTCTGCTTGGAGAACGCGCCGGTTCGGAGAGCGCGCCGGCTCGGAGAGACACATCCTCCCGTAGAGAATTAGAGAGAGATGCGCGTCTGGAGTGGAGCGCGTCTGCTGAAGGAGCGCGTCTGCTGTAGGAGCGCATCAGCGCGGAGTCTGGAGTGGTGCGCGTCTGCTTGGAGAACGCGCCGGTTCGGAGAGCGCGCCGGCTCGGAGAGACACATCCTCCCGTAGAGAATTAGAGAGCGATGCGCGTCTGGAGTGGAGCGCGTCTGCTGAAGGAGCGCGTCTGCTGTAGGAGCGCATCAGCGCGGAGTCTGGAGTGGTGCGCGTCTGCTGTAGGAGCGCATCAGTGCGGAGTCTGGAGTGGTGCGCGTCTGGCGCGGGGTCTGGAGTGGTGCGCGTCTGCTTGGAGAACGCGCCGGTTCGGAGAGCGCGCCGGCTCGGAGAGACACATCCTCCCGTAGAGAATTAGAGAGCGATGCGCGTCTGGAGTGGAGCGCGTCTGCTGAAGGAGCGTGTCTGCTGTAGAAGCGCATCAGCGCGGAGTCAGGAGTGGTGCGCGTCTGCTGTAGGAGCGCATCAGCGCGGAGTCTGGAGTGGTGCGCGTCTGGCGCGGGGTCTGGAGTGGTGCGCGTCTGCTTGGAGAACGTGCCGGTTCGGAGAGCGCGCCGGCTCGGAGAGACACATCCTCCCGTAGAGAATTAGAGAGCAATGCACGTCTGGAGTGGAGCGCGTCTGCTGAAGGAGCGCGTCTGCTGTAGGAGCGCATCGCGCGGGGTCTGGAGTGGAACACTGGAATACCTCCCGTAGAGAATTAGAGAGCGCAGTACTGTGTCCCACTCCAGGCAAAACGGCGACAGGTGGCGAAGGCTGGCACCTCGTCTCACGCCGGAGATGAAACAGCATCCAGAATACAGAAACAGATACAGATAGGGAATCTCCCGTAGGAGCTTACAGATAGAGAACGACCCGACAAGGACTGGGGGGGAGATCCAGGTATTTAAAGCCCACTGGGGCGCTAATTAGAACACACATCAGGTGCGTGATGGTAATTGATACTTGACTAGAAGTGTGTGTTCGGCACGGACCAATCAAACACATAAATAAGGTAGTCCAAGGGTGTGGGCTGCTGAAGAGCAGACGAGAGTAAACGAACGCGAGGGTGGGGGCTGGAGAGGTGAAGAGACAGGGAATAAAAGGTCCAGGGAACAGGAATTAAAGGTCCAGGGAACAGGAATTAAAGGTCCAGGGAAGAGGCGAACCTCACAGTAACGACAACGCGAGGGTGGGGGCTGGTGAGGTGAGGAGACAGGGAATAAAAGGTCCAGGGAACAGGAGAACCTCACACACACCGTGCCAAGTAACACTCAGAATCCTGGGTGATGTTTAGAAAGCAATAGATAAAAGGTTAAATTGCAATAGCGAAGAGCAATGGAGACAATGAACATCCCTAACGTGTCCCTCTGGCGAAGTGAAAAAAAGACGAGTGCAGTGAGTTTGTATTTACACTGGCAAGTGGATTTGAATATAGCAGTTGGATCCAACTAACAAAAGTATCTCCGAAACCAAATCTCCATAAAGCTGAGAAAGGTAAGGCCACTCCAACTGCATCCAAGGAGACTCCTTCTTGAGGGAGACGTGGGTTCAACATATAAACGATCTACTCAAAACTGGTTAATATTATGCTGAAGTAAAAGTACTCGACCCAAATACGCCTGGAAGATTATTCCAAGGGATTAGTTTGTTGTTTGACCCTGATTCCTTTAAGCCACGTTTGTGTGCGTGTAACGTGTGTGTGAGAGATAGGGAGTGTGTGTGTGTGTGAGAGAGAGAGAGAGAGAGATTGCGAGTGTGAATGTGTGTGAGAGAGAATGTGTGCGCGTGTGACATATGCGCAAACCTAATCTCTCACTTGATAATCTCTCTCTAATCCCCCTCACTTGCCTGCCCACTGGCTGCTCAGTGCTCATTTGGGCATTGAGTACTTGGACAATTAATAAAACTACTACTACTTCAGTCTCAGGACATTTGGAAATAAGTACTTTGAGGTACTACAACCTCCTATTTTTACTCCCTTTTGAGTTTAAATAGAGCTAAGCGGAATTACTTTAACCAAGTACTGCATACCTTTGCTTGAAGAATTATTACATGGAGCTCATCTGAAGGAATGTATACTCAGCGATTCTGCCATCGGGAAATGTTTACTTTTTGAAGCTTCCTTATATGTATTTAGTTGATGGTTGTCACTTTTTTTCTTTCTTCCTTTTTGAGGAAAAAAAGGAATCTCGTTTGAATGGATTATTACTCTGACAAAATATCAGACATATGGAAATATCTACTCATGGATTACTGCGATCAGAATATTACTACATACCAAAACCCCATAATCTGTGTTTATCGGAGATTAACTGCAAGTCATTTTTGAAGTATTTGCCTTAATCTAATTTTGAGCATCAACTCTTCAATGGAACTCATTCAACATTAAGACACTCAGAAATATTTACTTTGAGTTACTGCAATTAGAATATTTTTTACATGGAAAATAATTCCCTTCTGAGTTTCATTGTTTTTAATCAGAGTTTTACCGCAAATACTTATTTGAAGTATTGCTTGGATCAAATTTTTAAGGGAATTGCCTTACTTTGATCGGGAATACGAAAATGTACACTTGGGAATACTGCAATGTGAATCTTTTTTTGCTTATTCGTGTACCGGAATACCGATGATGATATTTTTAAGTATTGTTTTTGGATATGGGGGATTTTGTACCTGACTGTGGGTATTTTTGATAGTAACGTCAATCATGTTAATTGACATAGTATTTCTGACAGTATAACACAGCTGGATCTATGGCATTTTTACAGATTCAAGCACTTTTGGATTTGGAATTTTTATACAAGGAATTCAATTAATTTGTGACTTTTTTTGTTGCAGTAACGTCAATCACTTTGTACAAACGTTGCCAATTGTACAAAGCTGAAAAAATATTGTCAAGTATTTTTTTTAGACTTTTTATAATACTAGTTTTGGCTATGGGGGATTTTACCCATGTGTGTATATCTTTGTTGATTACTTGGATCATTCAAGGTAAGATATGTCTAAGATGTGTAAAAACAGGTACTTTATAAAGGTCCACCTCACTGATTTGACCGTTTTACAAAATCATTGTCATGGAAGTGTGGGACATTAATGAGTCCTGTGGCTGCAGACCAATGATGAGGACAGTTGCTCGAGTGAGTAGTGGTCTGCAGAGGGGGGTCCTGACTGAGTGACTGCTGGTCCTGACTACTGGTTCACTGGTACTGGTTTCAGTGAAGTGGCCCTTTAAAAGCACTCGGTTTCATCCATAGTACATGTGTTGAATATGTGTGTAAAACTAACATACCACCATCTTTACTACTAATCAACAAGCTGGACAAGGTCAGGAGGTAGATATGGATTCTGGGATATCGGACTACGTGGGGTCAAAGGTCGAACTTGGCTGCCGATTTATCAACCCAGACCCACCTGTCAAAATCTCCCAGGTAATGTAGTACACAGGTATCATATAGTAGTATATCTACACAGGTATCATATAGTAGTATATGTATCTACAATCTACACAGGTATCATATAGTAGTATATGTATCTACACAGGTATCATGTAGTAGTATATGTATCTACACATATATCATATAGTAGTATATGTATCTATCTACACAGGTATCATATAGTAGTATATGTATCTACAATCTACACAGGTATCATGTAGTAGTATATGTATCTATCTACACAGGTATCATGTAGTATATGTATCTACACAGATATCATGTAGTAGTATATGTATCTAATGTAGTAGTATATGTATCTACAATCTACACAGGTATCATGTAATAGTATATGTATCTACACAGGTATCATATAGTAGTATATATATCTACACAGGTATCATGTAGTAGTATATGTATCTACACAGATATCATGTAGTAGTATATGTATCTATCTACACAGGTATCATAATATAGTAGTATATGTATCTACAATCTACACAGGTATCATGTAGTAGTATATGTATCTACACAGATATCATGTAGTAGTATATGTATCTACAATCTACACAGGTATCATGTAGTAGTATATGTATCTACACAGGTATCATGTAGTAGTATATGTATACACAGGTATCATGTAGTAGTATATGTATCTACACAGGTATCATGTACAGTAGTACGTAGTATATGTATCTACACATATATCATGTAGTAGTATATGTATCTACACAGGTATCATGTAGTAGTATATGTATCTACACAGATATCATGTAGTACGTAGTATATGTATCCACACATATATCATGTAGTAGTATATGTATCTACACATATATCATGTAGTAGTATATGTATCTACACATATATCATGTAGTAATATATGTATCAAAAAAGGAGGTAGGGACTGCACTCGGAATATCGTTGTTTTTATTTTCAAGTTGTTATAGCGCACAAAACGTTTTCAGCCATTCGGCCTTCATCAGTGTGCAAATGACAAATGTGACAAACACAACTTAAATAGGCTGTACTTGACAACAGGTGGGAACAATCGGCAATCAGTCAACAGGCTAGGTTGACGTCATGATTAGTAGCAGGGCTAGATTGACAGGTAGATATCACAATATCACAATATCACATAAATGTGTATGATGGCTATGTATGAAAAACAACAAATTGATACATATTACAATACAATATTTTCAGACCTGTATGGAATAAAAAAGACAGTACATTGGGGGTATCAGGTTGTTAGACCGTTCATTAAACAGTGTACTAGTTTTTTTCTCATATAGTAGATAACTTAGGATAGCACCTAAAGGAATGGAGCTCATATAGTAGATAACTTAGGATAGCACCTAAAGGAATGGAGCCAAAATGGACTCTTCATTCATCCCAGATGGAATACATAGATTTGAGCCGATGTCAATACAATATACAATATACAATTTACAACTCTGTATGGAAAAAAACACAGTACATTGGGGGTATCAGGTTGTTAGACTGTTCATTAATCAGTGTACTAGTTTTTTTACTTAGTAATATATGTATCTACACATATATCATGTAGTAGTATATGTATCTACACATATATCATGTAGTAGTATATGTATCAGTATATGTATCTACACATATATCATGTAGTAGTATATGTATCTACACACAGGTATCCTGTAGTAAGTAGTATATGTCCGGAGGTGTTAGAGGTGTTAGTTGGACAATGCATATAGGCTAACCGGTCATGTCCGCCTCCATTAATTCAGATTGATCACGGAGGTCGTCAAACCAACAAATTGAAGCAACAATCTTTTTTGAGAATACATAAATCCAACGAAGTTGTCAATTTCACAGACAACTCTGCTGAGTTCCTGTGTACACCCATGGAGTGTCGGTACATCTTCAGCGTGCCGGGAGCCAAGGTTGTTGACCGATGCAGTACAGAACCAGCACATGACTGAAATGAACGAGTCACTGAAGCAAATTTCTGCCTGTACAACCCAATGGAGAATAAACACTCATAACCACTGTAGGATAATAATAGTATTCAAATAGGAATAGAGTCAAATGACTTGCTCACTCAGAGGGTCCAGATAATAAGGTTTATTACCCAGATCAAATCAAATCATTACAACAATAGAGAATATGGCTGGAGATCTTACCTAAACAGACCAGCTCCGTCAGTCAGGTAAAAAGATCTTGCTCCCCAGTTGGGGGAGCAGTTAAGTACCAGGTGAACAATGGGGGGAGTGGGGGAAGGGGAGGGGAGGAAGGGGGCGTAGTTCATACATCAATATATTCCACAGTTGGGTCCTTTTCTCTTTTATAATGTGGCTGGGACAAGTATTCTCAGAGGTATGACTGGAATAGGTAAGGTCAGCATAACATGAGATAATAAATGAGATAAAATAGTAAAATTATAAACTTGTTGTGACCTATTTTGGTCATAGGGTCAATGAATGAAAAGAAATATAAAATAGTAAACACATGAGATACACAATTTAAAGGAATGATAAAATGAATTAATAAATGAGATAATTTGGTGAAATATAAAATAATGAAAGTAAATATAAAATGAATTAATAAATGAGATAATTTGGTGAAATATAAAATAAACAATTAAAGGAATGAAAGTAAATATAAAATGAATTATAAAATACACAATTAAAGAAATGAAAGTAAATATAAAATGAATTTGAATATGGTGAAATATAAAATAAACAAAGTAAAATGTCAGTATTTATACAGTGTGGGTTAAGATCTATGTGTATTTTTAGGGTTGTGAATATCGTCCCTTTTACTTTTTACCTGATGGCAACACCTTTTACTTTAGTATATACACTGTCATCTGGCTATGACCATCAGGTCGATGGTAAAATATAAAATCATTTAAAGGTTGGCATAGAGATATAAACGTGAATGAAAGAATGCAAATATGACCATCAGCTCAGTGAATGACACAATTTACAGGAATGTTTAAGAGAGATATAAAATGAATTAAAATAGTAAACAATGAGATAAAACGGTAAAATATACATCATTTAAAGGTTGGATAAAGAAATGAAAAGAAATATAAAATGAATTAGAATAGTAACGTCATTTAAAGGTTGGATAAAGAAATGAAAAGAAATATAAAATGAATTAGAATAGTAAACAATGAGATAAAATGGTAAAAACATGAATGGAATAGGACTTAATTCAAATATGACCATCAGCTCTGTGAATGACAGGAATGTTTAAGAGAGATATAAAATGAATTAAAATAGTAAACAATGAGATAAAACGGTAAAAATATACATCATTTAAAGGTTGGATAAAGAAATGAAATGAAATATAAAATATATTAGAATAGTAAACAATGAGATAAAACGGTAAACATGAATGGAATAGGACTTAATGCAAATATGACCATCAGCTCAGTGAATGACACAATTTACAGGAATGTTATAGAAATGAACAGAAATATAAATGAATTAAAATAGTAAGGTTTAGAGGTTCTGCATTGTGGATTCTAGTGCGTATCTGTGGAAGTATGGTGCGAGGGGGTTGGTGGGTTCGTCTTGCGTTTCTTCTCTCATGGTCGTAGCGATCATCATGGTTATCGGGGGGGGTTGGCTTGTGCAGAGTACTTTTGTGATGTATCCAACTCCGAATTTTATAGTATGCACACACACTACTAGGATAACGAATATTATTACTGCATACATAATGTACCGAACTACCACTGCTCCTATTGTACCAAGTTTCTCGGTCATCCAATCGGACATGGTATATGTTGGGGGGATGTGTGCGGCTCTGGAGATGTTGTGCAGGTGTTCAATGATGCTTGGTATAGTCATGTTGTCGTTTGCAGGTATGTAGACACAGCATTCTTGACCGATTAGTTTACATGTTCCTCCAGTACTAGATAGCAGGAAATCCAGCGCTGCTCTGTTCTGCAATGTCATCAATCTGATTGATGTCAGTTCGTTGCTGACGAGTGACAGTCCTTCAGCATCTGTGTTGGCTAAGTCTTCTATCAGTGTGGATAGGTCTGCGATTTGATCTAGGGCTGACATCACACCATAGGAGGGGATTAGTGCTCTGAAAAAGTCGCATGTCTTGCAGGCCCGGTCATGTGTGTGGAAGTGATTTGCGTGGCGTGTCTTTCTAGTCAGTGGGTGTTGTGGTAGGGTCGGTGTCACTCTCATGGCTGGCACTAAATATCCTAATGCACATGTGCCTTTCCATCCGGGTGGAAGGGACGGGTAAGCTTGTGCGCCACATATCCAGTAGGTCCCAGGCGGTGCTGGTGTTGTCGTTCGTTGGGTGGTGGGGGTTTCTTTGGTTGTGGGTTTCAGTGGTGTCTTTACAGGGTGGATGTTGTCCCAGGGTGGTGTTAATCTTTGTTGGCGGATGGGGTAGATATTGTCTCTGGTCCGGGGGGATATCGTTCTTCGTTTGCGGGTCGCCTGGGGCACTTCACAATGTTCCAACACCCCGACATTCTTTCCCCAACCCTTTTGAGATACACATTCTGTAAACTTTACTGGGGTAATAGAAACTGGTATTCCATTTGTATCATGACTTTGTCGAATCTTCATGTTTGATTTTGTGCAGCTTTCAGCTGTCCCTGTGGACTTGTTTAGAGAGGCTTTGTGGCATTCTGTTAGTGGGAGGCCCATTAACGGAAAACCATCTTCGGTAGAATGGGGTATTAAGCCGCATACATAGCAATTTGATTGGTTAGCAAAATGTGCGACTGCTTGGCTTAGCTTTAAATATAGGTTGTTGCGGTGACTGTTAACATATCTTTTGGTGCGTTCAACTGCTTTCCCCTTACCGCCCTTAAACCCATTGGTCCATGATTGAGGTTCGTCCAGTGTCGCCCACACAATGCATCCCGCTATGCCACATGCGATGATTAAGCAGTTCCAGTTGGTGGTCATTTTTCCTATTGTTATTGGTCTCATGGTAGATTTGCCCTTTTGCAGTGGGATGCGTGGATCCAGGATGCTTTTCCGTCGCACTTTACTGCCGTGTCCGTTACTAGCAGCACCTGAAATGGACCAGACCATCTGGGGTTTAGTTTACTTTTTCTTTTGAACACCATTATATATACATAGTCACCTGGGTTCAATCCATGACATGGTGTTGTTGGTGGTTGTGGTTGTGCCTGCCTCACTAAGGGGTGGAGTCTCTTCATCTGGGCACACAAAGCTTTGTAATAGTTAATAGCAATTTCGTCTGCTAGCAATAACTGGACTTGTGATAACGGGGGAAGCATTGTGGTTGGTGTCGACATTGGACGTCCAAATAATATCTCGTGAGGTGACAATCCTGTTCCTCTGTTTGGCATTGATCTCATTTGCATTAATACTAAGGGGAGGGCGTCGGGCCATTTAAGGCCTGTCTCTGTACATGTCTTAGCTAGACGGTTCTTGATGGTTGAGTTTTGTCTTTCTACCGCACCTGCACTTTCAGGGTGGTAGGGTGTGTGCAGGTGTATTTTCATGCTTAATGCGGTAGATAAGTTGTTTATCAGTTGTGCCATAAAGTGCGTACCTCTGTCTGAATTTATGGAGTGTGGACACCCGAATCTTGGAATTATTTCTCTGACTAATACCTTAGCTACTGCTTGAGCGTTGTTGCGTCTGCATGGGAAGACTTCGACCCATTTAGAGAACATATCTACTAAGACTAGCGCGTACTGGTATCCCATGCTTTTTTCTAATTGGATGAAATCCATTTGGATGTTAACAAATGGTCCCCAAGGTGGTGGGTGGGCGCCACGTCTAGTCTTTATAGCTTTACCTATATTGTGTTGATTGCATACAACACATCTTGAGCAGTATTGGTGAGCTAAACTGGTGATGCCTGGCGCGTGCCACTGTGAAGTGATACTGCCCACCATTGCGAATTTTGACACGTGGCTAAGTCCATGTGCTAATCTTACTAACAGGGGGAGGAGTTGTTTTGGAGCTACAACTCTACCGTCAGCATGTTTCCACATGCCGTCTGGCATTTTGGAACAACCTGCTGACGTCCATACTGGCCACTCAGATGTCGCCTCTGCCTGTAATGAAACGACATGATCAAAAGTGGGAGTATTATCATTGGCGATTGTGATAGCCATTTGTTTTACCAACAGGGAGGGGACGGTCGCTGCCCTTTTGGCACAGTGATCCGCTCTGGCGTTTCCCTTTTCAACCAGAGAAGGAGAAGAAGAATGTGCAACACATTTTACAACAGCCAATAGCTTAGGAAGTAAACACGCCTCTAGTAGGTTAGTGACTAATACAGCATGTTTGATGGGTTTCAAGTTTCAAGTTTCAAGTTTCTTTAATAGTTGTCATACAGAAGTACAGAATACTTTTGTACAAAATGCTTCTTACTGTTGCGCTCCAGAGACTGTGCATGACAAGATAAGTATGAAATAAAAACATAGTAAAAATTAGAAGGAAAAAAAAAAAAGAGGTCACAGTGTTCAGTTTAGACATATGTACAATGTTCGTAGACGTGGTTACCATACAATATACAATACTGTGCAGTGTACTAATATACAATACTATATAGTGCAAGGCATAAATGGACGAGGTGCAGTTTAGGTACAATTCACAGTAGGTGTACGAGTTGTAGTGCAAATCCTTTATCAATAAATATAAAGTGTAAGTGTGTTTGTGTGATCTAAAGTGTGGAGAGTGGGTGCTGCAGTGTGTTGTTTGTTTGAGTGAGTGTGTGTGTGCGTGTGGGTGTGTGTGCTGTGTGCATTTGATGGTTGTTGCATAGTGATTATTGTTCGTTTAGCGATTATTGTTCGTTTAGCAGCCTGATGGCCTGGGGATAGAAGCTCCTTCTGAGTCTTTCTGTGCTCGCCATAAGACTCCGGTATCGCTTGCCTGATGGCAGCAGTTCAAAGAGGCAGTTGTTCGGGTGGCTCGAGTCCTTAATAATTCTCTTAGCCTTCCCCTTGCACCGCTTGTTGTAAATGTTCTGGAGGGTGGGAAGCCCCCCTCTAATTGTGCGTTCGGCTGAACGTGTCACTCTTTGTAGTCTGCTACGGTCTTGTGCAGTGCTATTCCCAAACCAGGAGGTGATGTTGCCGGTCAGGATGCTCTCTATTGTACATGAGTAGAAGTTCCTAAGGATCTTCTGACTGACTTGGAACTTCCTTAGGCGCCTGAGGAAGTAGAGGCGTTGTCGTGCCTTCTTCACAACACTGTCAATGTGTGTGGTCCATGTCAAGTCCTCGGATATGTGGGCTCCGAGGTACTTGAAACTGTTCACTCTCTCAACTGGTGCCCCGTCGATGCTGAGGGGGCTGTAGTCCTTGACCCCCGACCTCCTGAAGTCCACAATCATCTCTTTTGTTTTGCTGACGTTCAGGGAGAGGCATTCCCTGACATCAGGGAATGCCTGATGTCTTAATGAACCCTCTGTGTTTCCATATTAATCCCACATTGTGCACTACATTGAACGCATAACTTGAGTCGGTGAAAATTGTAGCAGACTTACCCCTGGCCAACACGCACGCTCTCGTCAAAGCGAAGATCTCCGCTGCCTGTGCTGAACAATTATTAGGTAGTTTTGCACTTTCAATCATCACATGGTCATCAACAACAGCGTATCCAGCATTCAAATCACATCCATTAGTGTGTCTTGACGCGCTACCGTCAACATAATATACTAGATCACTGTTAACTAGTGGTGTTTGTTGTAAGTCGGCTCTGGGTGAGGTGACAGCTGAGATTGTATCAATACAGTTATGTGACATTTCGTTATCCTCATATAGGGGAACAAAATTTGCTGGGTTTATTGGCGGTGCACGTTTTATGGTCAAGTTTGGGTTTGCCAATAGGATCGCTGTGTATGTAGTGTGTCTGGATGCTGATAAGTGTTGTGTAGCTGCGTTTTGTAAAATAATACACACAGAATGTGGGACGTAGACTGTTACTGGATGTTCTAGAGTAATGTTGGCGCTTCTCGATACGCAGAACACGGCTGCAGCAACTGACCGTAGACACGGCGCATACCCCAAGGCTACACTATCAAGTCTTTGTGAATAGTATGCTATTGGTCTCATCTTGTCGCAATTTCTCTGGGCTAGGATCCCTGTTGCATAGCCTTCTCTTTCTGCGGCAAAAAGTGAGAATTCCATACTGTAGTCTGGCATGCCAAGGCCGGGCGCTGTGGTTAAAGCTTCTTTCATTGCTTGGAACGCAAGTTGTAGTGTCGGAGTCCATGCGATCTGTTTGGGTTGGTCAGATAACGTTAGTGCACGAAGAGGCTGGTCTAGTGCGGCGTAGTTGAACACGTGTTGGCGACAAAAATTAGCTGCTCCCAAAAATGATAGCATTTCTGTCTTTGATTTTGGATTGGGGCAGTTTTGCAGAGCTTGTACTCGGGTGTGGGATATTACCCATTTCGAACCGTCGAGTGTGTGTCCCAGGTATTTTACTCTGGTTTTGCAAAACTGTAGTTTTGGCAATGACGCTTTGTGTCCTTTGTTTGCAAGGGTAGTCAATAGTATGACAGAGTCTGTGTGGCATGCTGCTTCACTTGGGGATGACAACAATAGGTCATCTATGAACATTAACAGTGTACTTCCGCCGGGGAACTGTATATCTTTTAGGTCGTGGTGCAAAGCTTGACTATACAATGTTCCTGATTCTGTGTATCCTTGTGGTGCTCTCGTCCACGTCAGTTGTTTACCATTAAATTCGAAAGCGAAAAGATATTGTGAGTCGGCATGGATTGGGAAACTAAAATATGCACTGGATAAATCCACTACTGTGTAATGTGTTGTTGTTGTGGGGATTAATGCCATTACTGTAGATGAATCAGAAACCAATGGGGTGATGGGGATCACGCATTGATTTATGGCTCTCAAGTCTTGTATAAATCGCCAATCACGTTTGTTAGCCTTTATAATGGGACAAATTGGTGTGTTGCAAGGACTTTCGCAGTGTTTTAAAATGCCTTGTGATAGCAGTGATTCTATTACTGGTGTTATTCCATCGATGGCTTCCTGTTTCAGTGGATACTGCTTTAGTTTGGGAGGGGTACAATCTGGTTTCAGTGTGACTCTGTGGGGGACTGCAGATGTCATTAGCCCGACTTCAGTGGAGTGTGACGCCCACAGTTTATGGGGTACCTTAGACAATGAAGTTTCAGGAAGGAAAACAGCGTGTGGGGGCTCTGGTATGCATATCAATGGCCCTTCAATCATGAATGGGGGTATGGCTATTATGTATCCATCTTTCAATCTAGTTAAATTCCACCCATTTTTCATCTTAACAGTGTGGGAGGTAGCCGTTCTTTTGTCTGTCTGTAGTCTTATCATCATGGGGGACAAGTCCTGTTCTCCTTCCGCCGTGTCGAATGCGATTGATATGTGTGGGGTATAATCAGAGTCATGAATTGCCACTCTTTGAACTTCTGATAAGATTACTGTGGCTGCAATGCCTTCATGGGAGATGTATATTTCTGAGAATGCTGGAAACAGTGTGGTCTTACCAATGGATGATTTTACCTTTTCTATATATACTTTTGGTACGTCTGTATCCCATTTGGACGCTGTTACGTGGTGTTCGGCCAGGAACTTCATCTGTAAACACCTCGCGTTCACTCCTGTGTCGGCTTCTGTTATTTCTTTCAATGCTGTGGAAACAAACTCATTGATAGGATCATTATTTAATTTCCATCTGTATTCTATCACATTTCCCACTCGTTGTGACATCATCTGTTGCATTTCAATTCTTTCTCCCTTCTCTGGTAGCTGTAAAAAGACTCCATCTTGTGAGCAGTAAATGTTAGCGTTCATTTTACAAAGCAAATCTCGTCCACAAAGGTTAACTGCTGCTTTAGATGTTAATAACAAAGAGTGTTCAGTTGAAAAAGAATCGCTAGTTGATTCTATTTTAACTGGTATAGACAAAGGGATTGTCTGTGGGATACCGCTTATCCCGACTGTTAATACAGACTGTCCAGACAATGGTAATGACATTGTGCTCTCATCAATTGATGATTGTGTGGCTCCGGTGTCTATCATGAAAGTAACTTCTTTGTTATTTATCATTAAGTTAATTTTGGGTTCCTCTTCGGGATTTGCTGTTAATATTTGCATAACATTCTCCAGACAGATATTTTTTCCTGTTGGCACCTCTATGCGACATTCGTCGCCTCGTCTCCTTTGAACGGATCCGCCATAGTGTAATCTGCATATGGTGGGGCGCTAGGATGGGGTTTGTGGGGCCTGTGTGAATCTCTTTGCATGTAGTCCCCTTTGTTTCCATTCTTCCTATTCTCCTTTTGACAATAGGCCGCCAAATGGCCCTTTTGTTGGCAAATTAAACATGTTATATGGGGGCACTCTTGTACTCGGTGTTCTGGTTGATTGCAATTGTAGCATGTTGGAGGCCCGTATCGCTTACCCCCACCCCCACCCTTCTGGTTATTTCCTGTTCCCTGGGGGTAGTAATTTCTAGCTGGGTAACAGTGTATTGCTTCCTCTTCTACCACCTCTTGTCGAGATACAAAGACTCCGATGTCTTTGATGACACGTTTCTTGTCGTGATGCTGTCGTTCTATATTGATGGCTGCGTTCTTAACGTTTGCAATAGGAGAGCTCTCCCAATCTAACTGGACGGCTTTCAAATGTTTTCCAACGTGTGGTAGGAGGCCGTTAACGAAATAGGATACCTGGATTGCGAGTCCCTCGTCTGCCGTTAATCCGCTGTTCGCGGCCCAAGCCGCTTTAAATTTACTGTAAAACGCATCGACTGTTTCAGACTCGTTTTGAACGCAAGCTGTGATATTTGACATGCATGCATTTCGCCTTGCCAAACCTTGTATCGCGGCTGCTATCGCAGTAATACACTGTTCCCTAGTGTTGTTTTCACTCCAGACATCACTGCTTGGAATAGCCATTTGCGTTGAGACGCTGTGATATTTATTTCCTAGACATCCCAACATTAGCTGTTTTATGTCTCTAGGAGTCGGGCTATAGCAATGGCATATTAAATCCAATTGTTCGATAAAACTCATTGGGTCTCTGTCGGGTTTGGGAAATTGTTCAACGAGTCCTTTTAATTCTGTCGGTGACCATGGCCGGTAAACTGTAGCGTTTACATTTTCGCCTAGTGGGACAATCCTCATAGGATATGTGCTGGTCGGTTTCTCGGATCTAGTGACCATTTGTGATGGTTCCTGAGGCGTTTTAACCTTTCCTATTCTATTCGCTGGTGGTGACGGCGTTTGCACTGCTGGTGAACTGTCCTGTGTTCTAGCAGGTCTATTGTTCCTTGATGGTCCTGCGTCTATACTTTCTCTTTCGTCTGGGTTCCTATCTAAAACCACATGTGCGTGTCTGTTAAACGTTACTCTTGTGGATACGTCATCGTCTGAATCGTCCTCTACCACACATGCGGTCAGGCTTGGATATAGGCCTTTAACATTTTTGATATTGGGCCTTTCGGGTTGAGACTGCGTTATAATAATTTTTTCCGCCTCTTTTTTTAAATGTGTCATATTTCTCAACTCTATTTCACATTGCCACAAAACCAATGCATGTTCGATACGACTCTGTTTTCTCACGGTAAACGACCTGGCACGTTCACGGAAACATTCGCGTACGCCCCTAAGTTTTCCATTATTAAAACACCCTAGGACTGGCCAGTTGTTTTTTGTCCATTTTGACCATAATCCCAAATATTTTACAGCTATAGGTCCATATTTTGTTAGCATGAAGTCGCACGGAGAGTTGCCGGTAACGTCATTTTTGCTTAGTGAACGCCCCATGATACCAGCTATATGCTCCGCGTTGCCCTCGACGTAATGTCCCTGATATGATCAACCGTGTTGTCTAACCGGTATGACTGGTAAACAGTGAGGAGGAGAGAGAGAGAGAGATAGACAGACAGAGATAGACAGGCAAATAACTAGAACAAATGCCCTATTTTTAGTTATAACTAAATAATTGTATATAAGGTGGAGACCAGACACTCAATCTTATATATTTGGTATCTTAATTATAACTTATTTTATATACTTGGTATCTTAATTATAGCTTATTAACTGTAGCAATCTATATTGTTCCAGAGAACCAATTTGGGTATTCATTCAAGTCAAAGTTAATTTGTCAGGTCTGATTCTAAGATATATGTATTTCAGTTGTATACTGCTATACCTAATTTAGATGTTGAATCCTTATACATATTATTCCAATTACTTTATGTATCGTTATCACTATGTAATTTATAGCGCCGTTATCATTACCTATCGTGAAACCGGAAGTGGAACCAAAACTACAATTCCCAACCGGAAATCACTACCGGAAATCACTTTCCTGGCTTCCTTGTATAACGTTAACTCGTCTCTCAATGCTTTGCGATATCAATATCAGCCGGTTCGTTCTTAACTCAATAAAACACCTCGGCGGGTTATAATACTGTGCACATACAAACAAGACTCAAACAGACAAACAAACGAAAATACATAAAAGTTAACGTGTGTATATACCTGGGCCCTCATGCATCAACGTGGACGTAGAACTTGACCTACTTCCACACGTAAGCACGGAATGTAGAACTAGCGCACGCACAGGGAAGTCGGCATTCATCACACTTGCGTACGCAGGCTCTACGCACACCTGTCATGATGAATACCACTTTGTTCTACCGTCAATGCTCGTGCATGATTATCCATATATGGTCATGAAAATGAGGAAACACCCCCCATGGGATGTGAAATAATGGACCGACCCGTTAGAAACTCCACGGAGAATTCACTGCTGTCGAACCAAGAAGACACTATCGCGTATTATGGGATAAATAATAAAAGGCGGACTTGTAAACGGTGATGTCAGATATCAACGGCTCCCTAAGACCATTGCTGCAATTCTGCCTGGACAGCTCAAAATACTAATAAAGACCGTTCGTTGACCACTGTTTGGCGTTGGTTGTGTGTCATTATAACCGTGCTGTAATATGAATGCCTTTATTAGTTGTGTTCGATTGGCTATATGATTTTTAGATGCATCTATTTTGTTGTCGGCTAATAAAGACCGCGCTGGAATATGACTGCCTTTTCCCGTGTTGTTTGATTAATACCCCAGGGATTAAAGTTCTCCTCAATTTTATTCCAAATCGCGATGGATCTCCCGTCAATTTTCTACCTGCTGCATATGATTTCTAGAGGCATACTACAATCTATTTTGATGTCAGTATTGGGTAGCCTATATAAACAATATAATACGAGAGCATATACAAGAACAATGAATCTCACTGCATGTATGATAGCCTGCCTTTCAATACATGAACTTGAATCCCATCATATACATAGTCTGTCCACTATAGTGTCATTGCAATGCGTTTTCTATTCTTTCTTATACAGTAAAAAGGGGGAAGAACACTATATTCATATGACTTGTATTCTGCTTACAGCTTCGAAGTTCCACTTGTTTCGTTTAACGTAAAGCCTTTTAAATATAATCAAAACGTTCCCGTGTTTCTGCGGTCTGCGCAGAATAATAACGAGTTGAGCTTTATGATTTATGATGAATTGAAAATGGGGGACCCTGATGTAAACAAGATGAAAGTTGGTCTGCATCCCCAATCAACAATTGTATGTACTGAGCTGTACTTATTAAGGACTCGAGCCACCCGAACAACTGCCTCTTTGAACTGCTGCCGTCAGGCAAGCGATACAGGAGTCTCAAGGCGAGCACAGAAAGACTCAGAAGTAGCTTCTATCCCCAGGCCATCAGGCTGCTAAACGAACAATGAATGAACACTACACAACAACAACCACCAAACACACATAGCACACACATCCACACGCACACACTCACTTTAAACAAACACACTGTAGCACCCACTCCACACACTTTATAGCACACACCCACTTTAAACAAACACACTGTAGCACCCACTCCCCACACTTTATATTTATGGATGAAGGATTGCACTACAACTCGTACACCTTACTGTAAATTGTACCTAAAACTGTACCTCATCCCATTTCTGCTTTGCACTAGATAGTACTGTACATTAGTACACTGCATAGTATTGTGTATTGTATATTATATGGTAACTCAGAACATTGTACATATGTCTATACCGAACACTGTGACCTCATTTTCTTCTTCTAAATTCATGCTATATTATGTTATTATGTTAATTGATACTATCTTGTCTAGCACAGTCTCTGGAGCGTAACAGTAAGAAGCATTTTGTATGAAAGTATTCTGTACTTCTGTATGACAACTATTAAAGAACTTGAACTTGTACTGTACTGTACCAATTCTGCAATCTGTTAATAAACTTTTCAATCAATCAATCAATCAAGCTACGCGGAGCGCAGTCAGTCAGTAGCCTACACCCCGTATATTCCGATAACGCTATATAAACCATGCTGCATTCATTCTGAGAGAAAGATCTATTATTCCAAATGCTATTTATAGGGTTTTGACCATAATTACACTACTGTTGCTATTTTACAATGAACTATAATGAACTACGGTTCGTACAGAACGTGCCAGTGTTATTATGCACAGAAGCTCATTTCCTTGTTGTAATAATATATTCTACCACTGGGCGCTAGGTACGCCAGGTCTGAAATGTGCGTAGATGTAAGCACGAAGTCAAGTTCAAGTTCAAATTGATGAATCCCACTCTTTGCTTAGAAATGATCGTACGCACAGGGTAAGCACAGATCTGTGCGTAGAACACGTTGATGCATGAGGGCCCTGGTCTGTATTGGATCGGTGTTCGTTTAGTCGGCCAGCATCTGCTGCGACAAGGCATTTATCCCTTGATATAATAATACATCGTTATTAAAGTCATAACGACCGAACCTGACTTCGAAATTTAACAGCGATATATTAGATTATATATATCCTTTAATCATACTCTCGGTCTCTTGAACCCGCGACTAATGTCCCGTTAAATGTACATTCACGTACTACCGGGACATCGCCGGTCACCTTCCCGCTTTCTGTATGATTGAAGGGTTAATTTTAATCCGAATATATCGTTTTCAGGAATGGAAGAGATTGTGAGCTTAGTTTAAGGTTGCATCTATGAATATATATATATCGTTACTCTGTTAAATCTAATTAGATTATAACAGCTTCTCGGTCCTAACTTCCCGCCTCTTTGCCAAAAGAATCATAGAATAGTTTCTAAGAGAGTAGCGTTTTCCAATGATATCACTCTAATAAGCTCACGTATCTTCTTTTGTTGCCTATATTTCAGCCTGAATTAGACTTGGGTTAGCAAACCAACAACCTTAATTTGTGCCCTAACTTTCGGTTTGGCCACAGCTCAAATCCGGGAATAGCACTAACAACCCATCCTCTCAGAAGATCTGTCCAGATAAAGGACCCAGGTACACGCGTTCCCCAGTACGATTCTCAATACAGCCCAGATATTCAATACATGTTATTCTATTGTCCAGCCATAGTCTCGAATATTAAAACACACAGTAAATGCTCACCTTGTGTAGAGAGAAGTGGGGATCACACCAATGTGTTCCAGATACCGGCCGGCCTAAACTAATCCTTTTCTCTCTACACCTGAGAACAGATCAGTCTGCACAAAATTCGAAATTCGCGACGCCAAATTGTAGGATAATAATAGTATTCAAATAGGAATAGAGTCAAATGACTTGCTCACTCAGAGGGTCCAGATAATAAGGTTTATTACCCAGATCAAATCAAATCATTACAACAATAGAGAATATGGCTGGAGATCTTACCTAAATAGACCAGCTCCGTCAGTCAGGTAAAAAGATCTTGCTCCCCAGTTGGGGGAGCAGTTAAGTACCAGGTGAACAATGGGGGGAGTGGGGGAAGGGGAGGGGCGGAAGGGGGCGTAGTTCATACATCAATATATTCCACACCACTATTTTGCGCTTGCGTTTACTGTATACTGCAAAATAAATGCCTTTTTTCGTTTAGGTTTTTTAAAGTTAGAATAAGACCTTGCAAGGGTAGACTTAAAACTGCTGTATGATCCTCTTGACTAAATTGCTGCAGCGTTTGGAGGTGGGTTTTCTGCATCTGTCCCCCCGTGCCAAGCACAGCCACCAAACTTTCAGCAGGCCAACTGCACTCTACAATGGCTCTTGTGTGCGCGTGAGCTCCTGTTGGGTTAGTGAGAGTCATTAACCATGGCTTCAGTGGATAACCCCGATCACCCGCATTTAAGTGATATTTTAAATAGATACCCCAGTAATAACATTACAATTAAATTAAATTCGGCCTGAATGAGTCATGCGTTCCTCCTGGTCACTGGCAACAACATTTATCAGCCGGTATCAGATTATCTGTACATTGGCAGAGTGGAATCCCTTTCTATTCCCAATCCCTAGTCCCCCCCCCCACCCCTTCCTCTGCATTGGCGCTGCAATGTCGGCTGCCTCGTGTGAGGGAGACCTCCCCCACCCAGGACTTGGCTTGTGCACTCCCCCCCACCTTCCCCCCCCTCCCACTCCCCCCCCCCCCCCCCTACAGCCCTGTAACAACCCCAACCCACTCCCCCCTCCTTCCGTAAATGGCGCTGCCTATGACGGCTGCCAGTCTGTTTGCGGTGGTGAATATGCATATGTTTGTCTCAAGGCTCTGTACCATTATTACTATCTAAAATGTAATAATTGTGGAATATTACTGTAATGAGCTGTATGTGTATGATCCAAGCGTCCTATGATCCTCATAGGAGCATAACAGAAAAAAGCATTCCATGTGAAGGTATTCTGTATCTTTGCATGTCAACTAATAAAGAAACTTGAACTTGAACTTGATAACTGAATTTGTTTATTGATGGAGCTTATGAAGTTTATTAATCCTGCTGGTGGCCAAAAATCCCAGGGTGGAGAGGACTTGAATGTGCATGGGGATGACATTCATGTGCTTTGTTCCACGCTCCAATTTGGGTCCCAAATTGTGGTACAAATTAGGGATGCTCGATATTGGCTTTTTTACCGATACCGATATACCGATATTGTCCAACTCTTAATTTCCGATACCGATATCAACCGATATCACATTTTAATGCCGATATCGGCCGATAATATCGGTAGGCCGATAATATCGGACATCCCTAGTACAAATCAAGGAGAATGTGTCTCAGGTAGCGGACTCTTCTTAATATTATGTTCTCTCTGCAAATAGACTGCCATATCTCTGAAAACAACTCCCCGCGGAGCGCACCCTGTGACAAGTCTTCCGATAACGCAAGATAAACCATACGGAAAGACCTATTCCAAATGCTATTTATAGGGTTTGACAATAATTACACACATGTCTCTATTTTACAATTAACTATAATTAATTATAAGTCATACCGAACATGTCGGTGTTGAAACTCTAATGCATGAAAGCTTATTCCGTCTGTTGCAGTTTTCCTATTCTACCGCTTGGTGCCATGTACGCACGGTCGGAGCTGTGCGTAGATGTACACACAATCTCAAGCACAAGTTCATATTGATAAATCCCACACTTTGTTTAGAAATGATCGTATGCACGGTTTACGCACATATCTGTGCGCACGCAGCATTGATACATGAGGGCCCAGCTCTTTCTGTGTTGAAAGTCACTCTATATGACAACAGCAGAAAGGTAGAATCTTAAGCACGATATTTTCAGAAAATTACCCTAACTTTACTACTATTACTTCAACAGGTAACATGGCAGTAGTAGTACTAGTATTAGTACTCATAGCAGTACTTTAAGCAGTCATACTACTATTAAGTACTCTTCTCTTTTCCAGGTAACGTGGCAGAAGATGGTCAATGGAACCAAAGTCACTGTTGCCATCGCAAACCCGTTGCTAGGTGTCTCGGTAGCCCCTCCCTTTCGTGACCGCGTTGCCTTCAAGTATGAATCGTTGTGGAGACGTGGGGAGCGTGGTCAGGCCCTGAACGATGCTACGATCACCATGGCAACTCTACATCTGGTGGATGAGGGTCTGTACGTGTGCGAGTATGCAACGTTTCCCGCCGGGAACAGAGAGGGAATGGTCAATCTAACTGTGTACGGTAAGAAGTACTGCATAAATATACCTAGTAATAGTAGTATTAGTGGTACTAGTGCAGTGACTGTTTGGGGCATGGCCATTCAAAACGTGTGCCCAGTCGGAAGGGATCAAATAACAAACTCAGCAAGACCGACGGCTTCTCAGTTACAGTGGGTGACAATATTGTCACAAGGAAAGATGAAATTACCTACATGGGTTCCATCCTAGAGGCTAATCTTTCCTGTGACAAAATGGCATCCAATGTAATAAAAAAAAGTCAACCAACGAACTCGATTCTTGTACCGGATCTCCTCTCTGGTAAACAAGAATACCCTGAAGACTCTGGCAGGAGCACTCATTCAAGAGTACTACGACTATGCTTGCACCTCATGGTACCAAAGCACCTCAAAGGCACTAAAAACCAAATTACAAACATCTAAAAAAAAAATAGTCAGACTACTGCTTGACCTGACTCCTAGAACCCACCTCACCCCTGCCCACTTTGCCAACCTAGGATGGCTTAGAGTCGACGACAGAGTACAGCAACTTGCAATGGGCCTGGTCTACAAGATACACTACACGACCAAGGTACCCATAGCTGTTAGAAAACCCACATGTTTGTTTACATTCCTCTGTCCTCTAGCCACTAATTAGACTAAGCCCATCGGTCGTCAAAGTGTTAAGGGGATGCAGACCAGAGAAAGACGTTTGTCTTGTTTACATCAGGGTCCCCCATTTTCAATTCATAGTGAAGGGACTAAACACGTTTCGCAACTATGCCACATCAATGTGGAACGCCCTACCCACAGCCGTAAAAAAAATGTGAATCCATACCCACCTTCAAAACCGCTCTCAAAGAGCACCTACGGGAGGCTACAATTAGAAACTGACCCCCGTAAATGCCCGAACACTCTCCCACACCCTCCTAATGTACATTTCCCTCCCCCTCGTATGTATATATTTACTGTCTGTTAGGATCTCTGTTTAACAGTACTGTATATTTGCATATCTTGTATGTCACAAATGTACTGTATATCTGTATGTCATGTATGTCATAAATGTCATGATTAGATTAGATTTTTATATCTGTATATCTGTATGTTGTGCATGTCATAAATGTCATTATGAATTGAAAATGGGGGACCCTGATGTAAACAAGACGAAAGTCTTTCTCTGGTCTGCATCCCCTTAGGCTGGTAAAGATATGCCTCCTAAAATGTCTAAATGGAAGTACAGGAAGTACAGGCTACAGGCTTTCCGGTTTCGACAAAACAATTATAGAAACGTGTGAAGTGCACAATATTTCCTCGTTTAAGCCACTGCAATGGCTTTACCTGAAGAACTTACTACATGACCGGGACGTTCTAGCTTGTTTGCTGACAGGATTCGGGAAAAGTTTAGTCCGTTTTGAGGCAGCTTCCAGGGGAAGTACATACACCGGAAATTCTACCCCATACACACTTTCGGCAGTAGTTCTTTACCAGGCTTTATCTCACAAACTATCATTACACATGGGCAAAACAGAGTCCATTCTCTTCGGTTCAAATAACAAACTCAGCAAGACCGACGGCTTCTCAGTTACAGTGGGTGACAATATTGTCACAAGGAAAGAAGAAATTACCTACCTGGGTTCCATCCTAGAGGCAAATCTTTTCTGTGACAAAATGACATCCAATGTAATAAAAAAAGTCAACCAACGAACTTGATTCTTGTACCGGATCTCCTCACTGGTAAACAAGAATACCCTGAAGACTCTGGCAGGAGCACTCATTCAAGGGTACTACGACTATGCTTGCACCTCATGGTACCAAAGCACCTCAAAGGCGCTAAAAACAAAATTACAAACATCTCAAAACAAACTGGTCAGACTACTGCTTGACCTTACTCCTAGAACCCACCTCACCCCTGCCCACTTTGCCAACCTACACTACACGACCAAGGTACCCATGTACATGTCAAAATACTTTGCAAAGGTCAGTGAATACCACGATCACAACACCAGAGGGAGCTCCACAAATCATGTTAAACCCAGATTCGGCTCAAACAAGGGACTAAACACGTTTTGCAATTATGCCACATCAATGTGGAACGCCCTACCCAAAGCTGTAAAGGAATGTGAATCACTACCCACTTTCAAAAACACCCCAAAGAACACCTACGGGAGACTGCAATTCGAAACTGGACCCTACAAATGTCCTAACCCAGTTGTACAGTAAAGACCAAGTATGGCTTTGTCAGTATTCCAATGTACAGTGTACAGTGTCGTCGTCCCCCCTACCCAACCACACCCCCCCCCCCCACCTCCAATGTACAGCCCCACCCACCCAACCCCACCCCACCTACCCAACCTCCTCCAATGTACAGTTTCTATGTCAAATGTATATACACTCTTTTTCTGGACTCTTTTTGTATCACAAACAGTACTGTATTTGCAAATCTGGTATGTCATAAATGTATAGATGTAGCAGTACTGTCTATCTGTATGTCGTGTGTGTCATATGATGAATTGAAAATGGGGGACCCTGATGTAAACAAGACGAAAGTCTTTCTCTGGTCTGCATCCCCTTAACAATTGTATGTATTGAGCTGTACTGTACTGTACCCATTCTGCAATCTGTTAATAAACTTTTCAATCAATCAATCAATCAAAAACCAATTACTTGGCTCCCGGTATTGATGCTTGCCGCACTGTCAGGGGCATGGCTGTTCGGAGCAGGCTGATTGCTTGACCGCTGGAAGTGCTGCTGGCAGTGTTGTAGAGACCTGGGGTATGGCTGCTGGCAGCGTTGTAGAGACTTGTGGTATGACTACTGGCAGCGTGGAGACCTGTGGTATGACTGCTTGCAGAGTTGTAGAGACCTGGGGTATGACTGCTGGCAGTGTTGTAGAGACCTGGGGTATGACTGCTGGCAGTGTTGTAGAGACCTGTGGTATGACTGCTGGCAGAGTTGTCGAGACCTGAGGTATGACTGCTGGCAGAGTTGTAGAGACCTGGGGTATGACTGCTGGCAGAGTTGTAGAGACCTGAGGTATGACTGCTGGCAGAGTTGTAGAGACCTGGGGTATGACTGCTGGCAGAGTTGTAGAGACCTGGGGTATGACTGCTGGCAGCGTTCTCAAGACCTGGGGTATGACTGCTGGCAGTGTTGTAGAGACCTGAGGTATGACTGCTGGCAGAGTTGTAGAGACCTGGGGTATGACTGCTGGCAGTGTTGTAGAGACCTGAGGTATGACTGCTGGCAGAGTTGTAGAGACCTGAGGTATGACTGCTGGCAGAGTTGTAGAGACCTGAGGTATGACTGCTGGCAGCGTTCTCGAGAATCACTCATCTGATCAACTTCACACTCGACACTGCTCTCCCTTGGGTCCTCAGCAATACACCCGCCAAAAGTAAAGTTTGTTGTTATAGTGCCACCATCTGGCCAAATGTTACCAAATTCCATGGAAATTGCCTGAGGAAGTACAGAGTCCAACAACGCCTGCTGGTCCAATTCTACACCGCCATAATACAAAGCATCCTCACCTCATCCATCACAGTCTGGTACGGTTCCACTGACAAACACACCGAACACAAACTTTAACGCATCACCAAGACAGCCTCCAAAAGAATTGTCTGCTCCCTCCCCGCTCTGGACTCCATCTACACCTCACGCACAGTCACCCGCTTTGGTAAAATAGTCAACGGTCCCTCCCACCCAGCACACCACATATTCCAGCGCATGCCCTCAGGTCGCTACAGGTAAATTCTAACTAAACACACATGCTTCAAGAACAGTTTTTTCCCCACAGCAGTCCGAACACTAAACGCTCTGGCCCGTCCTATCACGGTTGAGTATTTGAACCCAATATGCAGCAAGGAGAAGCGGTAGACGGAACTGGATAAAACCCAATATGGGTGTATTTAATAGGTTGGTCTATGTCCAGGCAGAGGTCGGTACACGGGGTGGTAATGTCCAGGGTGTGCACGGGGACTAGAGAGTCAGACAGACGGGGTCAGAGCAGGGACAGGAATCGTCAGCCGAGCATGTGTCAAAGCAGTTCCTTGTGAGGCCAGTGTCTCCAGGTCTTAGCCGGGTCAGGTCCTCCTGGTCCTCCAGTCCAGGTCTCCATGAGAGAGGATGAGAATACAAGTTAGAGAGGGTCGAATGAACATGAGAGCGAGGCAAGCAACTACATGAAACAGAACACCTAAATACGAGCAATAATAACGTGACTACAGGTTAACAAGATATTACGATCTGACAGCTTCTCTGTGTCTGGGGCGGGGTTATATACCAGGATCAGGGGTGTAAAGTACTTGAGTAATTGTACTTTGTTCAAATCAAATCAAATCAAATTTATTTATAGGGCCCGACAACACACATTAATGTCCCCATGGGCCGTACAGGTCTTCTTTAAACAAGTCAAGAAGAAAACATAACAATAAGTCAAGAACAGAACAAGAACACCATAAGGTCCAAAATTTTTTAGATGAATGCAAATAAATGAAAGAATGCAAGCACTCCCAGACATACCCCACGCGAAGGTAAGGAAAAACTCACTAAAACCTAACAATAGGGAAAAAAGCTCCACAGGCAGTGTGGAGGAGAGAAACCTTAGAAGGGCCATTCAAGGGGGGATCTCCCTTCTTAGATGTTGGTGATATTAGTGTTGCAGACGGACAGTTGGTAAGCATGCACTCATGTGTGTGGTGAAACACAGATGAGTGCATGCAATAGCAACTGTACATTTTGAAAGATTAAAGATAGAGCTAATAGCGATAGCAACTGAACATTTTGAAAGATTAAAGATAGAGTTGATAGCGGATCTATTTGAGGCACAGGGGCGGCGCAAAGAGGGTCACGTCCTCCCCGTCTTAGTCACGGGACATTCAACACTCCGGTCGTTGCTCAGGGACAGCCGGAGACAGGGAGATAGGGGGTGGCGCAGAGAGGGTCGCAAACTCCCCGACATCATCGCGGGACATCCGGCACTCCGGTCACCACTACGAGACCTCCGGAGACAGGGGGGCACGCAGAGGGGGTCGCAATCTCCCGGCCTTCGTCACGGGGCGTCCAACACTCCGGTCAACACTCCAGGACAGCAAGAGGGGGGGGGGGAAGAGTTAGAGAGTTCCCATGTTTGTGGTGCTGCAAAGGAGCAGACATGTAGTACCCTGTAGTGCCATGTAGTACCCTGTAGTGCCATGTAGTACCCTATAGTACCCCGTAGTGCCATGTAGTACCCCGTAGTACCCTGTAGTACCCTGTAGTGCCATGTAGTACCCTGTAGTGCCCTGTGGTACCATGTAGTACCCTGTAGTGCCATGTAGTGCCATGTAGTACCATGTAGAGCCATGTAGAGCCATGTAGTACCCTGTAGTGCCATGCAGTACCATGTAGTACTCTGTGGTACCATGTAGTACCCTGTACCCTAACTAAACTACCCTATAGTAAACTACCCAGTGGTACCATGTAGTACCCTGTACCATAACTAAACTACACAGATTAATCTAAAGGTCAGTCCCCGACCAGGTGAGATCAAGGTAGGTTGAAGGAGAGAGAGAAAAGATGAGTCTTAAGCAGGGATTTAAAAGCTTCGACAGAGCAGGCGCCCCTGATGACGGCAGGTAATTTGTTCCACAGGTAGGGAGCGCGGTAGACAAAGGCTCTGTGGCCGGCGGATTTCTTTTTAACCCTAGGGGTCGATAGAAGCCCCGCATTTTGTGAGCGCAGAGCACGAGCGGGCGAGTATCGGGAGATGAGATCGGATAGATAGAGTGGTGCAAGCCCATTTAAACTTTTGTAGGTGAGGAGTAGCACTTTAAAGTCAGAACGGGCTTGGATAGGAAGCCAATGTAGGGCGGACAAAACTGGTGTGATGTGATCAAATTTTCTAGTTCTAGTTAGTATCCGTGCAGCCACATTTTGCACGAGTTGAAGATTTTTGATGCTTGAATTAGGTAGGCCTGAAAAAAGTGCATTACAGTAGTCCAGACGTGATGAGACAAAAGCATGAATCAGGGTTTCAGCATCAGCCAGAGTTAAAATGGGGCGTATTTTTGCGATATTACGAAGATGGAAGAATGCAATTTTGGTGACATTTTTTATATGTGCATTAAATGAGAGGGAGGAATCAAAAATGACTCCGGGGTTTTTTATGGTGGAGCTCTGGGATACATGACAGGTATCAAAGTTAAGGGAGATGTCCTGAAACAGGCCTCTGTGGTTTGGGGGGCCAACAATTAACATCTCAGTTTTATCTGCATTAAGGAGTAGAAAGTTTTGCGACATCCATTTTTTGACGGCAAGCAAGCAGGCCTCAAGGTTTTGTAGTTGGGAGGAATCATTTGGCTTAATAGGTATATATAATTGGGTGTCATCAGCGTAAAAATGAAAGTTTATGCCAAATTTGCGTATGATATCGCCGAGGGGTAGCATGTAAATCGAAAATAGCAAAGGGCCCAGGACAGAGCCTTGTGGGACACCACATTGCACTGGGAGGGTCTCAGATGTTAAATCATTATAGACCACGCAGTGTGTTCTATCAGTTAAATAGGATTTAAACCAAGCTAGTGCGAGACCCCGAATGCCAACATGATTCTCAAGCCGACCTAGAAGAATCGAGTGATCGATAGTGTCAAAGGCTGCACTGAGATCAAGCAATAAGAGCACAGAAGTGAGGTTTGAGTCAAGAGAGAGCAGTAAGTCATTTGTGACTTTGGTAACCGCCGTTTCGGTGGAGGGTAAGGCTCTAAAGCCAGATTGAAATGATTCATTAAGATTATTGTTTGATAAATGGTCAGTAAGTTGCGTTGCAACGATCCGTTCTAACACTTTGGATAGGAATGGAAGATTGGAGATAGGTCTGTAATTTTTCAAGATTAGAGGGTCGAGGTTCGGTTTTTTAAGTAGTGGTTTAATGACGGCTGATTTAAAGGCCAGGGGCACCACGCCAGTAGACAAAGAGGTGTTGAAGATATTGAGTAGGGCAGGGCCTAGAGTTGGGAAGAGTTTTTTGATGAGAGTTGCTGGGAGAGGGTCAAACAGACAGGTTGAAGGTTTAGCCGCGCCAACCAGTTTAGAGAGGGCACTAAGTGAGACGTTTTCAAGGCAGCATAGCGTATGACTGGAATCAAAGTCACGGGGAATGCCCGTCAAAGGTTGGGAGGGACTCTGATTGTTGAGTAAAGCAACAATTTCATCTCTAATGAGGTCAATTTTCTTGGTAAAAAATGTCATGAATTCGTTAGCCGAGAACGCATGGTTTAGGGCACTTGGTTGTTTCTGCGTAAGTTTTGCAACTGTGTCAAACAGAAACTTTGAGTTGTTTTTGTTTTCATTTATGAGCCTGGAGCTAAGAGGTTTTGGCAAGTGAGAGTGCCTTTTTGTAGTTACGTAAACTATCATTCCAGGCGAGGCGGAATACTTCGAGTTTGGTCGAACGCCATTTATGTTCAAGTTTGCGACAAGCCTTTTTAAAGGAGCGCGTTTCCTCCGTAAACCAGGGAGTTAGTTTTTGCGGAGCACGTTTAATTTTAGGTTTAAGGGGAGCGACAATGTCGAGCGTGCTACGAAGGGCGGCATTAAGTTTGTCTGTAAAGAGATCAAGGGGGCCAGAGTAAGAGAGGAAGGGAGAGAGGGTGTCTGGTAGGCAGTTAACTAGAATTGGGACAGTTGAGGCGTTAATACGACGGCTCATGTAGGATTCTACACTGTCTGGGTGAGAAACCGTCAGATCAATTTGAAATTTGATGAGGTAGTGGTCTGAGAGAGCAGGAACATAGGGGGAGACGGTCAAATTTGACACAGTGAGACCGCGGGCTAGGACTAGGTCAAGGGTGTTCCCACCACTGTGAGTGGGTTGGTCAACGATTTGAATGAGACCGACAGAGTCAATGATGTCGGTAAAAGCCTTATTTAGGGGATCTAGAGTTTTATTGGAATGAATGTTAAAATCACCAACAATTAAAATGTTATCTGAGCGCATAACAAGCTCAGAGATGAAAGTTGAAAATTCATCTAGGAAGAGGGTGTAAGGGCCTGGGGGGCGGTATAGGACAGCCATTACAAAGGATGCAGTGGAGGTAGGAATCAGACCGCCACACTTTCTGTTGGGTGGAGAGGGATGCAACAGGAGCACCTCAAACGAGGAAAACTTACAGTTTGCGTCGGATGTAAAGTTGTGCTTAGAGTCATAAATTAGAGCAACTCCGCCTCCTTTCTTGGAGGTGCGTGCGATGTGGGAGCTACTAAAATTAGGGGGTGATGCCTCGTTTAAGGGCAGAAAGAGGATGAGAATACAAGTTAGAGAGGGTCGAATGAACATGAGAGCGAGGCAAGCAACTACATGAAACAGAACACCTAAATACGAGCAATAATAACGTAACAAGATATTACGATCTGACAGCTTCTCTGTGTCTGGGGCGGGGTTATATACCAGGATCAGGGGTGTAAAGTACTTGAGTAATTGTACTTTGTTACAATACTTAAGTACTGTTTTTGGGGATTTGTACTTTACTCTAGTATTATTAGGTTTGTATACTTGTACTTTTACTCAATTACATAAAAAAAACATACTTTTTACTCCTTACATTTAAAATGCAGACCTACAAAGTACAAATCTTGCAGGTCCAAATATTTTAATTAGTATATTTGTTTCTCTGGCCGAACTAACTAACTGGAAAATTAACCCGCCCATACCCATGCTGATTGGTCCTTGTGCAAGACTAGAAAGCGGGGATCTTTGATTAAACACCTGCTATCAGAAGAATAGACAGTCAGAGTGACAAGCTACATAAAATGGCCACAAACGATACTACGAGTGATGAAGAGGACAAAACGGAACATTTCATTCCCCTGGAATAAAACAACGTTTTTACTTTAACTTTTTATTACTTAAGTACATTTAAAAGTAGAAACTTTTTTACTTTTACTCAAGTGTGTTTTTAGCCAGATACTCTGACTTTTACTTGAGTATGATTTTGAGATGGTACACATACTTTCACTTAAGTATAATTTATGGGTACTTTTTACACCCCTGAAGGTGCTAAAAACTAAATTACAAACATCTCAAAACAAACCGGTCAGACTACTGCTTGACCTTACTCTTAAAACCCACCTCACCCCTGCCCACTTTGACAACCTAGGATGGCTTAGAGTAGACGACAGAGTACAGCAAAGAGAGAGATTAGGGATACACATTGTGTCAGACCTTTTAAGGGCATATAGCCAAGCCCCTTTTAGTTTGATTGATTGTAACCACGCCCCCTTTTTTGAGCCCTCTGATTGACCGAGGATTCAAGGAGGCGGGACTTCCGGTATCGAGGGGAGGGACATCCGGTTTAGGAGGGGAGGGACATCTGGTTACGGAAGGGGAGGGGTTATAAGGGCGGGGACTTCCGTTTTCAGATTATTTTTTCAAAATAAAAGTTTTTCAGAAATAAAAGATTCAAAAATAAAAGTTTTTATTATTTAAGAAAAATACAATATGTATTTGTGTATTCCAAGGTTTTCAGAAAAACATTTCAGAATGTGTGTATTTGTGTATCTTAAGAATACGTATTTGTGTATTCCAAGGTTTTCAGAATAAACATTTCAAGTGTGTGTGTGGGGGGAATTAAGTTACAGAATGTATGTATTTTAAGAATAAGTGTGTGTGTGTGTGGTTTAAGAATATGTATGTATCTTAAGAATAAGTGTGTGTGTGTGGATTTAAGAATAAGTATCTATCTTCAGAAATGTTCAATAGCCGTTCTGTCAGTTTGCTGTTTGTTTCAGCAGAAAGTGCTTTCTTCCAAGTGGGAATTAAGAAAAATATTTCTCTGTCAGTTTGTTGTTTCTGAGTGGCAAGCATCACCCCTGCTGTGTGTGTTCTCTCAACCGAGTGAAATATCAAACTGCAGGTTCTCTGCAATTCTGAAAATCACATGATTCTGAAAGGGTGTCTAACGATGGAGGTTGGTACCAAGGAGGGTGTATGAAGATAGCGAATGGGAGGGCTTGAAAGTGCAGGATTCACATTGTGTCACTGGGGACCAGATTTACGACCTTCCGACTTCTCCTTTCTGCAGAGGCGTGGGTGTGTGAAGTGTTGAGTGCTACAGTGTAGGTTAGTTTATTAGGACAAGTGCATGACAGTATGGTTAGTTAGGGTTAGATTTTTTTTTTACATTTTTTTAATTCAGATAATGGTTGAAGAAGTGCGTCTTTAGTCGACGGCGAAAGATTGGACGTGTTTCGGCTGTCCTAACTGGGGTGGGTAGTTCATTCCACCATTGTGGGGCAAGGACTGAGAATAGGCGACTTCTCTTTGATGACCCTCCCGGAGCTTGGATAGGAGTAGGTCTGAGGCGGCCAGAAGATGCAGAGCGTAGGGGTCTTGAGGGTGTGTAGTTAGAGACCATTGATCGGAGGTAGGCGGGAGCGGTTCCCTTTGCCGCACGGTATGCTAGGTCGAGGGCCTTGAAGCGGATTCGTGCAGCAATGGGGAGCCAGTGCAGGTCCCTAAGAAGTGGGGTGACATGGGCCGACTTCGGTAGGTTTGAGAACAGGCGGGCCGCTGCGTTCTGAATGAGTTGAAGAGGCTTAGTGGCAGTGGCCGGGAGGCCAGCGAGCAGTACGTTGCAGTAGTCGAGGCGGGAGATGACTGTTGATTGGACGAGGAGTTGGGTGGCTTCTTTTGTCAGGAAGGGGCGGATCCTTCTGACGTTGCTCAGGAGGAATCGGCAGGTTCTGGTTGTCGCTGCGATGTGAGCAGAGAAGTTCAACTGGTCATCGAGGACAACACCAAGGTTCTTGGCGGTCGGGGACGCGGTCACAGCTGCATTCTCGACTGTGATGGAAAGGTCGGTCAGGGGGGAGGATTTGGCCGGCAGGTGGAGCAATTCTGTTTTGCTTAGGTTCAGTTTGAGATGGTTGGTCGTCATCCAGGCGGAGATGTCGGACAGACAGGCCGAGATCCGCTCAGAGACGTGGATATCTGAGGGAGAGAAGGAGAGGAAGAGTTGAGTATCGTCGGCATAACAATGGTAGGAGAAGCCATGAGACGTGATAATGTTACCCAGTGATTTAGTGTAGAGGGAGAAGAGAAGAGGTCCTAAAACCGAGCCCTGGGGGACACCCGTCCGCAGGGGGCGGGTGGCCGACAGGGTCCCTCTCCATGACACTTGGTAGGAGCGGTCATTGAGGTATGATAACAGCCATGTCAGCGCAGAGCCAGCCACTCCCATTCCTGCGAGGGCCGCGAGGAGGATCTGGTGGTTGACTGTGTCGAAGGCTGCAGATAGATCTAGGAGAATCAGGACAGAGGAGAGGCCTTTCGCTTTTGCTAAGTGAAGTGCCTATGTGACCGCAGTAAGGGCTGTCTCTGTGGAGTGACCAGTCCTGAAGCCTGACTGATTAGGGTCTAGGAGGTCATTCTGTAAGAGATAAGCAGTAAGTTGGTTGGATACAGCACGTTCAAGTGTTTTAGAAAGGAAGGAGAGAAGAGAGACAGGACGGTAGTTGCCTATGACGGTAGGGTTCAGGGATGGTTTTTTTATGAGGGGCGTGACTCTGGCTTGTTTTAGGGAGGTGGGGACATTCAAATACAAATGGTTTATATCTTTGTAACATGAAAGTTAGTGTAGAACATTATACTCATAGCATATTTTTTGTTCACACAATGGATGGGTTCACATGAACATAATCTGACCAAAGATTTTGACAATGTATTTTTTCTTAAAAAATATTCCCCTAAACATACATTTGTCCTAATAAACTAACCTACACTATAACATGCAATACTTTGATGAATATTGTTACACAGCTGACAGAGTTGTATTATAATTATAATTTGGATAAAAGCGTCAGCTAAAATGACTAAATCTAAATGGTGTAATACCAACTATTTGACAGTTTGGGACACAGTGCTTACAGAGAAGCTGTAGTTATTATTTCTTATTTCGTAAAACTAATACAATGTTGACTGGAAAATGAGTCTTTGACAAGGTTAAGAGGTTACAGATCTGAGAAAGACTTTAGTCTTGTTTCATCAGAGTCACCCATTTTCAATTCATCAGGGCCTATATGACATACAGATAGACAGTAATGCTACATCCATACATTTAGGACATACCAGATTCCAAATACAGCACTGTTTGTGATACAAAACAACAAAAAGAGTTCAGAAAATATGTGTGTGTGTGTGTGTCCAAGCTGTTTTAACTGTTTCAATAGGGGTATTTCATCTGTCTTAAATTAAGACTTATTTTTGGATATAGATCACTTCAAAGCATGAATGTCCATCTACTGTATCAATGCTAGGCCTACATTTATAGGTCTACTACCGTATTTAGCATGGTTCATACCTCACCAACACATCTAACCCCAATTTATGTCACAGTACCCTGAAAATAGCAACGAGTTTGGGGAAAAGGCCTGTAATGGACTTTAAAAAACTTTGAAACTATAGGCCCTCAATACCCTCCATCCTCTTTTTCCCCCCGAAAAACCCATTCAATATAGTTTGCTGTACCTCAAATGTAATGTGCCTATATTTTAGTTTCATGGAGAATGCCCAATGCATGTTTAGGGGAATATTTTTAAGAAAAATACAATGTCACAATCTTTAGACACTTCACCTTAACATTTCTTTTTGTTATATTGATGTAATGTGCCTATATTTTAGTTTCTTGGAGAATATCATAATCTTTAGACACTTGTGTTCAGAAAAAAGTTTCAGAATAAGTGTATATGTTTAGAATAAAGTTTCAGAATAAGTGTATAGGTTCAGAAAATACAAATGTATCCCCTTAGTGATCTTTGGGTGTCAAAGTGCACCATTTCATTAGCCTGCAGGGGTCTAGGGTTTGAATGTATCGTTAATACGGTCCGGTGAAGCGTTATTTAAAATAGATTATTTTAAAAAGGCTGCATTACAGTGTTTTTGTATTATTATTAGGGCTGTCAGTTTATCGCGTTAATTAGATTAATTAATTACACAGCAAATTATCGCGTTATGAAAATTGACGCAAAATTAATTACAGCCGACCTATATTTACTTTAGACAAGTGGCAAATCGGTGCGCTTTTATTTTGAAATCCACGCTTGAGTTGGGCGTATTAAACTTGGCCCATTGAATGACCCGTAGCCTACTTGATCGTCACTTCACACATGCGTCGTCTATCAAACAAAACAAACACACAAAGGAATTAGCTCAGCTGGAACAAGATGTCAGCATCACCCGAGGCGATACTCCTGGGACCTATGAACGGCAAGTTCAATTTCAAAAAGAATATAGATGGGACAGTAAACAAGACCATTGTAATATGTAGCTTATGTCAAAAAGAATTTGCGTATCACCGAAGCTGCTCTAGTCTAACGTATCACATGAACGCTAAACATGTCCAGGCAAGTTGTTCGAGCAGCTCCAGTGTAGCTAACGTTAGCTCCAGAGCAACTCGCACGCTTCGTCAAACCACTCTTGGAGAATTACCGTTAGGCAAACGGTTGAGTAAATCCACCACAGACAAACTAACCAACAGCGTCGCGAAGTGGATAGCAAAATATTGTAGGCCAATAGCTATAGTGGAAGATAAGGGTTTAGCGGAGTCATTTCGAATAGCGTCGTCTGACCCAAATTACAAGCTACCCTCGAGAGCTACAGTGATGAAAAGGATCCACAACATGTATGACACAGAGAGGGAGGCGAGGGAAGAAGTGTTGGCACGGGCTGGCCCAATGGCCCTAACGGGTGATCACTGGACGTCGGTGGGCAATCATAATTATTTGGGTGTCACAGTGCACTTGATCGATACTGAGTGGAAACTGCAATCATTTGCATTAACGGTGACCAAAACTGTGGGCCGCCATTTCGCCGATGCGTGTGCTGAACAGTTCAACACAGTAATAGAGGAGTGGAATATAAAAGATAAAGTCACATCTATTGGGACTGATTCCGCCCGTAATATGATAGCAGCAGCGCGCTATATGCCGTTCCAGCACATGCCATGTGCTGCACACGTGCTGCAAAGAACCATCACAGTCTCCCTTGAGGACAGAAGCCTTGACACCACCCTGGCAAAGTGCCGCAAGATTGTAGGCCACTTCAAGCACAGCCCTGCCAGTACAGAAGAACTGCAGCAGCAGCAGACTGCCCTCGGACAAGCAAAAGAGCCCATGATACAAGATGTATCCACAAGGTGAGACTGTTTAACTACCTGTTGTATGCTTAGGGTAAATTTAGTGTGTGTGTGTGTTTATTTCTTTGTGTTCTGTACAATTGCATCATGCTGCATTAACAACCCCCAGTGGGACTAATAGTTATTTTATTGAATTGGAAGGTGGAATTCGACACTGGCCATGATCTCACGGTACCTGAGGAACCAGGAGGCTGTGACTGCCACTTTGGCCCAACAGAACCACAAGCTGTCCATGCTGACCCCCACAGAGTGTGACAAACTGAAGAAGCTGGAGCTTGTACTTGAGCCCTGCAGGTAAGTGTCTCTCCCTCTCTCTCTCCCCCCATACACCCCCCTCCTCTCTCTCTCTCCCCCATACACACACCTCACACCCCACTCTCTCTCTCCCATACACACACCTCACCCCCCAATCTCCCCCATACACACACCTATCTCTCTCCCATACACACACCTCACCCCCCCTCTCTCCCCCATACACACACCTATCTCTCCCATACACACACCTCACCCCCCATCTCTCCCCCATACACACACCTATCTCTCTCCCATACACACACCTCACCCCCCCCCCTCTCTCCCCCATACACACACCTATCTCTCCCATACACACACCTCACCCCCCCCTCTCTCCCCCATACACACACATATCTCTCTCCCATACACACACCTCACCCCCCCCCTCTCTCCCCCATACACACACCTCACCCCTCTCTCTCCCATACACACACCTCACCCCCCCCCTCTCTCCCCCATACACACACCTATCTCTCTCCCATACACACACCTCACCCCCCCTCTCTCCCCCATACACACACCTATCTCCCTCTCATACACACACCTTCACCTCTTTCTCTCTCGCTCTCTTGTTTCACTGCAGGTATGTGACTGAGCTCCTTGGAGGGGAAACCTACGTCTCATGCTCTGTGGTGCTCCCCGCACTCTGCCACCTAAACCGCATCATGGACCTCAACGAGGAGGATCCGGGCTACATGGTCAAGTTCAAGGCCAGCTTCACGAAGGACCTGGACGCACGCAAAGCGACCCTCAACAACAGATGGCTGAAGCTGGCTACAGCCCTCGACCCGCGATTCAAGGACTTGAAGAGCGTACCAAAGGACGAGAGGGATGAGGTGTGTGTGTGAATGAGAAGACCAGTGTTAAGTCCTTAGGCTGTCATGAAAAGTCCTATGCAACTAATTAATTGTCCCTCTTATTAGGTGTGGACCTGGCTTAAAGAGATGCTGCCAGGACCAGAAGCAGACAAAGCTGCTCCACAAGCCACAGAGGACGAGCCACCAGCGAAGAGGACCCTCCTCCTGCTGTCTTCAGACTCTGATTCAGATGAAGTCAGGGTACTGTCAGGACAATTAGACCTCTACAAAGCTGAGCCCAGCATCGGAATGAATGACTGTCCACTGGAGTGGTGGGCAGCTCACGCAAAAGCCTATGGACAGCTGTCTCCTCTTGCTCGCAAATATCTGGCTACTCCTGCTACCTCTGTGCCATGTGAGAGGCTATTTTCACTTGCAGGTCACATAGTCCAAAAGAAGAGGGCAGCCTTACTCTCAGACAATGTAAACAAGCTTGTTTGTCTTAGCAATTGGCTCAAGGAATAGATTTGTCATGCATACAGTAGACCCTGCACTAGACCCTGCACTAGACCCTGCAGTCATGCCCCAGACCCTGTAGTAGACCCTGTAGTCATGCCCCCAGAAACTGTAGTAGACCCTGTAGTCATGCCCCCAGACACTGTAGTAGACCCTGTAGTCATGCCCCCAGACACTGTAGTAGACCCTGTAGTCATGCCCCCAGACACTGTAGTAGACCATGCCCCCAGACACTGTACTAGACCCTGTAGTCATGCCCCCAGACACTGTACTAGACCCTGTAGTCATGCCCCCAGACCCTGTAGTCATGCCCCCAGAAACTGTAGTAGACCCTGTAGTCATGCCCCCAGACACTGTACTAGACCCTGTAGTCATGCCCCCAGACACTGTAGTAGACCCTGTAGTCATGCCCCCAGAAACTGTAGTAGACCCTGTAGTCATGCCCCCAGACACTGTAGTAGACCCTGTAGTCATGCCCCCAGACACTGTAGTAGACACTGTACTAGACCCTGTAGTCATGCCCCCAGACACTGTAGTAGACACTGTACTAGACCCTGTAGTCATGCCCCCAGACACTGTAGTAGACACTGTACTAGACCCTGTAGTCATGCCCCCAGACACTAGCTTGCTGTGGGCTGTTTTGATTTTTGAGGATACTGTAGCTTAGTGTAAACTGTTATTGGCTGTATCAGCAACAAATGTTACCTTATTGAGAGGTATGTTTTCATTCATTTTATTTTATTCAATTTAATAAAATTGATTTCTAAAGCATTCTTCACTTGCAGGTCACATAGTCCAAAAGAAGAGGGCAGCCTTACACACAGACAATGTAAACAAGCTGAAGCTTGTTTGTCTTAGCAATTGGCTCAAGGAATAGATGTCATGCATACAGTAGACCCTGTAGTAAACCCTGCACTAGACCCTGATTTTTGAGGATACTGTAGCTTAGTGTAAACTGTTATTGGCTGTATCGGCAACAAATGTTACCTTATTGAGAGGTATGTTTTCATTCATTTTATTTATTTATTTATTCAATTTAATAGAATTGATTTCTAAAGCATTCTTCACTTGCAGGTCACATAGTCCAAAAGAAGAGGGCAGCCTTACACTCAGACAATGTAAACAAGCTGAGGAATAGATGTCATGCATACAGTAGACCCTGTAGTAGACCCTGCACTAGATCCTGCAGTAGACCCTGCAGTAGACCCTGATTTGAGGATACTGTAGCTTAGTGTAAACTGTTAGCTGTATCAGCAACAAATGTTACCTTATTGAGAGGTATGTTTTCATTTTATTTATTTTATTTATTTAATAAAATTGATTTCTAAAGCATTCTTCTTGGTGTATTTAATTGATCAGTCACCTGCCACAATAATGTAATGTCCTTGAATTTTAAATATTTATATGAATATGAAATATAAATATGCGATTAAAATGCGATTAATTAGATTAATTAATTACAAAACCTGTAATTAATTAGATTACAAATTTTAATCGCCTGACAGCACTAATTATTATTCACATTAATTATTACACTTAAAGATATGATTAGGTATAAAAGTTATATGTGATAGCTTAAAGAGTTGGGCTGAAAATAAATGTCTGTGTGGGTGTGTGTGTGTGTGTGGGGGGTGTGAATTGGGGCCCTCTTAGGTGTCAAAACACTGCATGGTGGCGTGAAGTTTATCAGTTTAGAGGACATGCCGACTTAGAGCAGAACTATGGAAGGGTTCACATAACATAATTATGCTCTCTACTGGACTGTGTAACAATAATGCACAAAGTAGATTCAAGAGAACATGCAAATTATTTATTAATTTCAGCTTACATGTCTGAAAATTTGTCCTGTTCCCTGACCATATGACAGTCGAAGGAAACTCAAGATATTGTATGAGGTGTTTTTAAAAGGGCGAATTAACTATTTTTAGTAGATTTAATCATTAGTCAGAAGGATAATGGTATTTTATCAAGGGGGTGACATATATCACCCCCATGACATATCCCTACTTTGTAAGACAAACAGCTTTGGTGCTGTAATTACAGTGATTAGGCTCGTTTGCCTGTCTTCATTTTTTATCAATCTGCTACATTTTCTCCCATTTTCCCAAATCAGTCAACATGGAGAATCACAACAAATTTTTTATTTTTTTTTTGTTTTACTGTAATTTTAACCTGTACTGGATACAGTATTTTATGTTTGTCTGATATTTGCTGAGCTTACAGTGTTATGCACATAGTAGCATGAAAACTGGGACATGTATTGTTGTGATTCTCCATGTTGAAATGTTGACTGATTTGGTTATATGGAGAGAACATTTATATTTTCATCAGTCTGCATCATTGATTTGGGTATATGTCAGGGTTAGAAATTAACTTTTTTTTTCAATGGCTTTTTTTGCCCCCCTTAATTGATTTTGGGTTTTTTTTTTTTGTATTTCGGGGGCACTGCATTTTTATGATAAACGGTAGGTGTGGGACGGTTCACAAAATGGACGGTTCGGTTCGTATCACGGTTTTGGGGTCACGGTTTTCGGTTCGGTTCGATATACATTAATTTTTATAAAAAAAAAAAATAACACTCAAATCTAAACATGCTTCTCATTTCTTCTCATTCACATATAAAAAAAGGTTTACAGTGTTACAGTGTTTACAGCCTTAAATAATGTTTGGCACACAAAGACCGAACTGACTGAAAAATATAGGCTACATTTGTCAAAGTATTAACTTAATGCAAACAAACAATATGCTCAGCCACACTAGACTTTCCTTTCTTTAATATAAACACAAAAAAACAATGTCAACCATGTTTAAATTCCCTGATTGTCAGTTCTTAATGGTAAGATTCGTTTTCTGCTTGAAATTATTATGTATCTGTCTACATTTATTTAGACTAACATTATTTAAATATTGAGTGCAACTGTGGTGGATTACGTAATTCGTTGAGTTGGAACTATCTATGGGTTGGCGCCGGGTCCCCACGGACATTTTAGCGTGTGGCACCTTCAGCTCCGGTAACGTTAGGAGGAGTTCATAACATCAACAAGCAGCACGAAAGCAGCAATAGTCCCGGTTGGAGTTAGTAAAACACAGTTGTATGTTAGCCTTCTTGGATGTTGAATAAACGCCTATCATTGTCTTTAAACACCCCGCCTCTCAGACTCTCATTTCCTCCTCTGCTAGGCTGCTAGCTAGTAGCACTAGCTACGGTAACATTTCGTTGACTATTAGCTGGGGCTAGTGCTACCATAGTTCAACATGCGTTGTGTAGTACAAACTGCTAACGCTATGGCAAGATGTGTGTAGGCCTATGTAATGTTAATGGCTATGTTTTTAAAGTCGTAATGAAGATTGATTTATATTGTGCTTGCCATTTACACAAACTGACTAGCACCTGGCTGCAGTGCTAGTGCTGCTGCTGCCTGCAGCCAGTGCCCCCCTCTCCCGGCTCCGCCAAATGAAGTTTTTATTTGCGCGTCATCTGAACCGTACGACACACAGACGATCCATTACCGGATAAATATATATATATAATTGTAAACTGTCTGGGGCATTTTGTGCCCCCCTTAACTGATTTTCGAGGGCATTTTGTCCATTTTCAAGGGCATTATGCCCCAAGCCCCCGTTAATTTCGAACCCTGGTATATGGAGAGAAAATGTAATTTTTTTCATCAGTCTGCATCATTGATTTGGGTATATGTAGATAAATAAATTATATTTTCATCACAGCATTGGTCTTGTGTAGTGTTTGGTGAATTTATTGTATATTTGCACATTCTCTGCGTACTTCACTTACAGTACTCTAATCACTGAGAAGTAGAATTGCTAAATGTGTTTTAGGTTAAGCACAGCAGTGTGTGTAACTGGTTCAAACAGAATTAAGTCATATGAAACGTGTGTTTCATATGGTAACAAAATGTAGTTTTTATAAATTAGTGTATGGTTTTGACAAGTGTTTAATTTAGCAAAGGATCTGATGTGTTCTGATAATTGTGTGTGTGGTTGTGCTAATTGTGTGTTTTGAAACACCGGGCCCTGTTTTCAAAATCATGCTTAGGCAATCGAAAAAAAACTGTATTGTGTGTTTCATTATATACATATGTTTCAGTCTTCTCATAAAAAAAAGATTCGATTTTTGGGTCTTTTCCTGCCTTTGGTCCGCTTTGCATTCACATCTCAAATGAACCGCAGCAGGGTTCACTTGCAAGAGTGAATGAGCTTTCACACCACCCCAAACCAACCGGACTATCCGAGGAAATGAACCAGGGTTCGATTAAAGCTTATTATAGGACACTGGACATGGGTATGGATGGCTCCAGGTGCTGCTGCGTTAAAGTGCACATCTTCAATATCTGTACTATTTAAAAGCACAGTGCAGGACACACTCAAAGGTTATCGCACCTCAGAGATGGCAGTGGACATGTATGACAGAACAAAGGCCATATGTAATGGCCTTTGGATTGAGGAAACATACTACCAGCCAAAGGAGGAAGCAGAAAAGGATGGACGAGTATGTAGTTGAGTCATCTTGTGGCACAAGCTCAGACTTCAGCTCAGAGACTGTTCTATCCAGTCGTCGACAGAATGCTGCAAGAGCTTGAGAGCAGGTTCTCATGAGTTGGATAACAACTTATTAGAGGCATACAGGCATGTTATCCAGCCTCAGACCAGTTTCTCTCAGTGGAATTGCTGCAACCCCTCGCCACACATTACAATATCCAACTACTGCCAGAGGAGATCACAGTTGCAAAGTGTTTCCTGGTCAGGACAGGCAGAGATGCAGTCCCTACTATCCAAAGTGTCTTTTCCCTCCTGGATGATGATAATAATAATAATAATAATAATAATAATAATAATAATAATAATAATAATAATAATAATAATAATAATAATAATAATAATAATAATAATAATAATAATAATAATAATAATAATAATAATAATAATAATAATAATAATAATAATAATAATAATAATAATAATAATAATAATAATAATAATAATAATAATAATAATAATAATAATAATAATAATAATAATAATAATAATAATAATAATAATAATAATAATAATAATAATAATAATAATGAATTTGATTTATAAGGCGCCTTTCAGGACACTAAAAAAAAAGTCCACAAATCGGTGAATGAAAAAATTATAGGATCAAATGAAAACTACTAAAAATGGATGTTTAAAAGTACTAAAAACCAACAAAAAATACCAAACACTAACAAACATTCAGCACAGACAATGGGAATGCTGACATAAAAAAACATAAACATTTTTATTTTTATTTTTAGATCCGGGGCTAGGAGAAAAACATCCGGGGCTAAAGCCCCGGAAGCCCAGGGCTAACGACGCCACTGGTGTTCACAGATAGGAATGTATCCAGGACGGGGTCCTTTATACATCAGTAACCCTGGACAGACTTGTGAAGTCACATTCAATTATCCAAATGTACTCAGGATGGTTCAGATGCGTGTGCGAAAGTCCCCTGCACACTGTTTGAATATCTCCTATCGTGTGTAACTGTAGAATTTAATGCTTATCAAAATATTGAGTATATTACACAATTATTTAGTGTGGCTAAAAAACTAGACACTGTTCTGCATAGTAATTCAGAAATGTGCTAGTTGTATACCTTAGACCAATTTAAAGAAAATGCCTTTGGGGCTTGAACGTACTAAACTTCTAAAAAATACATCTGTATTGTTTTTACCTTATCATTGTGTAAACAGGTAGAAAAACTATGTTGACATGTCTGTTTTTAAGTGTATCATTGACAGTCAAAAATTCAGAATTCACTAGGATTATGTGATATCATGTTTTTACCAAAGTACATGTTTTTATATGACAAAGATATAAATACAAACTGTCTATAGTAGATACAAAAAGATTTTGTAATACACTGTTTAGAACAATGCTGTTTGCAAATAGTCTGTTTTACTTATGTAACACATTAGAGTTGCATTCTTGCATGACAATTGGTATACTTTTTACCAGGTAGTCATTTGAGATCATAGACCCCTTTTTTCCGAGTTAGACCTGGTCCAAATGACAGATAAAACATAACCAAACACCTAAAAATACACAAAAAAGCAGATTGATAAAAAATGAAGACAGGCAAACGAGCCTAATCACTGTAATTACAGCACCAAAGCTGTTTGTCTTACAAAGTAGGGATGTGTCATGGGGGTGATATATGTCACCCCCTTGACAAAATACCATTATCCTTCTGACTAATGATTAAATCTACAAAAAATAGTTAATTCGCCCTTTTAAAAACACCTCATACAATATCTTGAGAGACATGTAAGCTGAAATTAATAAATAATTTGCATGTTCTCTTGAATCTACTTTGTGCATTATTGTTACACAGTCCAGTAGAGAGCATAATTATGTTATGTGAACCCTTCCATAGTTCTGCTCTAAGTCGGCATGTCCTCTAAACTGATAAACGTCACGCCCCTATGGGCTGTTTTAACACCTAAGAGGGCCTTATTCACACCCCCGAACACACACACACACCCACACAGACATTTATTTTCAGCACAGCTCTTTAAGCTATCACATATAACTTTTATACCTAATCATATCTTTCAGTGTAATAATTAATGTGAATAATAATACAATATATGTAAACCCTTAAGGAAGGGTATTGGTATTGATACTAGCCCAGACGTGGGCAGCACTTTAATCTGTTTTATGGAGTGTGAGCACTTGATGCCTAAGGCTTATAGCAATGAAGCCAATTGTATTTTCTTTTTATTTAGACATGATCACTAAGGGAAACCCAAGAAACTAAAATATAGACACATTGTAATTTGTAGTTTTTCTTTTCTGAACACAAATGTCTAAAGATTGTGACATTGTATATTTCTTAAAAAATATTCCCCTAACATGCATTGGGGATTCTCCATGAAACTAAAATATAGGCACATTACATTTGTGATTTTCTTTAAAAAAAATAATCACACACACCCACACACACACACACGCCACGAAGTCGGAAGGTCGTAAATCTGGTCCCCAGTGACACAATGTGAATCCTGCACTTTCAAGCCCTCCCATTCGCTATCTTCATACACCCTCCTTGGTACCAACCTCCATTGTTAGACACCCTTTCAGAATCGTGTGATTTTCAGAATTGCAGAGAACCTGCAGTTTGACATTTCACTCGGTTGAGAGAACACACACAGCAGGGGTGATGCTTGCCACTCAGAAACAACAAACTGACAGAGAAATATTTTTCTTAATTCCCACTTGGAAGAAAGCACTTTCTGCTTAAACAAACAGCAAACTGACAGAACGGCTATTGAACATTTCTGAAGATAGATACTTATTCTTAAATCCACACACACACACTTATTCTTAAGATACATACATTCTGTAACTTAATTCCCCCCACACACACACTTGAAATGTTTATTCTGAAAACCTTGGAATACACAAATACGTATTCTTAAGATACACAAATACACACATTCTGAAATGTTTATTCTGAAAACCTTGGAATACACAAATACATATTGTATTTTTCTTAAATAATAAAAACTTTTATTTTTTAATCTTTTATTTCTGAAAAACTTTTATTTTGAAAAAAATTCTGAAAACGGAAGTCCCCGCCCTTATAATCCCTCCCCTTCCGTAACCAGATGTCCCTCCCCTCCTAAACCGGATGTCCCTCCCCTCGAAACCGGAAGTCCCATCTCCTTGAATCCTCGACCAATCAGAGGGCTCAAAAGTTCAAAAAGGGGGGCGTGGTTACAATCAATCAAACTAAAAGGGGCTTGGCTATATGCCCTTAAAAGGTCTGACACAATGTGTATCCCTAATCTCTCTCTCAGCAACTTGCAATGGGCCTGGTCTACAAGATACACTACACGACTAAGGTACCCATGTACATGTCAAAATACTTCCCAAAGGTCAGTGAATACCACGATCACAACACCAGAGGGAGCTCCACAAATCATGTTAAACCCAGATTCGGCTCAAACAAGGGACTAAACACGTTTCGCAATTATGCCACATCAATGTGGAACACCCTACCCACAGCTGTAAAGGAATGTGAATCACTACCCACTTTCAAAACCACTCTCAAAGAGCACCTACGAGAGACTGCAATTCGAAACTGGCCCCTGTAAATGTCCTAACGCAACCCCCTCCACTGTACAATAAATGTCCTATTAAACCCAATAATACACAAGACCCTCTTCTTGGGACCCAGTAAGGTTTAGTCAATAATCCAATGTACAGTTACCCACCCCGCCTACCCAACCCCCGCCCCCACCCCACCACCTCCAATGTACAGTTTCCCCCCCACCCCACCTACCCAAGCCCCCCTCCACCCTTCCTACCAACCTCCTACCTACCAACCTCCTCCAATGTACAGTTTCTTCGTCAAATGTATATACTCTCTTTTTTAGACTCTTCTTGTATCAAAAACAGTACTGTATTTGTAAATCTGGTATGTCATAAATGTATAGATGTAGCAGTACTGTCTATCTGTATGTCATGTATGTCATATATGTTATGATAAATTGGAAATGGGGGACCCTGATATAAACAAGATGAAAGTCTTTCTCTGGTCTGCATCCCCTTAACAATTGTGTGTATTGAACTGTACTGTATTGTACCCATTCTGCAATCTGTTAATAAAATGTTCAATCAATCAATCAATCAATCAATCAATCAATCAATCAATCAATGTACCTATGCCCACTTACCTTTTTTTTTTCTTTCTTTTTTTACTTTTTTTTTTGGCAGGCAAGGGGTGGTTTGGAGGGGGTCCGGCACTACCCCCTCCACAACAGATTTTTTTTGAATTTAATGAACCTGTACGTGCAATTTCCTGCAATATAGAGCCTTCAATCTTGACCAATAAAGCTGCTCTTTTCACTATAAAACTCAGTTAACCATAACGTAGTTATGGTTAGATTTATATATTGGGGGGGGATATATCATATTTTTCATATAATCAAAAAGTGGTGGAGCAAGATCATACCTTTGCTCCCCCAAGTTCAATAGTGGGAGAGCAGAGATGCTCCGAATGCTCTTATGGCCAGGCGTCTATGATTCACTGATACAAAGTAAAATAGTGCAGTGCAATAAAATAGTTAGTAAAATAGAATAAAATAATGCAATAGTGCATTGCAATAAAATAGTTATCATCGTATTTTTTCGGGAGGCCGGTAAGGAGTGCATTACAGTAGTCGAGTTGGCTTGAGATAAAGGCATGGATCTGGTTTTCAGCGTCCTTTTGATTTATAAATGGCCGTACTTTAGCTATGTTTCTAAGGTGGAAGAATTAAGTTTTTGTCAACTTGTTGATTGTGATTTAAAGCTTAGGTCTGAGTCTACCATAACACCAAGACTTAACTCACTCAAATACAGTTAGCAGCTGGATAGACCACAGATGGAAATTAGCTTCTGCTAAATCTGGTGCAAACATATTTTCATGTAACAATGATGAATTGTAAAAAAAAAAAAAAAAAAAAAAAAATTTAAATAGATTCGGGGCTTTTCAGAATACATCCGGGGCTTGAGCCCAGGTAGCCACCCCCTAGCTCCGCCCCTGCCACAGACCTCAGATCAGCTGCCTTGCTGACACCACACCTGTAGCTACTTGACATAATGAGAGCGGGAGAAGGGGGAAGAGAGATCATTTTTTTATTGTTTTGTATTTCTAATCAAGTACTGTAGTGCACCAGTTTCTGCACTTCCAGATTCCAAGCAGTTTTTGGCTGGGCTCCGCCCATACTCGCAATGCGCTTTGAGTGACAGTATATCGTATATTTTATTTTACAAACATATTCAAGAATAAACATTCATAACCATGTCACAACAGCAGTTATAATGTATATTTTCATCAATACGTTTGTTTACCAATAGGTTAAAGTGTTATTAGTGAGATTTTAGTTTTTGAAAATGTATAGTATTTGTGTTGCGGCCATTTTGAATTACCTTCTGAGAAGAGGACACCCAGAGCTTTCAATGAGCGTTGGCATTTTTTTTAAACTACACTTCCCAAAGGCTCTAGCTTTCTTGACAGAAGGTGTGGCCGCGGAGGTACGCAGATCATTATGCAAATAATTCTCACATCGTCACAGGGGACCTAAATTCAGAATGGCTTAGTTCAGTGGGGGAGGACCTCGTGACATCTGAACTGGAGGAATGCGCAAATAAGAGAATTTGAGACCTGGACAGTGTTGGTACAACCCCAAACCTCTGGAAAAGGCCATTTATAAGATAGTTCCCCTTTAAGATGTACTATGGTACTATGGTACTGGTACATTGAGATGTACTACCTTTACTATGATACTGGTACATTAAGAAGTACTATGGTACTGGTACATTAAGATATACTGGTAGCAACAATAGAAGTAGAAGAAGCACTGTCAAGTATTAGAGGTACCATTAATATTAGTATTTGTACTAATTAGTAGGAATGTTTAACCTGAATGTGTACAGTACGAAGTACTGTTGTAAAAGTATAGTAGTATAGTAATAATATAGAAGCAGCAATACTAATAATACTATGGTATGACTGCTACTACGACTGCTACTACTAATTGATCATCTCTCCTGATTGGTCCACAGCTCGTCCAACCACACAGATGAGTCTGGCCATGCCCACCCTTGTTGCCCAATCTACCAATCAGAAGACGCCAGTGGCCACATGCATCTCAGCCAATGGGAAGCCTCCTGGGTCAATCAGGTGATATAAATTACAGAAATAATACTCTGTATTACTGTATTTGTAAGTCTATGTTTGTTTGGGTTTGTTTTCACAGTATTTATGCTTGTAGTAAATATATGAAGAAAGGACGAACAGACACTCTATTAATCCCCTAAGGAAAATTAGGGCTTCACAGTGACGTTAAACGACAATGTGTAATTTTTCTATTAATTAGTAGCAATGTAGTATTAGAGGTAGCAGTAGTAATGTAGTATTATCAGTAGTAGTAGTAATGTTGTATTAGCAGTAGTAGTAGTAATGTAGTATTAGCAGTAGCAGTAATGTAGTATTAGTGGCAGTAGTAATGTAGTATTAGCAGTAGTAGTAGTAGTAATGTAGTATTAGCAGTAGTAGTAGTAATGTAGTATTAACAGTAGTAGGAGTAATGTAGTATTAGCAGTAGTAGTAAGGTAGTATTAGCAGTAGTAGTAAAAAAAAAAAAAAAAAAAAAGTCTAACCCTATTGTCATGCACTTGTCCTATTGAACTAACCTACACTGTAGCACTCAAGACTTTGATGAACATTGTTACTCAGCTGATAGATTTGTGCCCTTCCTGATGACTTGTCGTACAGAACTTGTAAGTCACTTTGGATAAAAGTGTCAGCTAAATGACTAAATGTAAATGTAAATGTAGTACTAATGTAGTATAAGCAGTAGTAATATTTTTTATTTTTATAAAATCTTTCATCTCTCTCTCTCTCTCTCTCTTTATATATATATATAAATGTTTTTTTCTTTTCAGATGGGAGACTCGAGTACCTGGTGAAGCCACAACCATGGAAGTACGCAACTCGGATGGTACTTTTACAGTGAAAAGCGAGTACATTGTGGTTCCCAACAGGGACACTCACCAGGAGTCTCTGACCTGCGTCACTACGTACAACGATGAAGTATTTACAGACTCTGTAACGCTGGATATACAATGTAAGATGCTTTCTAATACTACAGACTCTCTCTAGTACTAATAATAATACTACTGCTACTACTACTACTACTACTACTACTACTACTACTACTACTACTACTACTACTACTACTACTACTACTACTACTACTACTACTACTACTACTAATACTACTACTACTACTACTACTGCTGCTGCTACCACTAAAACGACTACGGCTACTACCACTATAACTAGTAGGGCTGTCCCCGACTAAGGATTTGGATAGTCGACTATGATTGGCCAAAATTTGCCGTTAGTCGACTATTGGTCGACAAAAAAAAAGTATAATATTTAAAAATATTTTAAATTTTTTATCATTCCATTTGGGCTGTGGGGGGTGCTTAATGTCTGAAGGAGTCGACTGAAGGCTTCTTGTCCTCTGCAAAAGCATGCAATTGGTCCACTGATGGATAACGTCACAGTGACCAATCGCAGCCACTCTTATTGTCTGGGACCAAATACGGCCACGCCCCATTCCCAGTAAAAAGTGGGAATCTCTAGAATGGGTTTCGGGCGACGCTGTATACGGAAGTGACTCTAAAGGTGACGATACACAACACTTTCTGTTGTCAGTAGATGGCAGCATTGGTTTAAAATTAAAAGGTGAAAATGTTGAAAAATACATGAATACATTTCCCAAAATCCTTAGCACAGGTCACAGGTCACTGGGATGTGTCTATTCTTCGCCGTGATCTGAACAGCGCTAAACTATTACTGCGACCTCGGTATAGCGACCGCGAATGGTAAACTAATTATCTTAACAAAAGTGCGCTGGTAGCGTTACATATGTTGTCTAAAGGGGGACATATGGTACAATTTAAGATTTTAATGATAATCGGCATATAAAGGACAACAGAAAGAATCGTTAATTTGTAAGAAACCTCAATGAAAACGGTAATATTCGCTATTGTTATGAAAATGTGCTAGAATCCTATAAAAATGTGGAAGCATTTGGTCTACGTTCCGTTACATCTTGATATTTGTCTAGTCTAGTGTGTTCATTAGATGGGTGAAATCCTCTTTCAGTGCCTCTGTGTCTGTTTTCGTAGGCAGTTAGCCTCTGGTATGCATGCCATTAGCGTTAGCCACGCTTCTAGGCCTCTTTTCTTTTGGAAAGAATGATACAAAAAATGTAATAATTTTTTTTTATAAATATCTTTTTATTTATTTTTTATATATATTCGACTAAGAGGTTGGCCAGTCGACTACGGCTCCTTTCGACCGATTAGTCGACTAATCGACTAATAGGGGTCAGCCCTAATAACTAGTAATACTACTGCTATTACTGCTGCTGATACTACTACTACTACTACTACTACTACTACTACTACTACTACTACTACTACTACTACTACTACTACTACTACTACTACTAATACTATTGCTACTACTATGATTACTACTACTACTGCTGCTACTACTACAACAACTATTACTACTACTACTATTATTACTACTATGACTGCTAGTACTACTGTTATTACTGCTGCTGATATTACTACTACTAATACTACTGCTACTACTACTACTGCTACTGCTGCTACTACTACTACTACCACTACTACTACTATTACTGATACTACTAGTAATACTACTACTGCTAGGATTGCTACTGCTACGTCTACTACTACTGTTGCTACTGCTACTACTACCGCTACTACTATTACTGCTGCTACTACTACTGCTACTACTACTACAATTGCTGCTACTACTACCACTACTACTATTACTGCTGCTACTATTACTGCTACTACGACTGCTGCTGCTACTACTATTACTGCTACTTCTACTACTACTTATACTACTGTACCACCAACACTACTACTACTGCTGCTACTGCTACTACCCCTGCTACTACTACTGCCACTGCTACTACTGCCGCTAATACTATTACTACTATTACTTCTACTACTACTACTATTACTGGTGCTGCTACTATTATTGCTACTACTAATTGTAAAGGCCATATGAGTGTTTTTGTTATAGATTATTATTATTATTATTAGTATTATTATTATCATTATTATTATTATTATTATTTCCAATAGAAGGATATGATTTATGGGAATATTATGAGTATCTGTGTAGCCAATTGAATGGACTCTGTTGTACTGTGGGTGGATCACCTGTCAGGCGGACCAGCCACAGCGCGGCAGAGATCATAAATTGGTGATAGGAATCAGCTGGGTGGTGTAGCCACCGGGGAAAGCATACAATTTTCTGACCGCTTTAGATAGTCTTTGAAACGCTTTGAACCATTTGAAACATTATAGGAACAATAGGATCGCTTTGATCACCTCTCCCATGTAAACCATTTATTTTCTAAATAAATCGGATATCTGTGGTATCTGATAACGGAACTCAAGGTGTGGAGACTATTATTTGGATGGAGCGCGTACGGATCACGTCCCCGGTTGCCAATAGAAGCGGACCCAGGAAAAGGTCGCTACATTAAGTCAGAAAATTGTATGCTGTTGAAGCCACCCAGGTAGAGGCGCGCTTCAATAAAGTGACAAGAGGACTCGTCAGGTTGTTGAAGCCACCCAGGTAGAGGCGCGCTTCAATAAATGACAAGAGGAAGCCAGCAGAGGGAATCTGGTTTTTGTTTGGAAAACGCTGTGATCGAAAAAAGGAATCGATCAACCACGGTGTTGGAAGGAAGGAAGGAATCGATCAACCACGGCATCGGAGCGAGTGAATCATCCCGATCATCCCGAGGACATCAAAGGAGCGTTCGTGAGTAAAAGTTATCAATGAATTATGGACTACTACGTACGTTGCGCGCGCACACAGCGCTGTGGAATATAAAATAATTAAACAGTTGTGTTAAGAATTGGCGGATAAATATAAGCAAGATGTCGGTTTCTGAGACGGATAACATGGATTTGACGGTCGCGGAAAATGAACTGAGACAATTAAGAGGATCACGTAAAGGGAGGCTTGCAGCATGCACCCGCAAACAAAATGAGATTAAACAGATGGTGATATCAAAGGATGAAGAAGGAGTAAAAACGTACATGGCATTATTCAATAAGGCACTCAGTGATTTTAAGATCGTAAATGAGTCTGTACAATTGTATTTACAGGATGATGGTGGAGATGATGAAACACAATGGTATAAACCGAAAATAGATGGATTCAATACATGGGTTAACGAGATTGAGGATTGGTTGATGGAGGAGTATAAGAAAAAGCCAGTTGAGACTCAAGATAAACTGGAAACGGACCTTCAGGCTACAGTAAGCCCAGAGGATAGCGTATCAGCCGTAGGGGCCAGGGCCCCATCAAAATCATCATCAAAATCATCAAGATCAAGTGGAAGCCACTCTTCCAGGTTATCTGCATCCCGTCGCAGAGCTGAAACTGAGCGGGCCATCCTTCAGGCACGTGCCACTGCACTTTCAGCCAGACAATCTCTAAGTCTAAAGGAAGCTGAATTAGAGGCTGAATTAAATCTAAAAGAGGCTAAATTAAAGGCTGAATTAAAGCTGCAGGAGGCTAAATCAAAGGCTGAATCAAATCTAACAGAGGCTAAATTACAAGCTGAATTAAGTCTAAAGGAGACTGAATTAATGGCTAAATTAAAGGTGCAGAAGGCTAAAGCCAGGGCTGAATTAAAGGCTGAGAAGGATAAACTTGACTTTGACACAGACATGGCTGTATCAACGGCCAAACTCAAAGTACTGGATGGTTATGAAACATCATCTCAAACCAACTCAGTATCTCGAACCATGAGGTATCCATCTCAAACTCACCCACTCCCCACTCAAGGGGACGGGTATGTGTACAACATGCAACCTCGAGGGGATGGTATGAATGAATATGTTGACCAAGCACATGCTCTTGAAACCTCAGAAGGACTACCGATATTGCAATCACCGGTAGAGTATGCATCCATAAATACTGTTCCAAAAACCCCTGTGCAAAGACAGCTCTTGGACCAGTATGCATGGGCGAACACACCTCAGCAACAGCAACAACAACAGCAACAACAACAACAACAACAACAGCAACAACAGCAACAACAGCAACAACAGCAACAGCAACAGCAACAACAACAGCAACAACAACAACAACAACAACAACAACAACAACAGAGGCCTCCACAAGCAGTGAGACCCAAACAGCCATATATACAGCCACAACCACCTGTACAGTATCGACCACAACCATATGTGCTACCTCAGCCACAACCTTGGCAACAACCACATGCACCATATCAGCATCAGCACCCTGTGCAGCTTCAGCTACAACCATCTGGAGCTACAGCAGGACAACAGGGTCAAACCCAATCAGACCAGGTTCTATCAAATGTCATGGCAAGACAGAATGACATTACAGAGATACTTGCCACACAGCAGAATCTGGCACTACTCCCAACCAGGGAGATTCCCATGTTTGACAGAGATCCTATGAACTTTAGATCATTCATGCGAGCCTTCGAGTACGGCATAGAAAACAGAACCACCAGCGATCAAGATAGACTCTACTTTTTGGAACAATACACCACAGATCAACCTAAAGATCTTGTGCGGAGCTGCCTACACATGCCTCCACAGGATGGATATGTGGAAGCTAAAAGACTGCTCAAAGAGAATTTCGGAGATGAAATAAGAATAACAAATGCTTACATAAAGAAGGCCTTGGACTGGTCCAGCATCAAACCGGAGGATAGTCAAGCTTTGCGCGCCTACGCCCTCTACCTGAGAGGATGCAGTAATGCAATGCAGGAGCGTCACTATATGGATGAGCTGGACAATCCATCTAACCTGAGACTGATCTTATCCAAGATACTTTATGATCAGAGAAAGGTGGAGGTCCAGGAGCGCACTGGGCAAAGAGCCAAATTCAAGGATCTTGTGGCTTATCTGGAGAAACAAGCCAAAATTGCCTCCGACCCATTGTGGGGCAATATTCAAGATTACAGTCCTGACAGAGCTGCCCCAAGGTACCTCAAGACTGCAGCCTCTGGATGGCAAACAAGAGCAGGAACAGCGGCTGCACCGGTTAAGGAGAGAAGCAGCTTCGTCACGACAGTGACACCAGTCACAAACATACCGTCAACCGTCAGTAATGTAGGATCCAAGGCAGATGGCTCTGAAGCTTTTAGAACTCCTTGCTTGTACTGTGCAGGCGATCATTCACTTGAAGCCTGCAGGAGGATAAGAGCTCAGAAACATCTGAACAAAATAGAGTTCTTAAAGGTGAAAGGACTTTGTTTTGGTTGTCTCACCAAGGGACATCTCAGTAGGAACTGTAGCCAGCGGATGAGTTGTCAGCATTGCCAGAAAAAACACCTGACTCTGCTACACATAGAAACAGATGACAAGGAAGGACCAGACGAGCAAAAAGGAACAGTCGGTCTACAAATCAATGGAAGGTGAAATCACCTCAACAGGAGAGGACAGCATCCCTAACCGATAAGACTGTGGGTAGTGCTCTGGTGAGGCTCGGTAAAGATAATGGGGCCGGTAAGGACTGTGCTTTACCCATCGTGCCAGTTAAGGTGAAACAGGCTGACGGAAGTTGGTATGTAACGACATATGCCTTCTTGGACCATGGCAGCTCGGCATCCTTTTGCACAGAGAGCCTCATGAGGAAGCTGAATGCTAAGGGCCAGAAAACATCAATTCTCCTTAAAACAATGGCACAAGAGAAACATGTCCCAGCATATGAGATCTCAGGCCTGGAGGTAGGCAACATCAATGACGACACATTTATTGCACTGCCTACGCTATACACTCAACCAGCAATCCCAGTGTCAAAAGAAAACATCCTTACTCAAGAGGAACTGAAAAAATTGCCCTACCTGAAGGATGTTCACATCACTTACATTGACGCAGATGTGGAACTTCTGATTGGAGTCAATACTCTGAGGGCCATGGAGCCTCGGCAGATCGTGAACAGCCAGGATGACGGACCATATGCCATAAGGTCACTCTTGGGATGGGCGGTCTATGGTCCACTGAACATCAACGCGGTGGATGTGACAAGAAGACCCAAAGCCATCACCAACAGTTCGATAAACTTAAAAGATGGTCAGTATAACTTGCCACTCTCCTTTCGAAAAGGAGATGTGATGACGCCCAACAACAGTGGCGACACGAGCCATGCACCTGCAAAAGAAGCTCAGGAAGGATGAAGGGTACCATGCAGAGTACAGACAGGTGGCGACACAACGAGCCATGAGCCTGCAAAAGAAGACAGGAAGATCTAAGAGCAGAGAAAAGACTGTAAGATCGAAGAGGAAAGAGGATGGAATATCTAAGACCACAGAGAAGGTACCTCTTCAAGGCACCACCATGGCAAACTCTGGAGTGGAGTGGATTGTGGATCAACTTGAAGATTTGTTATTTTGTGACGAGGAATGTCCAGAAGACTGAAATATGGACTTTCAAAGAAGAATGGCCAGCTATAATGAACACTCACCTGACCATGTTATTTGTTTTATAATTGTGTAGGCACAATTAGGGGCCGGTGTAAAGGCCATATGAGTGTTTTGTTATAGATTATTATTATTATTATTAGTATTATTATTATTATCATTATTATTATTATTATTATTATTTCCAATAGAAGGATATGATTTATGGGAATATTATGAGTATCTGTGTAGCCAATTGAATGGACTCTGTTGTACTGTGGGTGGATCACCTGTCAGGCGGATCAGCCACAGCGCGGCGGAGATCATAAATTGGTGATAGGAATCAGCTGGGTGGTGTAGCCACGGGGGAAAGCATACAATTTTCTGACCGCTTTAGATAGTATTAGAAACGCTTTGAACCATTATAGGAACAATAGGATCGCTTTGATCACCTCTCCCATGTAAACCATTTATTTTCTAAATAAATCGGATATCTGTGGTATCTGATAACGGAACTCAAGGTGTGGAGACTATTATTTGGATGGAGCGCGTACGGATCACGTCCCCGGTTGCCAATAGAAGCGGACCCAGGAAGAGGTCACTACACTAATACTACGACTGCTGCTAGGACTGCTACTGCTACTATTACTACTACTGACACTACTACTATTACTGCTACTACTACTATTACTGCTACTACTACAACAACTATTACTGCTGCTACTACTGCTATTACTACTACTAGTATGATTGCTAGTACTACTGCTACTACTATTAATACTACCACTGCTACTACTAGTTGATATTACACTAGTGCTACGAGTGCTAGTACTGATGCTACTTCTACTAGATATTTCCTCTGTCAACAGACGAGCCTGAAGTACTGATTGAAGGATTCGATGGTAACTGGTACCTGAATAGGGAAAACGTCCAGCTGAGCTGTCAAGCCGATGCAAATCCTGTAGTTTCACTCTACCAATGGAGACTGTAAGTACTACTACTACTACTACTACAACTGCTGCTGCTACTGATTGTACTATTACTACTACTACTACTGCTACTACTACTACTACTACTGCTGCTTCTACTGATACTACTATTACTACTACTACTACTACTACTACTCATACTATTTCTACTACTGCTACCACTAGGCTACTATTATTATTACTACTACTAGTTCTACTACTGAATGAATGAATGATCATTACATTTATATAGCGCTTTTCTAGACACTCAAGCGCTCCCCAATGTAGGGTGGAATTTGCATCCTTCAGCATCACTACTACTGCTTCTACTACTACTACTACTACTACTACTACTACTACTACTACTACTACTACTACTACTACTACTTCTATTAGTGCTGCTGTTGCTACTATTATGACCACCACTATTATTACTACTACTGTTACGAAGGATCAGATTAAACCGAATATATATATTTATTTATGGATATATATTGAATAGTATTTGTATATCATTTGATATCCCTTGCATATTCCTTGTACATATACACGGAATATCCCTTTAGTCTAGCCCATAATAGTTCATTCTCTTATTGGACAAGGACCTGGCGCCAGGAGACAAGCCCCTTGGAGCCAAGTTCAATGGTACCGACGAGACATGTCTCTACTAGCCCCGGCTCTGCGCAGGAATACGGCTACCGAAAGGAGAGTGGCACTATTTGTTCACCGTGCATATAAATATGGCGCAAGTAAATGTAGAAGTCCTCTTATCCCTTAGTCCTTTACCCTTCTACCCAACTAAGTAACAGAACGTGAAGCCTCACCCACGATACCGCGTGTGGTGTAGTATGGCCTGTTTGGCCTTAGAATAGCATTGATACCTCGTGCGAATTAATAGCTGAATTGTCATAGTTTGGCACTGTACCGTCGAGTGCGACGTATTTCTATTAGGTTAATAATAGTCTATTATGTATGGTGCATCGTGCGGTTAGAGTTCTAAAGTGAGCAGCATCCCCATCGCTTCCTCGTGTTATCTAGAGTCTTAACCAGGTTGGGCAGACCACACGTGGCGCTTTCATCCGAGGAGTTCTAGGCGAGGACCGAGTGGACCTGTACATTGGATTACCTACCCGACGACTGCTGAGCCCTATGCGGCATGGAATATATATTTGCTTTGGTACTTTGATTTGTGGAGCGGATAATCGCCAACACCGGTGAGTGTTGGATTTACCCCCGAGAGGAGTCAAGGTGAGACGGCGCTCAGACCAGACTGAGGTCGCCTCGCTTCTTCTTCATTGTGGACCTACAGCTACAGCTACAGCCTACAAGAGAGCCAAGGTGTATTCATCTGTGGATCAAGATTCTACTGCACTGTCTTCTGTACCTGAATTCTCTCTAGAAATCGTTGACCAGACGGGCTACTGCCGACGGCTCTCCTACCCCCCCTACCGGCCTACAACCGGGAGGACCCCTTCCAGAATTATCATTATCCTGCTATATCATTAAGAGTACCATAGATCTAATTCCCTAAGAGCCAGGTTGTATACTTGCTTCCTGCGTAACCAGAGATTGGACATTCAGTGTTGATTTGCCTACGAGTACTCATTTGCCTTACAAGTGCATTCAAATCATAAATGTAATAGTAACTATTATATGTACCTTTTGCTATATATTAAATATTTGATTATTACCTTTGTGTGGACCCGATTTCATTGTGGGAAAGTGTTCATCATATTTAGATATCGTGTACTGTATGGCCAGTAGTTAAAGTACATAAAGCGGTAGTGGTTTAATGATACCATACTTATCAATACAGTCAGGGAATTGTACCCCTCAGTTACAACTACTACTACTACTACTACTACTAGTACTACTACTACTACTACTACTACTACTACTACTACTACTACTACTACTACTACTACTACTACTACTACTACTACTACTACTACTACTACTACTACTACTACTACTACTACTAATACTACTGCTACTACTGCTATTATTATTACAACTACTACTACTACTACTAATAGTTATACTACTACTACTACTACTAGTAGTAGTTCTACTACTACTACTACTACTACTACTACTGCTACTACTGCTACTATTATGACCACTATTATTACTACTACTACTACTACTACTACTACTACTACTACTACTACTACTACTACTACTACTACTGCTGCTGCTACTACTACTATTGCTACTACTACTGCTGCTACCACCACCACCACTACTATTACTATTATTAGTATAGCTGCTGCTAATTAACCAATCTCATATGTCTCTTTCAGGGTTAATGGTTCTATTCCCCCGACCATCGAAGTACAAGACAATGTGTTATACTTCAAAGGACCCGTCACATATGACTTTGAAGGAATGTATGTCTGTGATGCAACAAATAGCATTGGAACACAGTCTGCATCTGTGGAAGTACTGGTAACAGGTACATATCACTACTACTACTGCTTATACTGCATTACTACTACTACTGCTACTACTACAGTACTACTACTACTACTACTACTACAGTACTACTACTACTGCGAACAGGGCCGTCTCAAGGGGCGTGCGAGCAGTGCGGTCGCACAGGGCCTCGCGGGGAGGGGGGCCTCGCAATTTTTTTTTTTAAATTAACAATTTTTTTAATAAAATTATAAATAAATAGAATGTTAACAATCACTTTCCATCACAGACCTAAAATCTAGTTTTGCTTACATGCTTATATATTTCACATTAGACACGTTTGTAGAATAGTGTTCCGGGCTCTGCAGCTCTGCAGATATACTATTGGTTTCATTCAATGACCCGTTAACTTTTTTGCAAAGCATCGTGGGAGGACTAACACTAGGGGGAGCTGGTTGGCATCGGTCTGGTAGTCTGTAGAGAAATGTGAAGAAGACCGGTATTATCCACGAGGGGAGGGGGTACAGGTACGGGGTCTATTCGGCGCTATCCACGGGAGCGAGTGGATGTCTTGGCCAAGAGCATCCTATTTTTGAAAACCAAATGTGCAGCATCGGAGCAGAAGAAATAACGCTGCGTGCCGTAAGCTTATCAATACCAAGTATAGTGATTAGGTTATGCCAAGACGAAGTGTTAGAACGTTCAGTCAGGCTAGCCATGCTAAAGGCAGGGACAGCTAACTAGCGTTAGCTACATTATCGAGTGCTAACGTGTGGCAGATAAACTAGGAACAGACTCCGAAGTTCATCCCAACGGGGGGGACAATATGGACTGGTGAACTTTGTCATCTCCATGGTTGTCTCCTTCCAATTGGACGTTTGGTGAGTTTTTAATGCAATCTATTCTGTTCCCGCCGTGGATCTCTCTCTCTCTCTCTGTCTCTCTTTCTCTCTCTCTCTCTCTCTCTCTTGCTCTCTCTCTCTCTCTCTCTCTCTCTCTCTCTCTCTCTCTCTCGTGCTCTCTCTCTTGCTCTCTCTCTTGCTCTCTCTCTCTCTCTCTCTCTCTCTTGCTCTCTCTCTCTCGCTCTCTCTCTTGCTCTTGCGCTCACTCTCTCGCGCTCTCTCTCTCGCGCGCTCTCTCGGTCTCTCTCTGTCTCTCTCTCTCACTCGGTGTGTTGCATCATGCAACAGGGTCTGCTCACACTGTACTCGTGCAGTTTGTGACGTGTGTACTAAGCTTATAGAGTTAGATTCAAATAAGGCAAAACTGCAAATCTGCATGTCGTGCTTGAAAAATGTACCTGGCTTTAACCCTCTGAGGTCTAAAGTAACTAGCTCCACCTTCTCAGAATTTCCCTTTTTTTTGTTACATAATGTAAAATTACAGATTCATACCTTCAAAATAAGCCATCAATTGTCAAATTTGAGCCGATAGTTTTTAATCAATGTCCTATGAAACATTCTGGTACAATCCATACCAATTTGCAGCACGGGGTCTGAAAAGAATTCATTGAATTGAACTAAATGAAAAGAGAACTACTGTTATGGTTTGTAACCGACCCCAATCGCACAACACAAGACAGGTATGAGAGTAAGCCAAGAACTGGGCATTTATTGAAACACACAGAAAACGGCACTGTCCCTTTAAGGGAGAACACAAATTACTGGAAAACAAGAAATGGGAAAAGGGCACAGTGCCTTTAGGAGGCGAGCTGGCTAAGGGGAAGGCTAAGGGAACAGGACCAGGGCAAGGGACAAGGGCAGGAAACAGGGAGGACTAGGAGGACCGGACGGGATGACTAGGAGGACTAGGAGGACTGGACAGGGAGGGCTAGGAGGACTAGAGTGGGGAAACAGGGACAGAGGCTCGCGGAGGCGGGCTGGGGAGAGGGAGGACTGGAAGGACTAGACAGGGAGGACTAGGATGACTAGGAGGGGAAAACAGGGACAGAGGCTCGCGGAGGCGGGCTGGGGAGAGGGAGGACTGGAAGGACTAGACAGGGAGGACTAGGAGGACTAGAGTGGGGAAAACAGGGATAGAGGCCCGCGGAGGCGGGCTGGGGACAGGGAGGACTAGGAGGACTAGAGAGGGGAAAACAGACAAAGACTGGGATTCAAGCATAGATGAAAGTTGCTGCTCTGCAGCTTCTCCCGGGATGGTTCGTCTGGGGAAGCAGACGGTGACGTCAGAGCCGCTCTGCAGATTCCTCTCGGCAGCTCTCCGAGGTGGTAAACGGGACCGAGAGGGAGAGAGGGAGCGGGTTAGCTCAGAGTACAGTTGGGAACAGAGCAGGTGACAGGAGAAGTGACTTGTCCCAAAACAGAGTAATCCAAGTGACTGAATCTTCGGTGTAAAACACACTGTGAGTAACGTCCCAAACACAAATCCACGTGATAGAATCTTCGGTGCAAATAAACACTGTGAGCGAAGTCCCAATAATAATCCAAGTGACAGTATCTTCGGTGTGAATACACACAGTCAGCGAAGTCCAAACAATAATCCAAGTGATAATATCTTCGGTGTGAAAACACACAGTGAACGATGTTAAAGCAAATATTATCCCAATGAACAATCCAAAAAGCTGACACTGGGTGAGTGACAGTCTGACAAAAAGCAGGATATCTTCAGTGTCTTAAACACACGAAAAACGAATAGGGTCAAAGACAGTCTTGCAAAACTCACCCAGGCGCTGTGCGTAAAGAGAGCAGGATCAACAGGGCGAGCGCGTCGCCACGGGGAACGGGTTGTCCAAGCGGAGGTCTGAGTGGTGCGCGACTGCTTGGAGTACGCGCCGGTACGGAGGGCGCATCTGGCGCGGAGGTCTGAGTGGTGCGCGACTGCTTGGAGTGCGCGCCGGTACGGAGGGCGCATCTGTCGCGGAGGTCTGAGTGGTGCGCAACTGCTTGGAGTGCGCGCCGGTACGGAGGGCGCATCTGGCGCGGAGGTCTGAGTGGTGCGCGACTGCTTGGAGTATGCGCCGGTACGGAGGGCGCATCAGGCGCGGAGGTCTGAGTGGTGCGCGTCTGCTTGGAGTACGCGCCGGTACAGAGGACGCATCTGGAGTGCGTCTGAATGCGCGTTTGGAGTGAAGAGCGCGTCTGCGCGGAAGAGCGCGCCGGCTCGGAGAGACGCATCCTCCCGTAGAGTATTAGGAAGCGATGCGCGTCTGGAGTGAAGAGCGCGTCTGCTGCGCAGAGGTCTGGATGCGCGTCTGGGCGTCTGCTGCGCGGAGGTCTGAAGTGGAACACTGGAATACCTCCCGTGGAAGTTTAGAGAGCGCAGTCCAGTGTCTCCTTCCAGGCAAACGGAGACAGGAGGCGAAGGCTTGAGCGCATCTCACGCCGGAGATGAAAACAGCATAACAGACAGAAACCGAAACTCTCGTAGGAGCCTTTAGACAGAGAACCTCCCGAAGGAGTCCTGGTGATAGGGATATGATACGGAACGACCCGACAGGAACTGAGGGGAGAGCGAGGTACTTAAAGCCCACAGGGGAACTAATTAGAATGCACAACAGGTGCGTGAAGGTAATTGATACTTGAAACTAGAAGTGTGTGTTCGGCACCAGACCAATCAAACACATAATGACAGGTAGTCCAAGGGTGTGGTTGCTGAAGAGCAAACGAACGCGAGGGTGGGGGCTAGTGAGGTGAGGAGAATGCAATTGATTAACAGAAAACTAAAGGAACAGAGCGAGTAGGCTTAAAGGAACAGAGCGAGTAGGTGAGCAGCGGACAAAACCTCACAGTACCCCCCCCTCCACGGGAGCCACCCGGCGACCCAAAAATACAGACAGAGTGGCAGGGGACAAAACAAGGCAACAAACAAAAAGTACTGGGCCAAGCCAGCAGGGGAAGCCACAACAAAAGTGGGGCTAGCAACTGGGGCAGGGTAACCGAGGGGTAACTAGGGAAGCCGAGGGGTAACCAGAGGAGCTGAGGGGTAACTAGAGGAGCTGAGGGGTAACTAAGAGGAGCACCGGGAAAGGGGCAAGCAGAGGGAAGGTAGCTGCCAGGGCACAGATAGCCACAGGGCCTATGCTAGCTGTACTGCTACATTAACAAAGAGGCTGCGCTAGCTGCCGGAGCTAGGCTAGCAGACAGGGCTGGAACAGGGGCACTGGAGAGGGGAACAGGGAAGGGGCTAGCAGAGGGAAAGGGTAGCTGCCAGGGCACTGATAGCTACAGGGCCTATGCTAGCTGTACTGCTACATCAACATAGAGGCTGCGCTAGCTGCCGGAGCTAGGCTGGCAGACAGGGCTGGACCAGCAAGAGAGAACAAGCTAGCTGGAAGGACAGTCCTAGCTGAGAGAGAAAACTGACCCTGCTAGCTGAAGGGGCAGTGCTAGCAGTGGGAGCAAACTGACCTTGCTAGCTGAAGGGGCAGTCCTAGCAGTGGGAGAAAAACTGACCTTGCTAGCTGAAGGGGCAGTCCTAGCAGTGGGGCAAACTGACCTTGCTAGCTGAAGCGGCAGTCCTAGCAGTGGGAGAAAACTGACCTTGCTAGCTGAAAGGGCAGTCCTAGCAGTGGGAAAACTGACCTTGCTAGCTGAAAGGGCAGTCCTAGCAGTGGGAAAACTGACCTTGCTAGCTGAAAGGGCAGTCCTAGCAGTGGGAATAAACTGACCTTGCTAGCTGAAAGGGCAGTCCTAGCAGTGGGAAAACTACAAAAAAAGTGGAGGCCATGCAGAGGGACCGGGTTAGCTGCCTGGGCATGGCTAGCTACAGGGCCTATGCCAGTTGCAAGGGCTGCATTAACATAGAGGCTGTGCTAACAGCCGGGGCTAAGCTAGCAGACTGGGGCTATGCAGAGGGACTGGGTTAGCTGCCTGGGCATGGCTAGCTACAGGGCCTATGCCAGCAGCAAGGGCTGCATTAACATAGAGGCTGTGCTAGCAGCCGGGGCTAAGCTAGCAGACTGGGGCCATGCTGGTAGTAGAGGCCTAACAAGCTGCAGGGGAGCTAACGAGGCTAACAGGGAAGCAAACAGGGGAGCTAACAAGCTAACAGGGGAGCTAACAGGGCTAACAGGGAAGCTAACAGGGCTAACAGGGGAGCTAACAGGAAGGACTAACAGGCTAAACAGGGGAGCTAACAAGGGAACTAGAGGGAACAAAAAAAAAGGCAAACTCAACATACACCGTCTGTGCTGGCTGGGGTCGTCGATTGGTCGGGTCGTACTGTTATGGTTTGTAACCGACCCCAATCGCACAACACAAGACAGGTATGAGAGTAAGCCAAGAACTGGGCATTTATTGAAACACACAGAAAACGGCACTGTCCCTTTAAGGGAGAACACAAATTACTGGAAAACAAGAAATGGGAAAAGGGCACAGTGCCTTTAGGAGGCGAGCTGGCTAAGGGGAAGGCTAAGGGAACAGGACCAGGGCAAGGGACAAGGGCAGGAAACAGGGAGGACTAGGAGGACCGGACGGGATGACTAGGAGGACTAGGAGGACTGGACAGGGAGGGCTAGGAGGACTAGAGTGGGGAAACAGGGACAGAGGCTCGCGGAGGCGGGCTGGGGAGAGGGAGGACTGGAAGGACTAGACAGGGAGGACTAGGATGACTAGGAGGGGAAAACAGGGACAGAGGCTCGCGGAGGCGGGCTGGGGAGAGGGAGGACTGGAAGGACTAGACAGGGAGGACTAGGAGGACTAGAGTGGGGAAAACAGGGATAGAGGCCCGCGGAGGCGGGCTGGGGACAGGGAGGACTAGGAGGACTAGAGAGGGAAAAACAGACAAAGACTGGGATTCAAGCATAGATGAAAGTTGCTGCTCTGCAGCTTCTCCCGGGATGGTTCGTCTGGGGAAGCAGACGGTGACGTCAGAGCCGCTCAGCGAAGTCCAAACAATAATCCAAGTGATAATATCTTCGGTGTGAAAACACACAGTGAGCGATGTTAAAGCAAATATTATCCCAATGAACAATCCAAAAAGCTGACACTGGGTGAGTGACAGTCTGACAAAAAGCAGGATATCTTCAGTGTCTTAAACACACGAAAAACGAATAGGGTCAAAGACAGTCTTGCAAAACTCACCCAGGCGCTGTGCGTAAAGAGAGCAGGATCAACAGGGCGAGCGCGTCGCCACGGGGAACGGGTTGTCCAAGCGGAGGTCTGAGTGGTGCGCGACTGCTTGGAGTGCGCGCCGGTACGGAGGGCGCATCTGGCGCGGAGGTCTGAGTGGTGCGCGACTGCTTGGAGTGCGCGCCGGTACGGAGGGCGCATCTGGCGCGGAGGTCTGAGTGGTGCGCGACTGCTTGGAGTGCGCGCCGGTACGGAGGGCGCATCTGGCGCGGAGGTCTGAGTGGTGCGCGACTGCTTGGAGTATGCGCCGGTACGGAGGGCGCATCAGGCGCGGAGGTCTGAGTGGTGCGCGTCTGCTTGGAGTACGCGCCGGTACGGAGGACGCATCTGGAGTGCGTCTGAATGCGCGTCTGGAGTGAAGAGCGCGTCTGCGCGGAAGAGCGCGCCGGCTCGGAGAGACGCATCCTCCCGTAGAGTATTAGGAAGCGATGCGCGTCTGGAGTGAAGAGCGTGTCTGCTGCGCGGAGGTCTGGATGCGCGTCTGGGCGTCTGCTGCGCGGAGGTCTGAAGTGGAACACTGGAATACCTCCCGTGGAAGTTTAGAGAGCGCAGTCCAGTGTCTCCTTCCAGGCAAACGGAGACAGGAGGCGAAGGCTTGAGCGCATCTCACGCCGGAGATGAAAACAGCATAACAGACAGAAACTGAAACTCTCGTAGGAGCCTTTAGACAGAGAACCTCCCGAAGGAGTCCTGGTGATAGGGATATGATACGGAACGACCCGACAGGAACTGAGGGGAGAGCGAGGTACTTAAAGCCCACAGGGGAACTAATTAGAATGCACAACAGGTGCGTGAAGGTAATTGATACTTGAAACTAGAAGTGTGTGTTCGGCACCAGACCAATCAAACACATAATGACAGGTAGTCCAAGGGTGTGGTTGCTGAAGAGCAAACGAACGCGAGGGTGGGGGCTAGTGAGGTGAGGAGAATGCAATTGATTAACAGAAAACTAAAGGAACAGAGCGAGTAGGCTTAAAGGAACAGAGCGAGTAGGTGAGCAGCGGACAAAACCTCACAACTACACTCCTTCCCAGAATGCAATGTGATTTCAATGTCACTAGCCTAGCCACACCTGGGACAAAGGCCTTTTGTTCCTTTTGTTATTCCAATGTGGGCCCAGGAAGGCCTACATTGCCACGCACTTTGATTTGAGAGAGAGAGAGAGAGAGAGAGAGAGAGAGAGAGAGAGAGAGAGAGAGAGAGAAATAAAGAAATAAAGATAGAGATATAGACAGAGAGACATTTATAATTATTATTATTATAATAATTATTATTAAATAGAATAATTGTACAAGAAATTCCTTCTGTAATGTACTGATTTCTTTTTATTTCTCTGTGTGTGTGTGTGTGTGTGTGTGTGTGTGTGTGTGTGTGTGTGTGTGTGTGTGTGTGTGTGTGTGTGTGTGTGTGTGTGTGTGTGTGTGTGTGTGTGTGTGTAGGTATGCAGTTGGTTACACACACAGAAGTATTCTCAGAAGTCATTGTGTGTATCACTAAAAAATGAAAAAAACACAACTGGAATAGAATATCACACAATTTTATTAAAAAAACATAGAGAATAATAATCAACAAGAAACATCAACTGTATCAATTGTATTGTACAATGAACAACCCTATATATCACTTTTGGATTACAATAATAATACAAGGTACCTCATATGATATTTGGCAGAGAGTGACCACAATGAATTTAGGCAAAATCTACATGTACAAAAAAAGCTAAAAATAAAATGATGCACATGTATAAAAAAAATAATAGGTGTCTCCTCATGGTTGTATCTGCCTGTTCTGTATCACACTAAGTGATATGTGAAAAAGCAGTTCCTGTCTGGAATGATACAGAGGGCCATACCACATTCACTGTTATGGTTTGAAACCGACCCCAACAGCACGGCACAGACAGGTAGTTCAGAGTTAGCCAAAGACTAGGGCGTATTTATTTCTGAAACAGGAATGAGCGAAATAACAATAAGAACAACAAAGGGGAGAATGTTCTTGGCAGAGTTGTCTGCGGCTCTGCAGATCGTCCCGGTATTGAGAATGGAGAAGCGGCGTAGCGCCACTGCCTCTGCGGCTCTGCAGCTACTCCAGGATCCAACTCGGGGAGGAACGGAGAGAGAGAGAGAGTGGTCAATAAACAAGCCAACGGAATACAGAGGCAGTCCAGTCCTCCTTAGCTGAGTCCAGTATAAACACACGTGACTTAATCTTCAGTGTTACCAACACACAAGTTTAGCTGAGCCCAGTACAATCCCACGTGACTTAATCTTCAGTGTTACCAACACACAAGTTTAGCTGAGTCCAGTACAAAACAAAAACGGCAAATCTTCAGTGTTATCCAAACACACAGAAAACAGAGAATCCAAAAGGTTCGTTCCAAAAATTCACCAAAGCGCAAATGCGCAAAGCGGGCAACGAGGCACAGCTCCAACGGATGATAGAGATACACAACAGCGGCAACTTCCATAGACGTCTCGGCGAGCCTGGTCTTTTGGCCGGGTGGGGCAATTGGAGATACGGTGTCCATCCCGGCCGCAGTAGAGGCAAAGGCCGGACCTGAACCTGGCCTCCCGTTCAGCCTGGCTAAGGTGTGTGCGTCCCAGCTGCATGGGTTCCTCCTCGGGCACCGAACGGGAGGGGAAGGGGCCACCAGTTGCGGAGGGAGCAGGACGGACCGCAGTACCTGTCACGAGTGCGGGGGGCCTGGGGAACTTCTGGGGGTCCCAGTCGGGCTCTCTCACGCCTTCTCTCCCGGAGGCGTCCGTCGATGCGAATTGCGAGGTCGAATAGGCCCTCGAGGGAATCGGGCTCCTCACGGGTCCAGAGCTGGTCCCTTACTGCGTCGTTGAGCCCCCTCAGGAAGGTGAGACAAAGCGCTTGATCGTTCCAACCGCTCTCCGTTGCGGCCAGTCTGAACTCCAGCGCGTAGTCGGTGACACTGCCACTGCCCTGCCGGAAGGTGCCCAACCGAGCTCCTGGGTCCTGGCCACGAGCTGGGTGGTGGAAAACCCTGCGGAGCTCTGCCACGAAGTCTGGGTAGGAAAAACAAAAATCAGCCCTCATTGACCAGGAGGCAGTAACCCACTGTGCTGCTCGGCCTGAGAGCAGGTTAGTCATGTAAGCCACTCGGGCTCCCTCTGAAGTAAATCGGCTGGGTTGATGGAGGAAAACCAACTCACATTGCATGATGAATGTGGCACAATCCTCGAAGTTACCGTCAAACCAACGTGGTTCGGAGAGACGGGGCTCCCGAGGTGCGAGGTCGGGAGGCGCGGGGTCCGCCACGGCTGCGGGTGGTGCTCTGGCCGAGATTCCTGGAGTAGGTGGGGTTACAAGCAGGGCGTTAAATGCTTCACTCAACGTCTGTAGTTGGTGCAGAATATCAGCCTGCTGATTACCCTGGGCTGTCTGCAGGGTAGCCAGAGAGCTAAGGGACTCCTGAATAGGCTGGACCTGAGCCCGGAGGTCCTGCACAGCAGCCGCAGCCGCACCTAACTGTAGGCTGTGGTCGTTGGTCAATTCGATCTGGACCGCCAACGCTGCCTTGACCCTGTCTGTGTCGGCTGGGGTCGTCATGGTCGGGTCGTAATGTTATGGTTTGAAACCGACCCCAACAGCACGGCACAGACAGGTAGTTCAGAGTTAGCTAACCGAACGGTATCTAGCCGACCAGCTACCGATAGCTCCTGACATCAACAAACGCCGGTTCTAGCAAGTATAGTAGGTAGGTATGATACCTGTTAGCTGTTAGCTGTTAGCTCACGTTAGCGCAAGTTAGTTCACTGTTAAAAACGAAATGTCACATTGAACTAAATAATTCACTGAGGCGCATAGCTGTCAACCCTACCGGTTTTTCCGGTATTCTGCTGTTTTTTTTACCCTCTGCACGGCCTGTTCACGGCTCACGGATTGGTACGTATTTTGTACTTATTATTTTTTACAAAATGGCTGCAATTCTCCTCCGTGACGACAGGTGGCAGCAGTGTAGATTAGACCGTTATCACAGGAAGTCAGACCGTTGCGACCCCGAAGAAGAATAACAGAGACGCGACCGGATGAAGCTCAGAGCTCAGGGGAGAGAGTAGACTGATGCACCGAGGCGGACCGAGGGTGTCAAATCAACTTAGCCAGTGTCTCTTGATTGCCCACTCTGTGGCTTTTGTCTCTGGAACAAAAGGTTTGCAAATCCTCTGTGGATAAAACAATACAATGTTACTGTATGTGACGCAGGAATGTGTAAATGTGGTTGGTGAACAGCCATTTTTCTCTGTAGAATGAATGAATGAAAACTTTATTTAACAGATTGCAGAATGGGTACAATACAGTACGGCTCAATACAGACATACAGACATACAACACAGACATAATAGACACACACACTGTTCCAATGATATTCCCACTGCTAAATTAATGACCATAGGTATTTTTTATAGCTTTTTCAGGAACATGGCATGTCTTTTTTTATCATGCATATCCTGTTACCTATATGTTTTGCATTTTGCACAATCAATGCGGGCGTGACCACCTGCATTTCACTGTATGTGACAAATAAACCTCTTGATTCTTCTTGAGTTGTCGTATTAATATGTAGCCTACAGTGATGAAGGTATAAAGACACTGGTAATACATTGATTGATTGCTAAATTTAACAGATGGGTACAATACAGTATTGTGCAATACACAATTGTTAAGGGGATGCAGACCAGAGAAGGACTTCTTCCCCCATTTTCAATTCATCATAACATTTATGTATGAATTGTAAGATTTCAATAAATATGAACATGTTAATGCTACTACTACATAAACTGAATTTATACTGAATTTGTCTTACACTTAATGCAGGGATGTTCACAGCATTTCACTTTCAACCAGGTATCTGATTAATTTAATGTAGCAACTAGTTCACCCAGTCCTTGTACTGATGAGTGGTTGCCTAGTGGAGATTTAGGATTCACTGACTGTAGACTGTAAGAAAAAAAGCTGCAAGAAAACTAAATGTCTGGCATCTATGGTTTCCAAATACTGTCAAATTACAGTAAAATCAAATGCATTTACAGATTACAACCTTTATTTAATGGTTAATATTTTGATAAAAGGTAATTTACTGTATTTTTATAGCATTTACACTTTATACTTTAAACATTGATCTTAAGGCGATCACTGACTTTATTGCTTTTATCGTTATATATGCCTATGTTTGTGTACAGCACTTTGAGCTACATGACATGTATGAAAGATGCTTTATAAATACTTACTTACTTACTTACTTACTTAAAGTAGGAAAACAAAATAATACAGGTTTTGACCAGCAGATGGCAGCGACGAGGCAGCTCCATTGGGAGGGGGCGGGCTGAGGGGGCGGGGCCAGGAGAAGGGGCGGGGCTAAAACGTGCACGTTTTAGCAAATCGTAATGTTGACAGCTATGCTGAGGCGTTGTATTAACGTTATATATCCGGCTAGCAGTAGCTACAGATAGCTCCTGATATCAATGTCTTATAACACTGATTCGATGCGTATTCGAGCTGAGGGCTTGCTGAGCACAGTTAAGTAACGTTATACCAATAGGGTCCAGGTGCAGCGCCGGAGAATCCTGGCCGTAGCTCGAGGCTACTCGAGTATAGGTCCAGCTGCAGCACCGGAGAATCCTGGCTGTAGCTGGAGGCTACTAGAGTACACACAGACAGTGGAGCTTGTTGCGTGGTGGCGATGTCTCGCAGATAATACAAGTACAAGTCTAATTATATAATATATATATTTTATAAAAAAATTAAATAAAAAAAAAATTATATAAAATACATTTTAATTTCTTTTAATCAAAAACAATCGGATCGGTATCGGCCGATATGGCTCACGACGATCGGTGATCGGTATCGGTGGCGAAAAACGTGATCGGGGCATCCCTAGTTTTAATAAACATCTTTGGACCAATGTGTCCCTAAACTTAAACTAATTGATGTCGTTGCATGATTTTTGCTATTTTGTTATTGTGAAATTGGTATTAAATTAAATTCTGAGTGGCATTAAAAAGTCTTAAAAAGCCTTAAATCTGACTGGGCTAAACCTGCAGATACCCTGTGTTTGAGAGAGAGAGAGAGAGCGAGAGAGAGTGTGTGTGTGTGTGTGTGTGTGTGTGTGTGTGTGTGTGTGTGTGTGTGTGTGTGTGTGTGTGTGTGCTCTACTGAGCGCACCTTTCTACTCTAGAGAGAGAGCTGTCATCACGTAGCGCGCTTGAATGAACTGCGAGATAACTCATAACTCGTACACACACACACTCTGTCTCTGCCATACAGTAGTTAATGTTTTAGCGCGACGTGGGTATATACACGGGCGAGGATGAAAAGCATGTTAGACTACTTTTAATTCATAAGTTAACGTTCCGTCGGGTCCGCGTGTATTCTCGAGAATGATAATAATAATAATGCAGGACCTCTTCAGATTATATTATCAACGACAGACAGCGACAATGTGAGAAACACAATCCCTCCCCCCCTCTCGCGCTGAAGAATATGCATATTAGATCACTCAGTGATTAACACCTATGCGCTGTTTGTGTGTGCGCGCGTGCATGTACGTGACGCGTTGTAGTTCGGGGAATACAGGGATCATTTAGAACTATACAATTTAGCAAGAATTAAACATATTTACAAGTCGTATTACGTTTAGCAAGTAAGGATACATATAGATTACACTATATGCACTCGAAATTGTCTTTGTTCTATTTTTACAGATTTCTGAAAAACGGGACTTCCTGAGCATTTGTGAGAGATTCTAAATCCTATTGTTCTCCGCCGACGGGTGCAATAAGCCCCGTCGACCCAAGCTTGTTTATCAGGTTCCAGGGGTGTTTTATGCATTTTCCCTGTTACTGCCAGGTGTACGACTGTACAGGTGCATTGCCACCAGTGATGCCACAGATTACTTGTAAAAGTAATCTGATTACTGATTACTGATTACTCCTTTAAAAAGTAATCCAAGTTACTTTACTGATTACTTGATTATCAGAGTAACTTAGTTACTTTGAAAGTAACTAGGTTACGAAGTCGTCGTCGTTCCCCCAACAGGTTTTTTTTTAAACGCTTTATTGAAAGTGCATAAATTGTTTTTAACTTGTTTCTCTGCACATAACGTAAATTGTTAAACTAGTGCTTCAGCTTCTGTACCATCAAGTATGGTAAAGCAACAGTCTATGATGCTCACAGCATTAGAGCAGCCAGCCAGTGGTTTTACAAAGCCAGTGTATCACATCTAACAAATGCAGGCTGAACTATTCAATTATATCAACTGTAACTATTAAATTGTTTTTATAAATGTCTCTCTATAAACATACAATCAGTCTCTCTTTAACATGTAAATTAACTGTAAATCTGGCAAATAAGAGCTTTTGCTCTGCCACCATCAAATATACATTAATCAAAAGGGAAAGAAACAATCTCTCTCTTTTGCTGTTTGGCTGGCCTCCGAGTCCTCCTGTACCTAGTCGAAGCGTCGGCTAGTGTTGTGATTCCAGATGCTTTCAATGCAATTGGATGTGCTGTTTTTAGCGGTAGACAGTATTTTTATCATAATCATAATAATAATGTAATCATGTTAAACCCAGATTCGGCTCAAACAAGGGACTAAACACGTTTCGCAATTATGCCACAACAATGTGGAACGCCCTACCCAAAGCTGTAAAGGAATGTGAATCCCTGCCCACATTCAAAACCGCTCTTAAAGAGCACCTACGGGAGGCTGCAATTCGAAACTGGCCACCGTAAATGCCCAAAACCCCCACCACCTCCTAATAGACAGTCTCCTCCCCACCGCATGTATATATTCCCTCCCTGCCGTATGTATATTTCCCTCCCACCCACCCACCCCCTCCTAATGTACAGTCCCCTACCCATATTTATATACTCTGTCAGGATCTAGGGGTAACAGTACTGTATATTTGAATACCGCTTATGTCACAAATGTATCGGTACTAAATACCTATATGTCCCTATGCCATAAATGTCATGTATGTTGTGTATGTCATAAATGTCTATATGAAATGAAAATGGGGGACCCTGATGGAAACAAGACAAACGTCTTTCTCAGGTCTGCATCCCCTTAACAATTGTATGTATTGAGCCGTACTGTATTGTACCCATTCTGCAATCTGTTAAATAAAGTTTTCATTCATTCATTCATTCATTGTTTCCTCCGCATATGAATGTTTTTTTCACCCGGCTTAGCTGACACAAACGTGAAGCGGTTAGACGAGCGTTTTGGGGTGGAATTCTCCGTGCTGCAGACGAGGCTGTAACGAGTCAACGACGGAGCCCTGCTGTCACACGATTGGCGCATATGTCACATGACGTGCTGTGAAGACCCGCCCTACTCTGCCTCTGATTCGCAGACTGTGGATGGGGAATGTGATTGGACCAAAGCAGAGTCACTCACAGACAGAGGGTCCAGTCACGCCGCGGGACACATTGTGTATTTAACCCTTTCACTGCCACACGACGTCACTCCCAAATAAGAAAAACAGCTCAAAATGTATTTTTGACTGTCGAAAACTAAATAAAATACTGCATTCCGCCTGCATTATGAATTTATGATGAGATAGTAACGAAATAGTAACGCACAGCCACTTGGACAAGTAACTGCAATCAGATTACTGGCTTTTAAAGATTAACGCGTTAGATTACTATTTTCGGGGAAAAGTAATCAGATTACAATAACGCGTTACTTAGTAACGCGTTACTGGCATCACTGATTGCCACTAAGCCTCGGGCAGCTATTATTTAAGAATACGTTGACTGTATCATATGCCCAGCCTCGGGCAGCGCTATTATTTAAGAATATTTTGACTGTATGCCCAGCCTCGGGCAGTGCTATTATTTAAGAATACGTTGACTGTATGCAATATTTTTTTTTATGTATTAATAATATAAAAGAATATATATAATAATATTATATAAAAAAATATATATTATTTTTGTACCTTTAGGGGGGGGGGGGGCTCGCGTAAATCTCGCACAGAGCCTCGCATTTCTCCCAGATGGCACTGACTGCGAATACTACATTACTACTACTAATACTACATTACTACAACTACTGCTAATACTACATTACTACTACTACTGCTAATACTACATTAGTAGTACTACTACTACCACTAAAACCAGTTTTCCTATGTTTAGCAGAAGGAGGGTCGTTGAAGCTATTTTGGATTATGGAGACATTGGTCCTCATTCTCGAACGGCTTCGTATTGTAAATTCTTTGTAGGATTTACGTAGGATTTACATACTCGAAAAGGCAGTCGTAGACCGGTGTGCGCCCATGGTTTCAACAGCTTTCTCTGGGACAAGTCATTGGGGTTTGCCGATACTACAGACATCCGTGGAATTAAATAATTATAATGATAATATAATACACACACACACAGGGCCACCTGGGAGAAATGCGAGGCCCTGTGCGAGATTTAAACGCGATTATTATTTTTTTTCATACAGTCAACATATTCTTAAATAATAGCGCTGCCCGAGGCTGGGCATGATACAGTCAACATATAGCAAGAGAGAGAGCGAGAGAGAGCTCCCGTTCTACAGTCAATATACAGTGTACAGAGAGAGAGAGAGAGAGAGAGAGAGAGAGACACATTGGAAAGAAATTGAAATGCTATTTGGCCCTAAACAGAGAGTACACAGTGGCAGAATACCTGAGCACTGTGACTGAAGATCCTTGACTAGGTACAGACTCAGCGAGCACAGCCTAGCCATCGAGAAAGGCAGCCATAGGCAGACTGTGTGTGTTAGAAAGAGAGAGAGAGAGCATGTGTGTTTGTCGTGTGTGTGTGTGTTAGAGAGAGAGCATGTATGAGAGAGATAAGCAAAGATGAGCCCCTAAAAGGATATTCAACTTTTAATGGAAGAACAAAACAGAAGGAAAAGATAACTTCACAAAGGCAACATGAATATACATAGATCCAAAAGGACAAAGATCAACACTTAAATCCAAAGAGAAGAGGGTCTATACCAGAGAAAACAGCTAAACAGCATTCAGCTAAATAGGCTAGCCAGGTACTGACACCAGGCCACACACAGCTTTGGCCAACGGCCCAACGCTACCCAAGCTACACAAACGACCAAGACAATTCACACACAGCACATGTCGTATCTCCAAATGTTGTGAAGTAACATGTTTTGCCTGGAAAAAAACATCGTTATTAACAAAACATTCGGGAGGGGAAGGAAGGAAGAGTGGGGTAATGTCATGACATCTTACCTGCACGAGGAACGCAGGGCGAAAGGCCGTAACACAGGTCTCCACGTTGACGAAAGGCCTCTCGCTGGCGGGACAAAAAGAAGCTATGGCCGGAGCCTTGTCATGGTGCAGGCCCGACTACATCTTCTGTCAAAGATGATGTCGTAGTCAGAGTGCCAGAACCCCCTGCTATTCTCACGGCTAATGTCAATGGTCGTAGCACAAGCTAACAGCTAACTCTAGGCTAACTGAGCGCAGCCGGCAGCTAACGTCGTAGCTAAACAGCTAACTGGCTAACAGTTAGCTCAACCCGGCTATCGCTAACCATTAGCTAACGCAGAAGCAAGCTATGCGGCTACCACTGAAAAACTGTACAACATGAGAAAAGCAATACAGGTGCTGACACCAGGCCACACACCGTTAGCTACTAGTACTACAACAGCTAGTCGGCCAGTTTGGCTCCAGAGAGAGAGAGAGAGAGAGATATCCACGGCGGGAATAGAACAGAGTGCATTAAAAACTCACCAAACGTCCAAGAGGATGGAGACAACCACGTGGAGTTGACGAAGTTCATCTGCCGAACGACCATCCTCTTCATCTTGGCATAACAATGCTGCACGCGCTGTCTCTAGGTTAGCTAACGCTAGTTAGCCTTTAGCTAAGCTAGCTACTAGCCGACATCATCATGGCTATATCCCGACTGAACCACACTTAATATTATAACGTAGCTAAAGCTAACTAGCTGTCCCTGTCTTTAGCCGGGATGGCTAGCCTGACTGAACTGTCTAACATGCAACAACTTTCATCTTCAGTCCATCTGCCGAACGATGTCCTCTTCATCTTGGCTGGCATAACCTAGGCTCCAATGCTGCACGCGCGAAATAGTCAGACGCTAGTGATGGGTCGGTCATGAGCGACTCGTTTCATAAGAGCCGATTCATTGCCGTGAGCGTGAGTCGAATCGCTCACGTCTGGCAATGAGTCGGTTCACGCCCCCCCCCCCGGCACGCACACAGACACACACAATGAACTCAACAGACGCTACCTTACCTGGCTGTAACCCCTCCCCTCATTGAAACCAATTCTGCTGCCTGCAGAGCCTCAGAGCCAGGAACGTGTCTAATGTGAAATATATAAGCATATAAGCAAAACTAGATTTTAGGTCTGTGATGAAAAAGGGCCTCGCGGGAAGGGGGACCTCGCAAAAAAAAAAAAAAAAAAAAAAAATACAAAAATAATAAATAAAAAATATTTTTCTTTTATTTTTTTTTGTGCGAGGCCCCCCTTCCCGCGAGGCCCTGTGCGACCGCACTGCTCGCACACCCCCTGAGGCGGCCCTGCACACACATACACATACTGTATACATGCGAAATTAATCGTTCCAGCAAAGTAGGCTTCTATTATTCTAATGACTTGTTTTATTAGGTATTATAGTAGTAAGGCCTGTAGACTGTAGAACATGACACATTAGCATGACATCTCATTTAGTAATGTCAATACTGAATGACTGCGCGATTGGCTCTTGATAACGGTTTCACTAAGCCAGAACACAGATGCAGACACAAACAAGCAGAGACAATGTGGAATCAGAGTAAAACCCAAATGTCGGGTTTAATAAGAAAAGAAGAGTAATAGAATCCAGTCACTATGCAGTCCAGGGAGTGAGCGGGTACAGGGTAGTCAGACGAACGGGGAGGTCGTAGCCAGGAGCGGGTACTCAGACTGTCCAGGGAGTGAGCAGGTACGGGGTAGTCAGACGAGCATAGGGGTCGTAGCCAGGAGTGGGTACTCAGACTGTCCAGGGAGTGAGTGGGTACAGGGTAGTCAGACGAGCGGAGAGGTCGTAGCCAGGAATGTCCCCAAGGACGTCCTTCAAAATTGCGAGAGTGACCCCCCTGCACAAAAAGGGAAGCAAATTAGACCCAGGCAACTACCGCCCTGTTTCTATTCTTACCTCCATCTCGAAAGTCTATGGCTGTCCATGATCCCCACACAATCACTCCCTGCGGCCATTTTGTCTGTCCACTGTCTGTGGATGTCATTCTCTCATACCCTCTCACTCACAGCCACCATTTTTCTCACAGCTGTTTTCTCTCACTGCTGTCTGTGGCTCTGGTGACATTCCATAAGACACTAAAGCTCCTCTCCAAAGCCCCAAAAATCACAGCTGTTTTTCTGTCATCTCCGTCATCCTATCTACCTAAAAAAAAGGGACGCTATCTTGGACAAAAAATAAATGTATCCTGCCTGATAAACATATTACACAATTTAAGGTAAACCCCCATCAGGCCTCTCCTCTCCTGTCATGACCGTACCGTGTACCGGCCCTCTGTATACCACATTGCCAGTTTAAGGCAAGCCGTCTCAGTGGTTACCGTCTCCTGTCATGACAGTCCTGCCATAAGTCTTTTTTCGTCTGGTTCAGTCGTCCCCCACAATACACTTTTACACTGTGGCTTTTGTGCTCTGAGCAACTGTTTTGTTTTCTTCTGGATAAGACCTTTCCAAAACAAAACCGGGCCGCTCTGCTCTGCCTTCTTCCAAAACACACATCACAGCTGTTTTATGCACACTCTCATCTAAAATGTTCACATCAAAGCTGGCTTTCTCTGTCGCTAATTATTTTTACTAGGGATGTCCGATATTATCGGCCGACCGATATTATCGGCCGATATCGGCAGTAAAATGTGATATCGGAAAATATCGGTATCGGTAAAAAAAAAAAAAAAAAACAATAACAATTTTTTTTTTTTTTTTTTTTTTTTTTTACATTTATTTAACCTTTATTTACCCAGGCAAGCAAGTAAGAACCAATTCTTATTTTATTTATTGTCAAAAGTATGCATGTTGGTTTAAAATGTTCATTTTTACTTTTTTAATGATCATATTTTGCACAGATAATGCTTACATTTAGAAAGCCTTTTGAATGCATCCAGTGAAATTATTAGTTACCTGAAATTATTCTGTTTTTTGGGGGGGAAACCCTGCATATATCGGTATCGGTTGATATCGGTATCGGTATCGGTATCGGAAATTGGAGTTGGACAATATCGGAATATCGGTATCGGTAAAAAAGCCAATATCGAGCATCCCTAATTTTTACGGATGCATATCTGTTCGTTTTCATTGGCTTGCGAGGTTAGATAAGGCTAAACCCCCAGAGAGCGTGAGACACACTCAAGTTTTTTCCTCTTCACCGTTGTCTGGCGTCCATGGTTTCACGATTGGCTGGTGCCCTCTCTCATAGCCTCTCTCTCATGGCCTTGGCACTGCACCGTCTCCCATCTCCAGCCCCATTGTCTTTAACAACCGTGCGTTGTTGTCTCAACCTATTCACTCAATCTGCAATCCGGGTCTCTTCGGCATCAAGTTGTTGGATTCTTCTGTTATCAGCCAATCTCATCTCATCATCTCCTTCGTGACTCTCTCTGTTCTGCGTTGTGTTTGTATTCAACCCCTGTTAGTACATCCGTTAGTCATAAGAAACGACACTGCAACGTGATCTCTTTCCTCAGATCCTCATGTTTATTTTCATAAACATAGCCTCGTAATCAGATGTAACCCCTTCTGTATTGTCCTTGAAAAGTCATAATTTATTCGTCTCCACCGTCTCTCCTCTCATTAGTCCGATGGTTCTGGGCCTTGTCGTAGCCAAACCACCATTTCCTGTTAGCCGAAGCTAGTGATGATGTGTCACTCCCCTCCCCCACCCAGCGAGGGTGGGGAGGGATGAAAGTCTCTGATCAACGCGTCCGCTCTTCTGTGGTTCGTATCTCAGTCTAACCTTACTTACTTATCCTCTTCGTCCCGGTTGGGGCATAAGGCCGCAATCATACACTGCCACTGAATCCTGTCTCGTGCTTTGGCCTGCGCTTCGTCCCAGGAAAGACCGATTTCCTTCAGCTCCATCATCACTGTCCTTCGCCAGGTGTTCTTTGGTCTACCCCTCTTTCTCTTCCCAACTGGGGTCCATCTCAAGGCAACTTTGGGTAACCTTTCATTGGGCATCCTCAATACATGACCGAGCCATCTTAACCTCTGTCTCCTTATCTGATTGATTGATTGATTGAAAACTTTATTAACAGATTGCAGAATGGGTACAGTACAGTACAGCTAAATACATACAATTGTTAAGGGGATGCAGACCAGAGAAAGACTTTCGTCTTGTTTACATCAGGGTCCCCCATTTTCAATTAATCGTAACATATGTGACATACATGACATACCGATATACAGTACTGCTACATCTATACATTTATGACATACCAGATTTGCAATTACAGTACTGTTTGTGATACAAAAAGAGTCCAGAAAGAAAAGAGTATATACATTAGACGTAGAAACTGTACATTGGATTGGGTAGGTGGGGGTGGGGGGGGACTGTACATTGGAGGTGGTTGGGGGGGGGGGGGGGGGGGGGGTTGGGTAGGAGTGGGGGGGGGGGGGTTGGGTAGGAGGGGTGGGTGGGGGACACTGTACAACTGTACAAACAACACTGTACATTGGATTATTGACAAGACCATACTTGGTAATTTACTGTACATTGGAGGGGGTTGTGTTCGGACATTTACAGGGGCCAGTTTCGAGTTGCAGTCTCCCTTAGGTGTTTTTTGAGAGTGTTTTTGAAAGTGGGTAGTGATTCACATTCCTTTACAGCTTTGGGTAGGGCGTTCCACATTGATGTGGCATAATTGCGAAACGTGTTTAGTCCCTTGTTTGAGCCGAATCTGGGTTTAACATGATTTGTGGAGCTCCCTCTGGTGTTGTGATCGTGGTATTCACTGACCTTTGGGAAGTATTTTGTCATGTACATGGGTACCTTGGTCGTGTAGTGTATCTTGTAGACCAGGCCCATTGCAAGTTGCTGTACTCTGTCGTCTACTCTAAGCCATCCTAGGTTGTTAAAGTGGGCAGGGGTGAGGTGGGTTCTAGGAGTAAGGTCAAGCAGTAGTCTGACCAGTTTGTTTTGAGATGTTTGTAATTTTGTTTTTAGCGCCTTTGAGGTGCTTTGGTACCATGAGGTGCAAGCATAGTCGTAGTACCCTTGAATGAGTGCTCCTGCTAGAGTCTTCAGGGTATTCTTGTTTACCAGTGAGGAGATCCGGTACAAGAATCGAGTTCGTTGGTTGACTTTTTTTATTACATTGGATGCCATTTTGTCACAGGAAAGATTTGCCTCTAGGATGGAACCCAGGTAGGTAATATCTTCTTTCCTTGTGACAATATTGTCACCCACTGTAACTGAGAAGCCGTCGGTCTTGCTGAGTTTGTTATTTGAACCGAAGAGAATGGACTCTGTTTTGCCCATGTGTAATGATAGTTTGTTATCAGCGAGCCATATGCAGTCTCAAGGGACATATGCCTGTCTAAAGTTCCTCATTCGAGATTCTATTTGGCCAAAAGATGTTGCAAATCCTACGTAAGCAGCTATTGTGGAAGACGTCAACCTTTCTCATATCCTGTTTTGTTACTCTCCAGCACTCAGAGCCATATAGCAGGACAGACTTAACATTGCTGTTGTAGAGCCTGAGTTTGGTTTTAAGGCTATATTGTTTAGACTTCCAGATGCCTTCTTAAAATCGATAAAGTTAATACAAGGGGGCGTTCCACTCAATACACTGTTCGATGATGTTGCGTAAGGTAAAGATCTGATCGATACAACCTCGACCTTTGCGAAATCCTGCCTGTTCCTCTCTTAGCTTGACATCTATGGCACTATCAAATCTCTTAAGGATTCTGCAAAAGACTTTACTAGGGACGGACAGAAGTGTTATGCCTCGCCAGTTGTCACAGTTTTTCAGGTCACCTTTTTTAGGAAGCTTGCATATGAGGCCCTTGCTCCATTCCCTTGGTATGGCATTGTGCTCCCATATCTTGGCGAAGAGGTCAGTCAGCACCCTGGAGGCTGTGGTGATATCTGCCCTCAACATTTCTGCATGTAGCATGTCGATTCCAGGGGCTTTCCCCCGCTTCATATCCTTGATTGCCGTTTGTACTTCAGCTTGGGAGGGAGGATCGGTGTTAATAGCGATGTCATCCAAAGGTTCTGGATCTGCAGGCTCTTCAGGTTCTGGTCCATTGAGCACTTCTTCAAAGTGTTGAGCCCATCTTTCAGCTTGTTCCCTTTCAGTTATCAGTTTACCTTGTTTATCCTTAACTAGTTTAGTGTGGATGTTCCTTGGACCGCTTAGCTGTTTAGTGATCCTATACACCAGGGGTCAGCAACCTTTTTGACATGGAGTGCCTGTTTGAAATATAGTTGTAACTTGTGTGCCTCAACAATATTCCATGCATCGTAAAAAAAATTTCTCATAATCAGGTATTTCTAATGATAATTTTTACATTATTACATCATTATTGTTATTGTTATTAACAATATTATTATGATGGTTGTATCAACCCTAAATCTGAGTTGGGGGGGGGGGGGTGCAATGCAGACAAACAGCTGCCTACAGTGCGACCATTTCACTCACATTTGCCCATTCATTTTTGGACACATCACACACCATCGGTGTGTAAATAAGTTTTGATTGATCGCAAGACTACACTGTAAAAAATAATAATAATAATAATAAGTTACCAGAACTTACAAATATTGAGTTCAGTTACTGTGCATTAAGGTTTTCAGTTTTCAATCCATAATAAGTTAACAGAAAAATAATTACACAACCACATTATTTCAACCTAATAAAACTATGTTTATTGTCATTGTTTTAAGGCTTTGTTCAATGAAATAGAAAAATAAATAATAAAATTAGTTGATTAATCCCACTGGTCACAATGGTGACCGTAATAATGTTTTTGTTATAAGGCTCTGCAAATGTTACTGAATGATGTAGCAATGTATTCCCAGCTAAATTGAAATAATAAACAAATAAAGGGTCTCAATTAAATATGTGGTAGTAAAAAGAACCTGTGGGAGGATTTCAACAAGATAAATGCGACAACAGTGCAAAATATTTCACTATAATATTTCAAAGCAAAAAAATAAATAAATAAAAAAGATTATATATATATATATATATATATTTTTTTTTAATGCTGCCCCCTGTGCCTATGAAAATTCCCCTGCGTGCCTAGGGTTGCCTACCCCTGCTATACACTATACTGAAAGACCTCTAAGTCTTTCACCTTGTACTCTTTCTTTGCACGTTCAGTTAGCCTGGGTGACTTTGCACTCAGCAGTCTTTGGCTTTCTTCCTCATAATTTTTTTTCCATGTCTGAGGTGTTATCCATTGTTTGTCTCCTTTCTTTCTAAAGCCTATGACACTCTCTGCTGTTTCTTTGTACACTTTTGCGATGTTCCCCCATGTTTTCTCAATATCTCCATTTTCTTCTCCATCTTCATCTTCCAGTGTACTGAAGCGGTTTCTAAGCTTGATGGTGAACTCTTTTTGGACTTTTGGTGCAAGAAGCATGTTGATGTCAAACACTTTGTATCGCTGTTTGGTGTTAGGTGTTGCTCTGAGTTTTAGCCTGATCTTGGCTATCACCAGGTGGTGGTTACTGCCAACATCCGCCCCCCGGTGGACTTTGACATCCAGAAGAGATCGTTGCCATTTCTTGCTGACAATGACATGGTCAATCTGGTTGACCGTATGCCCATCTGGGGATCTCCAGCTTAGTTTGTGGATGTCTCTGTGGGGGAAGATGGTTCCACCTATTGTGCATCTGTTGTTAATGCAGAAGTCAACAAGCTTCTCTCCATTGTCATTGATAGGTCAGTGACCACCATGATCAGTGAATACCACGATCACAACACCAGAGGGAGCTCCACAAATCATGTAAAACCCAGATTCGGCTCAAACAAGGGACTAAACACGTTTCGCAATTATGCCACATCAATGTGGAACGCCCTACCCAAAGCTGTAAAGGAATGTGAATCACTCAGGGACGTTGCAAGGGGGGTGTGCGGGGGGGGGCTGCAGCACCCCCTCTCAATTATTGCAAAAAAAAAAAAAAAGAAAAAAAAAAAAAACATATATATATATTTTTTTTTATGTTTTTTTTTATGACAGTATTTATATATTGTATATACTGTAACTGTATAACTGTAACACTGTATATTATACGTTTATCCTGCTCAAAGCACTTCACCATTTTAATATTGTGTGTATTGAGCCATACTGTATTGTAGCCATTCTCCAATCTGTTAAATAAAGTTTTCATTCATTCATTACACTACTGTATGTACACAATCATACGTGTAAAACGAGTAGATTCTCGAGTGATGACAGACTGTAACAGACTGATTGAATGACAGGTGAAACAACTAATTGTATTCACCTCCCGTCTCCCGCCCTTCCCACGAACCACTGAGCTACTGTGATACAGTGCTTGCGCAGTCAGCCGGTCCCAGTGACAGTCCCACTAAATCTGATAAACGTCAGAGAGAGACAGAGACGACAGGTTCAGCCTCAGCATCAGGTATTGAAGAGTTAACTGAGTCTGTTCCCCTATACCCCCCCTCGGGCGCCAGGGGCTTCCACTGAGGGGTGATGCAAATAGGGATGGGGTGTTATGGCAGCTCATGATGGAAAGAGTGCGCACCGAGTCTGATCCCGAGTTGAAGAATTGGCTCCAAAAGAGAGACAACTGGATGTCCAACAACATCCAAAACGAAATCTTACAGCTGTTTGCCCATGATATTCAGCGACAAATTAGAGGCAAAGCATCCAAAAGCCCATTCTTTGGCTTGAGCGCTGATGGAACCACTGATGTCACTCACTGGAAAAGAACAATTCTCGTGTAATATACAGTTCGCCGATGACAACTTGGAAGCTCAGAACTTCTTTTGGGGTTTTTACAATGCCCGGCCCAGACACAACAGCCGAGACGCTGTTTTTGTGTATAAAATACTTTTACGCCTCGACCTGCCCAGCAACATGTCTGGGGGGTACAGGCTAGACCAGGGGTTCCCAAACTTTTCAGGCCGCGACCCAAAAAAAACGGTGTCAGAGAGCCGCGACCCCCACTATTATAGGAGGTAAAATTTATTTTAAATGGAAATGTATGGTTGAAACATGCAAACGTTCAAACGCACACACACTAATAAGCATTGGAGGCTTTTAACTAGGGCCGGACTGGGGAAATCATTCAGGCCAGGAAATATAGCCCCAGTCAGGCCACTTTTTAAGCAGGGGGTCTGGGGGTCCCCCACCAGGATTTTTTTTGTTACAAAGACATCATTTCCTGCATTCTGGTGCAGGAATTTTTTTTATTTGTACCCTTTAAATGCCAGTGTTTGTGATGGCATCACAAATTATTGTTAAAAAACAGGCTAGCATATGTATGATTAGCAACAACACATATTTTTATGGATTTTCAGTTTTTTGTAATTGATAAATACAATATTTTATTCAACTTCAGCCCTGATCATAACACCACATATTCATTTTATAATTCTAACCCTTTAAATGCCCGTGTGTGTGATGGCATATATTTGCAATATATCAAATGCAAAGTACATTTTTCTGGGGGGGATTATTACAGGCTAGCATGTGTCAATGATTAGCAGTTTTTCGTAAGGATCCCGCCTCCACCAATCACATGCGGCTCCCTTTGTGTGTGTGTGAGAGCAAGAGAGAGAGAGAGAAGAGAGAGATAGTTCTCCAACTTGTGTGAGTTGCAGTGATCTCCTGGTTGTTCCCCACCTAGGTTATCTAACTATTGCGCTGGTGCAACTAGAAACACTGGCCTGGCTTGCTTCTAAGTTCAGTGGCCTGACCGCAAAAAAAAAATCATCTGGCGACCCCCCAGCACCCCCTGCCGTTTTATAGTTCCAACGTGCCTGGAATCACTACCCACCTTCAAAAACACTCTCAAAGAACACCTACGGGAGACTGCAATTCGAAACTGGCCCCTACAAATGTCCTAACCCAGTTGTACAATAAAGACCAAGCATGGCTTTGTCAGTATTCCAATGTACCCAACACCCCCCCCCCAATGTACAGCCCCACCCAACCCCACCCCACCTACCCAACCTCCTCCAATGTACAGTTTCTATGTCAAATGTATGTCAGTATTCCAATGTACAGTGTCCCCCCCCCCCCCCCCCACCTCCAATGTACAGCCCCACCCCACCTACCCAACCTCCTCCAATGCACAGTTTCTATGTCAAATGTATATACACTCTTTTTCTGGATTTTTTTAGTATCACAAACAGTACTGTTTTTGAAAATCTGGTATGTCATAAATGTATAGATGTAGCAGTACTGTCTATCTGTATGTCGTGTGTGTCATATGATGAATTGAAAATGGGGGACCCTGATGGAAACAAGACGAAAATCTTTCTCAGGTCTGCATCCTCTTAACAATTGTATGTATTGAGCTGTACTGTACTGTACCCATTCTGCAATCTGTTAATAAACTTTTCAATCAATCAATCAATCAATAGTTCCGCAGCCATGCCGCCCCATTGCATCTTCTCTCCCAATGTTGTCATTTCCAACTTTGGCATTAAAATCTCCCATAATCAGTAGCATGTCATGTTGTGGGACCTTGCAGACTGCACATTCAGGGCTGTACGTTAACTTTTTTTGCACATAGCACTGGTGCTACAGAGGTTGATAGTTTTGTAGCACAGGCCAAAATCTTGTAGCACAAGTATAAAACGTGTTATATTTGTAACAGTCACAAATGTGCCTATTGTATTTGTGTTATTTAGTTGCAGTGCCATGTTTGGCTGTCATTTAGTATATCGCCATGTGTTATTATTACTATAATACTCTCATATGCTATTTTCAATTAATATCATAAACAACATAAGGAATATTAGCATAATTTTGAGTGGACTGAAGGAATGAGTCAGCGTTAATAGTTTTAAATGCAAATAATTTATTGAAACATAGAAGTGGGGTCGGTTGGGACACACACACACACAATGGGGGACCCTGATGTAAACAAGACAAACGTCTTTCTCTGGTCTGCATCCCCTTAACAATTGTGTGTATTGAGCTGTACTGTACCCATTCTTCAATCTGTTCATTCATTCATTCATTCACACACACTGTTTCAACTCACCACCCCCGCATAATATTGTAGTCTAGTCTGTCTTCAAACTTCCACTCCTCTCGAAACTTTTTTATATTTGAATATCAACATTATCTGTCCATCCTCAGTTTACTATAATATAGTATCCTGTCCTGAGTCCTGACTAGTGACTTCATCGTCTTTCCAAACGCACGCACGCACACACACAGGGAAGGGGAGAGTGCCCCCCCATTTCCCTTTCCCCAGTCCACACTGTCTCTGCTGTTCTCTATGGCTCTGCGCGCCTCTGCCTCTGATCAGGATTAGCTTGTTAGCTTACGCTAATGTTGTAGTGATTGTAATGGTACATAAACGTTCATTTCGGGCGATGTGCGCATAAAGGAATGGCGACGGTGCAAAGCATGTAGATGCATTTGAACCGTTGTGAGAAAAAAAAACACCATGGACTTATTTCGGGTCGTGTAGGCGCACTGCTGTGTAGCGCCTGTTCTATATAGATATCTATGTGTAGCGCTGCTCTGCTTTCAGACTGGGCGGATATGACTCGTCGAGTTGTCACAGAGTTTTTTCAAAATAAGAGTATCATATGAACCTGAGCGTTGCTAGCTGTCGGAGCCTAGTTATTATAGCTGGAGCTGCGCTTGGGCAGAAATGAGACCCGCTACAGGATTTTCAAAATAAGAGTATCTATATGAACCGAATGCCTATCGCACCAGTGCTACTGAAGTAAATCCATTCATCGCACAGACCGCTGTTGCTGTAGCACGTGCGATATATATGTCGCACTGTACAGCCCTGAAGTTGCTCGTATCAGTCGTCCTTAGTCTCCTCCTCTGCCTCGTTTGTAGGGGCGTAACACTGTAAGATGTTCATTTTACAGTATCGGGAGTCAAATCTTGCTCTGAGCAGTCTATCACTGATGGGTTCCCACTACGTGAGAGATTTGGATGTCTCCTTACTTGTGATAAATGCTACACCGCTGGAGTGTGCATCATCTTTTCCAGAGAAAAGGATCGTTGAGCCCTCTTTTGTCACCTTGCGGCCTGAACCAGTCCATCTACACTCGCTCACACCAAGGATGTCCAACTTATAGTTCTGCATTTCTCTGATGACTTGTCTTTGACGTTTCAAACATAGTACGGACATTCCATGCTCCAAGACGGATCATGGTTGGGGGTCTTAGAACTCATCTTCGAGCAACCGATTTCCCGAGTTGGGCTTTCATCTGCTGCCGTCATAGTGCCAGTGTTTTGGCTAGAGCTTCTTTTGGACCCCAGGGCCCTCATTTATCAACGTGGCGTACGCACAGATATGTGCGTAACCCGTGCGTACGATCATTTCTAAGCAAAGTGTGGGATTTATCAATTTGAACTTGTGCTTGACTTTGTGCATATATTTAAGCACAGGTCGGACCATGCGTACCTGGCGCCCAGCCGTAGAATATGGAGACTGCAGACGGACGGCATAGCTCTCATCAGTTGCATGCATTAGTTTCAACGCGGAAATAAGCTTGACTGACGTGTTCTGTATGACCCCCGTAATTCATTATAGTTCATTGTGAAATAGCGATAGTAGTGTAATTATTGTCAAACCCTAAATAGCATGTGGAATAGGTCTTTCTCTCCGAATGAATGCAGCATATGGTTTATATATAGCGTTATCGGGTGCACTGACTGCGCTCGCAGGAACTGTTTTCAGAGATAACATCAGATAGGGATGAATGAATGAATGAGGGGCAGTCTAATTGCAGAGAGAACATAATATTAACTAGAGTCCACTACCCGAGACACCTCCTTCATTTGTACCGCAATTTGGGACCCAAATTGGAGCTATAAGCTTAAAAGCTTTTCCGTGCTTATTTGAGAAGGGTCCAGCTGCAGAGCCAGAGAGACAGACAACAGAGAGACAGACAGACAGGCAGACAGATAGACACTGTTCCACAGTGTGTGTGTGTGTGTGTGTGTGACTACTAGTCTCCTAGTAGAGACTCCCCCCCCCCCCCCCCCCCCTCTGGACCACCTCCTAGTAGAGACCCCCCCCCCCCCTCTGGACCACCTCCTAGTAGAGACTCACCCCCCCCCCCCCCTCTGGACCACCTCCTAGTAGAGACTGTACGACCGGCTGCGATGAGGAGGGGGAATTGCAATCACCGCAAGCAAAACTTAACCCTTTCACTGCAGTACACGGCTGTAACCAGAAAAGTCAAGTCATTAATCCTCATCTTCGTCTTCTTCCTAGAGAAGTCTCTACTAGGAGGTGGTCCAGGGGGGGGGAATCTCTCTACTAGGAGGTGGTCCAGAGGGGGGGGGGGCTGAGTCTCTACTAGGAGACTAGTAGTCACACGCACGCACGCACACACACACACACTGTGGAACAGTGTCTGTCAAATCAAATCAAATTTATTTATAAGGTCTGTCTGTCTGTCTCTCTGCTGTCTGTCTCTCTGCTGTCTGTCTCTCTCAAAATAGTATAAGTGCTATCTTGGCCCTGAGAGCGTTGCTCTCCGGCTCTGCAGCTGGACCCTTCTCAAATCAGCACGAAAAAAGCTATAAGCGTATAAAACGATTTAATATGCTAAACTTCGTTTTAAATTCTTTAATTCACATTTGTTTATTTCATAAAGATTTTCCCGACATAATGCTACCTGCCCCGACCAGATCCGTGACTCTGTTGCGATACAGATTAATTATCTACTCAGAAAGCTTAAAAAAACAATTTAATATGCTAAACTTAATTTTAAATTATTTAATTCACATTTGTTTATTTCATAAAGATTTTCCCGACATAATGCTACCTGCCCAGACCAGATCCGTGACTCTGTTGCGATACAGATTAATTATCTACTCAGAAAGCTTAAAAAAACAATTTAATATGCTAAACTTAATTTCAAATTATTTAATTCACATTTGTTTATTTCATAAAGATTTTCCCGACATAATGCTACCTGCCCCGACCAGATCCGTGACTCTGTTGCGATACAGATGAATTATCTACTCAGAATAGTATTATAAAGTGGCTATCTTTTATGCTGTAGATCACTGCTGGTACGTGCGTGCAGAACCTTTATTTCAGCGGGGACTGTACGTATTTATTTGACGTTACTGTACAATATATGTGTGTATTAAAAGACGGAGCTGTCTTTTATTGTAATATAATAATTATTAATATTAAAAATAAATGAAGAAAGGCATTCTTATTCCAGCATGCATTAATGACACCAACGGGCAACGGCAAAACAGTGGTTAATGGTCTTTATTAGTGTTTGCGGTGTCCAGGCAGCAATGGTCTTTTAGGAAGTTAATAGATATAATATCCGACGTCACCATGTACAACACGCTTCCCTCGGCTTAGTCCACTTTTCCACATTTCATGGGGGTGGCCCATTACCGTATATGGTTAATCGGGGCGGTTCTGGTATGCAAATACTTAAAACAGTGCACAAGCTCCAGCTTAGGAGCAAGGTGATATTTATCAAGACAGGTGTGCGTAGGACCTGTGTACGCACATGTGATAAATCCCGTTTTTTTTGTGCGTGCACACATTCTAAATTCTGTGCTTAAGAACGAAAATAGAATACTTTCTAAGAAAACTTGATAAATGAGGGCCCAGGTTTTGTGGTTTGTGTTTTGCAGTTTCTGTAACAGTTGTTTGTTTTCCGGGGTAGGGTTGTTAGCCCCACGCCCAACACCCAACCTGGAGGACCAGTGCTGCTTTTTGTCTGGCCCCTCCCCCGTGAGCTGCCCGGCTTGGTTGAACCTGCCAAGGGCTTTAAACTTTGAGCCCCCGCCGATATAGCTCACAGGGTCCTTGAGGCATGCAAGCCACCCCACCACGTCAAGGTAGCAGCCCGGGGTGGTCAGTCTAACCTTACCCGGAAGAAACTCACATCATACCTTCTTCCCCTTAACAACAGGCCCGCCCCCTCTCCTCGTTACTATGTGACGCGCTGTCTTTGACAACAGCTATTTGACCCAAATCACTATAGCAACGGCAATGTTGATATTATCCCCCCTCTGTGGTTACACTGCTATGTGACGACTGCCCAGCACTGCTGTAGACAATGACCGTGGCTCACTGGTTATCTTTGGGCTTGAGAGCTCTACTGATAACAGGCCCCCATCTGCAGTCTGACTGGAGACACACACTGTCTGCCAGCTACTTTTAAGATCTATAGATCCGTCTGAGTAGATGCTGTCACCGATATATACATTATATACACATTGAAAAACATAGATTTTCTTCACTGGGGTGGCTCAGGGTGGAAAAGAGAGTATCTAGCTATGCCTAGTATATATGATTTATAAAGGGGAGGTGCCAAGCTACCTTCAAAATTACTTCCAATATGTAAAAAACAACCATAGCCATGAAACCAGAGGTAGAGACACAAACATAGTTCTGGTTAGATTCAAACTCATTACGTACGGCCAGCAGACCTTTCTTTACTCAGCTGCAATACTGTGGAACAGCCTGCCCACCGAGCAGCATTAAACAGACACCCGGGTTAACTGGCTTTAAAAAGCATGTACGATCATGGCTATCGGCATAGGAAAGAGAGGGTATCATATGTCGTATATTTGGCTCGTACTCTGATCTTCTCTCGCTACGTGTATGAGCGACCACCGGTCTTGTGCAAGTGTAGAAATGTAGAAGGACCAAGTCCACACAGGTGCGATTTGGAGTGGTATTCTAGGAGCTTTATTTAAGGCGTCTTGGTGATGGCATTGATTGATTGATTGATTGATTGATTGATTGATTGAGTCTCAAAGCGCTCTGAATATCATAATACACACTGTCTGGATTTCCCAGTATTCTTTCAAGAGTATTTCAGCTGGTTCTGGTCTTCTTAATCAGCATGGCAGCATCAGAAGGCAACTGGGAGCCTTCATCAACGTACAATTCTGGTCTCGTCTCTCTCGTTCTGTCCATCCGTCTTGTGTGTACTCCTCCTCCCGGGAGCGGGCATTTAAAAACCTCCTAGGCCCGCCCCCTGCTAGTCGTGTCATCAAGATGACAGACACACACCCAGCCAACCAGCACTCTGAAGCCCTCTCTGGAATGTGTACCAGAGAAGGAAACCTCCCTCTAGGTTAATGCGACTGTTTTGTCACATAATGTCTTGATTGATTAAAATACACTTGTTGCATTAAATCATGTTATTTCTTATCACACATGTATCCCAGTCTGGTCCTATTGGACTTCCTCGTGAAATCCCCGATCAGATGCGACTATCAGATAAGCAGTTGGACTATAACAGCATTTTTACAGAGGTTCCAATATTCCAATAACACTTAATTTATTATGAAATTATGAAACAGTACTGGAGCAATGCTTCAGCCCTTATTATTTACTGAATCATATGATACTAAATTATCTACTTGATAATTCCAGTTATGGTTATAGTGTGAACCAAACGTTTGATATTTTTCCATTCAGATGGACAAGCTAAAGTTCCTCCACTATTTATTAGTGTTCTTATTGTTTAATTTTAATTAGATATCCTGCTTTTAATCAAACCGCTCTCTGTCCTTAGTGGGCAGAGCCTCTGAAAGTAACTGTTTTTCCACAGCTTCTCTAGGACCATAAACACAAGGTTAGACCTCTTTATCTTCCGTGCCTGGCTGTTGGCTATTTGTGGTCAGCTCACCAGGGTAACACTTTCGTGTTGCAACGTTGACCTAAGGCCGTATCCTCGGAGGTAATCTACTGACCTCCGTCCCAGCTGAGTTCAGTTGAGTTTCTTTATGGTTTTAACTTCCCTATCTGACACAACCATCTGTTCTAGCTCTGCAGACAAAATACTTGTCCTTCAGGGCTGTCTCCACAGCTGATTCTGCTCAGGGTCTGTTCTGACCAATTGGTAACATATTTACCATAGAGTCCTATTAGCCTGTAGGCCATTTCTACATGTTTAGAACTTCATAATATGTTCTGATTACGACATAGCATATTTATTTATTATTCTTTTATTTTCAACTGTATACATATTGTATCTTAACACATCCTGCGCCATAAACGTCGTACAACGTGATTCAAGTTCATGCTAATTCTGCCATTCCACAGCGTACAACGTTATTGAGATCATATTTAATTTCTTCGCCATGTTATTCATAATTCCCTCACGGAGCCTGGTCTGATGCAGTGGGAGCCTGCACAACTCTGCAACGCTTCAATACTGCCGCCTGGTGGATGATCGGCGAGTTACAACCGGAAACGGATCTCACGTGATCTCGGTACGTCTGGGAAATGCGTCCGGCACTCACATAATGTTGCGGGACTACAGACACACACTGGCGTGCATGGATCGCTGCCATAACTCAATAATCGACATGATTTGGGCGTTTATTATTATTATACAAACCGGAAATGGATAGAGTCGATCGCCGTCAAATAAGTGGGATCTTTTTCATCCAGTCTCGTCGGCGAATGGTAAGAGGACGCTGACGTCATTTTTAAGGCGATTGTACATTTCTTTGTTTACAAACCAACTGATCAATAAATCAACCCATACTACATAAAGCATTTACTGACGATCACGGATTTATAAACGCGCATGATGAGTCATAACGTTTAGGATCGTATTCAGTTGGATTTTTTAATATAGCGTGTATCACGAATAAACTGCAATCGATAATCTATATTATGCGTTTAGGCCTATAACTAGCGTTCTAGGAATTACTGCAGAAAACGATAAAAACTAGGGATGCTCGATATTGGCTTTTTTACCGATACCGATATTCCGATATTGTCCAACTCTTAATTTCGATACCGATACCGATACCGATATCAACCGATACCGATATATGCAGGGTTTCCCCCCAAAAAAACTGAATAATTTCAGGTAATTAATAATTTCACTGTATGCATTCAAAAGGCTTTCTAAATGTAAGCATTATCTGTGCAAAATATGATAATTAAAAAAGTAAAAATTAACATTACATATCTCTTGTTGTTGAATTAAACCAACATGCATACTTTTGACAATAAATAAAATAAGAATTGGTTCTTACTTGCTTGCCTGGGTAAATAAAGGTTAAATAAATGTAAAAAAAAAAAAAAAAAAAATCTCGATACCGATATTTTCCGATATCACATTTTACTGCCGATATCGGCCGATAATATCGGTCGGCCGATAATATCGGACATCCCTAATAAAAACATATTTATATTCTAGACGTATTTTCATATGAATCTATGAATGAAAAAGTACAACGTTCCTACATCCTGAACGATAGATAATCGATGTTGAATGGGCCATAGTAATGTCAATTTAGCAATACAATTTAAAAAGTTATAGCCCTGCAAAGGGGGTAAACATCTCCATAGGCTTAGACTGGTGGCAGTGATCATACATTGATGGATAGAAGCGTGGCAGGGAATGTGTTAATGTTTTATGATGTTGTTTTATGTTGATGTATGTCCTGTTTTTTAATACCAGGGATCATGATGGAAATAAGTGCTTGCATTTTATCATGTTTTTATCCCTTAGATGATGTCTATAATCCACAATAAAAGCAATCAATCAACAATCACTATGGTCCGACTCCTCACACACCCGCACCCCATCCTGGGGGGGGGGGGGGGAGAGAGAGAGAGAGAGAGAGAGAGAGAGAGAGAGAGAGAGAGAGAGAGAGAGAGAGAGAGAGAGAGAGAGAGAGAGAGAGAGAGAGAGAGAGAGAGAGAAGCTGGGTAGGGAATGAGTAGGAATAATGAGAGTTAAGGTGGACGGGAACCCTGGAGGCCTGGAGGTGCATGACACTTGACAAGCGCGCAGTCAGTATTGACATTCCAATGACGGTGCGTGTGTGTATGTGTGTACAGAATACAGTATCAGCTGCTGCATCGTTAATGAACTATAGCTTTATATGGGATTCGTTAATCTATTCTTAGTCTATTCCACTATGTCACGCGATATAGATGCATTATTAAGATGCAGCAGGTGAGGCAGGCGGTTTAGTGAAGATACTGTACATACGGAGCGTGTGCGCGTGTATGCTGATTCCTCATTGAGTCATCATGACTATATTTGATTTGATGTTTTAAAATGTTCGTGTCACATAAACAATAAGTATATAATAGTATACTTGACAAATTACTTGACAAATTATAACATATAGACCAAGATGGCCACAAAAAAAAGAAAATACAATAAAACGTAATATAACACAAGCTGTAAGCAATGTATGTAAACAAAGAAACAAGAGGAATTCATATACAATTATATAGGATATAGTGTGTTTTGTCTCAAGTGCCATGCTTTCTCCAAAAATACTGCAAAACTGAAGATGTCCTCCACAAAAAAACAACTCAACATACAACTCTCAGACTGCCAAAACAAATCCGAATTTACAATTTGAATTTTTCTCAAATAAAGTCCTCCTCAAATCGGTGTACAAAGGGCAATAAAAAACTAAATGATATTCATCTTCCACCACACCCATCACATAGAACACACAACCGCTCCTCCTCAGGTTTACCTTGGAATCTACCCACTATAAATGCAAAACGTAATTGTCATATTTATTAGTATTATAATTATTTAATTTCCGATGATGTCTATAAAATGGACGCAATCACTAACTATGTATCCAAAAATGAAGCATTTTACCAGTTCCATCACCTGTGTATTGTATGTAAAAAATACATTAATAAAAAAATAACTATCACATTTGCATTCTGGTTGGATGTTGTATTGTATTTGTGCTGTATGATGACAATACATTTTAATCTAATCGCATTGTGATCAGTCCAAATCGTTTCCGCGCTACCTGTTGAATACAAGGACCAACACACAGCAGAGATGCAATGGCAGACCCTCTTACTTCCGTTTTGCACACGGCACTGGCCTTATAAGGAACTGGCTGGGCGTGTCTGTATGCAAATTCAAGGGATGCAGGCACGCGCTGAGCGTTTAAGAATGAGTGACATACTCCATTCAGCGGAGCACAGCTGCAAACGTTTTTGCCCACTTACAAAGACCGTTTCACGTGTTCAGGAATCCGGAGGAGGATTTCCCTAAATCTGTTGGTACAAAATCTTTACCAAGATATTTACCAAGGCACTTACGAACATGTTCAAGAATGAGAACCATTGTTTATAGACATGCTGCTGCTTCCACTCTAAAGCCACTGGACTCTGCATATCATTCTGTCCTTAGATGTATAACTGGTGACGGTTATAGGGAGGTGTAGTCTGACTTGACTTTGGACCGCCCGCGAGGTCCACCCATATAGGGATTTATCATGGGAAAAGGGATTATGATGAAATCAAATTCGACGTAATTATTTTACGATTAATTGCGAATATTTTCATGTTGAGCTATAGATTGTGGATCAATACGCACAGAAAGGTACACCATGCAAATGTTCATGCTTTATTTGTTTTAAACGAGACGATTTAGAAATGGGCAATGAGGAAATACGTTGCAATTTTGCGAGGTGGACCGGCCGGAAACAGCAATGACGTAACCACTACACCTCCCTATGGTACCCATCATTGTATCCTATATGCTAAGGTTGGGTGGTCCTCTCTGTCAGAGAGACGTGACTTGCATTGGCATCTGTTTCTGTATATAAGGCCATTATTGGTGATCTCCCAACCTACTTCACCTGGATTAGAGCTGGACTCTGGTGATTGGTTTACACTTAAGGTTCCTAGAGTTTGTGCTGAATTAGGTATTCATTAGTATCTATCATTAATAGCAAACCACTTCACACAGTCTGCAGTTGTTTTTAATTATTTTAAATGTTTAATTGATTAACTTTCTATGTTTTTTTGTATTATGTTTCGTATTTCTCAACGTCATTGTAAATGAGAGCTTGCTCTCAATTATCCTTCAGGATTAAATAAAGATGGAATGAATGAATGAAATTGCTACTACTACTACTACTACTACTACTACTATCACTACTTCTGAATATTTACAGTATTTTCTACTCTTTCAAGATAAGCCCCTCCCCCAGGTGGCACCAGGTGATGTCATCAGTTTTGTCGGCCTCCTGGTGGCTGCTGGTGTGCTCTTGGGCATAACGATCACAGTACTGGTCCTCAAAGCACTACGCTGTAAACATGAAAAACCGTATGTATAAATACTACTACTACTAATATTACTACTAGTAATAATAGATTTGATCTATAAGCGCCTTTCATAGAGATGGTTAGGATGTAGAGGACTAGAGTGATAGAGATGGTTAGAGGATGTAGAGGACTAGAGAGATAGATGGTTAAAGGGTGTAGAGGACTAGAGAGAGAACTACTACTGTTACTAATATTACTAATACTGTTACTACTACTACTACTGTTACTAATATTACTACTGTTACTACTACTACTACTACTACTACTACTACTGTTACTAATATTACTACTACTACTGTTATTACTAATATTACTACTACCACTGCTAGTTACTATTACTACCGTTACTAATAGTACTGCTGCTACTACTACTGTTTCTAATATTACTACTGCTACTATTACTAATATTACAACTGCTGCTACTACTGTTACTACTACTATTACTTATATTACTACTACTTTTACTATTATTATTATTATTATTATTATTACTACTGCTACTACTCCTGTTACTAAAATTACTACTACAACTACTGCTGTTACTAATAGGCTATTACTACTACTACTACTACAACTACTGTACTAATATTACTACTGTTACTAATATTACTACTACTACTGTTACTAATATGACTACTACTGTTACTAATATGACTACTACTACTACTACTACTACTACTACTGTTACTAATATTACTACTACTACTATTACTACTGCTACTACCTGTCATATATCATAACAATCTTCTCCCTCTCTGGCCTCTCATAGTGCCTCACACTCAAGGATGCCTGCTCGCCCAATCGGGAAACAAGATGACATTCAGGTGTGTACTACAATTATAATGACTACTACTACTACCACTACTATTATTATTACTACTACTACTCATGCTGCTATGAGAACAATGACTAATACTACTTTTGTTAACTCTACTACTAATATTACTACTATTACAACTATTACTGTATTACTGTACCGTATTACAGTATCACAATACTGGTATTACTCCTATTCCAAATATGACCTGTAGTACTATTATTAGTGTTACGTGCCCCCGAGGGGAGACGCAACACTAGGCCACAGACAGGATAGGTGAGGATGCAGTGACACAAAACACCGGAGACAGATTGTAAAATAACTATTTATTTTACAAATGAGATCAGCAACACAGAGAGCAAAGAGGACCTACCAGTGAGCACCAAATAATATCAAAATAAAACAAAAGCCCCCCCCCCCCCCCTTTACAGGCGCGGACGCCCCAAAGTACAGGAGGTGGTGCTCACTCTAAGCTGGTGTCTTTAACAGTAGTTCTCCTACGTGATGCAGATGTAGACCCCAGGGTATCTTTCTGTCCTCAATGTCCCTGTGTGCGAAACAAAAGATTAATAACAGGAAAACAATCACCATAGGCTGGGTGACAAACAAATACACAAGTTGGGGTTAACAGAAATGTACACAAACTATACTAAACACAATGCAATGAACCAGAGCTTCAGGTACCAGCTCTACACCAAATACACAACAATATTTCCTATGCTAACAATAATGAACCAGAGCTTTCACCAGCTCTGGTACCAAAAGATACCTAAGAACTCAAACCGAGCTTTAACCAGATTTGGTACAAAAGCACCCTAAAGAGCCACCGCTCTAATTACAAACAGATACAAAGAGCTCTCTCACAAAGACACAGAATAGTTACCACAACCAATGAACCAAACGAACCAGGGAGCTAACTAACACTGAAACACAAAGGGTATATGAAGGGAGAGTGGATGTTAATTGCAGAACGAGTCTCAGCTGCCGCTGCACCGGGGTGAGTTGCTGATTGACCAGCTGCTGCTGCAACTGGGAACCTGAGAGTGGGATATGTAGACACAAGAGGGAGACAAGACAACAACAAACAAAACATGCCTATATATACAACAGATTACATACATTACTCCCATATATATATACATAAGGACACAGTCCGTAACACTCCCCCCCATAAAGAGTCAGCCCATGGCTGGCGACAACACAACACCCAAGTACCCCATCAGTTTTCCCAAAGAACACATCATAACACAAAACAAAACATCCACCACTGCCACCAACCAAACAGACCATCACCTTCCGCCTCTTCATACCTCTCTTGGTAGCATTTGACATGATCAGGGGTGCTGTTGACACAAAATGTCCAGGGGTACAGCAGACCCAACACCAACATCAAAAGATTTAAGACCGTGGTCTGAGAAGGCACCTCACAAAAAAAACAGAGGGACGGTTAATGGTTAAAATGCACAATGGCAGACTGCTGCCCTTTTCCTCCTCACAAAGTAAAATACATAATACAATGTGAGGAAGACCACACAGCACAGCACAAAATGCAGCGCCACAATACGCTGAGCAGCAGAGAGACCCCCCTCAGAGACAGCACTAGCCTCCTGCAGCCCCTTTACAAGCCTGCACACACAAGACAACAAACCCCTCACCTGAGGTTTGTTGTGAAGAGTCTCTCCCATAAGCTGCTTCCTTAACAGCCTAAAAGGGCTGTCTATTGACCGAATTTTATTCACCACCGAACTGACCACCTCTCTGCTTCCAGCTATCCCTGGAGCAGGAGCGGTAAATGAACATGTGCCCAACCCAGCGTCTTCACTCAGGGCAACCACCAGCTTACCACAAGTCCTGGGTAACCGTGGTGCCTCAGAGGCTAGTGTTCCCCGTCGAATTGTCACCCTGTCACTCGTCACAACTACAGGTTGTGGAGCACGGGTGATCGCACACACTGGCACATCTGGGAGAAACGGAGCAAACACATCAGGGCACAAAACATTAGGGCGATCCAAAACTTTAACACATGGCATAACTCTGCCACCAGCGATGTCATTACCTAATAGGAAAGTGACACCTCCCACTGGTAATGATGGGCGCACGCCCACCTTGAACACCCCCTTTGCCAACCCGCAGGTTAAATGTATCTGATGGAGGGGCACCGACACAAAGCCCATGCCGATCCCCTGCACCAACACACTAGAGCCAGTCGATGACTCATTACAAAACGGTAACATGTCTGCTATGATGAATGACTGTGCTGCCCCAGTATCCCGCAGTATGCGTACTGGACGCTGGTCCAACCCACTACCACTGAGCGAGACCAACCCGTCCGACATAAACGGACTGTAACTGGGACCTGGGACGTCACTCACTGTCTGGACCAAACCAACCGCTTTAGGTTGTCCATCTGTCTGAGACTGCTCCTTGCGTCTCAGAACAACACAGTCACTTATTACATGGCCCACTTGATGACAGTAAAAACACTCCCGCTCCTCCTTGTAGCGGGGAGATACTGAGCGGGGCGGACTAGTCTGTCCAACATAGCCACTGCGGCGGATCTGCGGCGGACTAACATGTGACCTAGCTGGAGTGTGAGCAGAGGGGTAAAATGTCCTACTCTCATGTCGGAGAGTACCAAAAGTTTGCCTATGGGTCAGCACAAACTCGTCAGAGAGCACTGCAGCCTGAGCCAACGTACCCACTTTTTGCTCATTCAAATATGTAGCCAAACGGTCAGACAGACTACCTTTAAACTCCTCCAGCAACATTAACTCAGACAGTGAATTAAAATCAGACACGTCACTCGCCTTACACCACCGAAAAAATAGAGACTCCTTCTCACGAGCGAACTCCACAAAAGTACTGCCAGGTAACTTTCTGTGAGCTCGGAATTTTTGCCTATATGCCTCCGGCACTAACTCGTATGCTCGAAGTACAGCTGTCTTAATTGTGTCATAAGACAAACTGTCAGTCAGAGGGAGGGCAGACAGAATTTCCTGGGCTTTTCCTGTTAACTTACATTGCAGTAAGAGAGCCCAGACCTCTTTAGGCCACTTTAAAGACGTAGCCACCCGCTCAAAAGCATTAAAATATGAGTCTACCTCCGCCTCACGAAATTGAGGTACAAGAGAAATTAATCTACTCACGTCATAAGCCCCCACCGCCGTGGAGTTGAGTAGGACTCCCAATCTTAGCAGCTTCAAGCTCCAGCTGCTTCATTTTAATCTCGGCGTCCACCCGGTGGCGGTCAGCGTCCAGCTGGCGGGTTGAGACCTCAGCCTCCAGCTCCATTTTTCTAATAGCCAACCTGTGACTATATTCCCTCTCTTCCTTCCTCTCCTCAAACTGCAACCGTGCTAAACTCAATTTCAGACTGGCCTCCTCAGCACTCCCACTAGGGAAAGATGCTGCACGTCCGTGCACTGGAGACGTGACACCCGAAAGGGGAGGCTTATCCTCTACCCCGTCTTTAACCGGGTCTACCACCGGAGGTTCCTCGCCCTCCTCTTGCTCCGTGTCCGAGGCCGACTGAGGGGAAGAAATAAAAGACGCCCCCTCACCCATACCGAGCACCTTGTTCCACACCAATATGCGCACCACCTCTTCTCTCAGGTCAGCCTTTGCCAAACTTTTAGAAAGGGCGACCTGAAAATGCGAGGCGATGGCAAACAAGTCTTCCCTCCTACACTGATCCAAACGATCAACCGAGGGATCACCCAGGAACTCCTCCACCCCAAAAGACGTCAACCCTACCCAGACCAGTGCACACAAACACCAAAAACACACCTAACAAACTACCACCCAAAACCAAGCAACGTGCCCACCGCACACCAACACCAAATGTCTGTCGCCCAACTACCGAGCCCCCATTTAACAATTAGAAGTACTCTCTTTCTTAGTAGTCAAGTACATTTTATTAGCAGCTAGTACTAATAGTAGTTGTTGTTCTGGTAATCCTTGGTGTGGCAGCATAACTAATAATATTATTACTACTCCCACTGCAGCAGTAGTAGCAGTAGCAACAGTAGTAGTAGTAGTAGTAGTAGTAGTAGTAGTAGTAGTAGTAGTAGTAGTAGTAGTAGCAGTAGCAGTAGTAGTAGTAGTAGTACAGTAGTAGTAGCAGTAGGGGCGACAGTGTATCAGGAGGTAGAACAGTCGTCTGGTAATCCTGGTTTGATTCTGGCTCTTCCCAGCAGCGTGTCGAAGTGTCCTTGAGCAAGACACTTAACCACCTATAACTGCTCCCGATGAGCAGGTCGGGAACCTTGCATGGTTGCCTCTGCCGTCGGTGTGTGAATGTGTGAGGGAACGGGTGAATGTTAGGCATAAGTTGTAAAGTGCTTTGGATAAAAGCTGCTCTATAAATGCAGTCTTGCTTGCAGTGCTCTGAACAGAGGGGGGAACTCTGCCTAATACTGCCTGAGGAGCTGCCTAATACTGCAGACTACGTCAGCTACCGGCTCGCCTGCAACAAGAATGATGACTACCCGGAATTCTCCCCACCCATTTCTTTTGTTACCATGGCAAACAGCCCACCAGGCCCTGCCCATCCACCCGATTACTCTCAAAGTATTTTCCGTTATCCGACGGTGACGGAGGGACTGAGCTCACTCCCCTCTCCCACGCTAGTATTCAATACTTTCCCAAAAGAGCAGTATGTCTGAAGGAGCAAGATAGTACTACTACTGGTACTACTACAATTATTACTACACAGTGGTGTAGTGATTAACACTGTCGCCTCACAGCAAAAAGGTCCTGGGTTCGATTCCCGCTTGGGGACCAGGTTGCCGGTTTGCCAGGTACCCAGGTGGGGTATCCCGGGACTTTCTGTGTGGAGTTTGCATGTTCTCCCCTGTGCTCGCTTGCTCCATAAACCCACTTGCATGTTCTCCCCTGTGCTCGCTTGCTCCATAACGCGTCCCTGGCGAAGATGGACAGGAGCACTTGGATTGGTCCTGGGGTGCTGCCCCACGCCGCAACTAATGTCTGTTCCCAGCTGCCCTTGGGGGAGAAGCATGACGGGATGGGTCAAGCGCAGAGACGAAATTCAATCGGCAACCCAAAAAGAAAAATGCATGTGTGTGGGCAACGAATAAAGACTTCTTCAGAGTCCAGTTTTAATTTAATTAACAAGTTCTAAGTTTCCTAAATAACTGAATTGTAAACGTAGGTAATATTATAGTTCTACTAGTAGTGCCAGTACTAATAATATTACCACCACCAGCAGTACTACTACTACTACTACTATTACCAGTACTATTACTACTACCAATACCAGTACTATTACCACCACCACATGGATATACCACAAGGCAAGCATTCGATTCACGCTTTACTTTACCGAAAACAAATGCTCTGAAAAAGACGGTAATGTATAGAGCAGTTGCTTATTGGAATAGTATACAGAGAAATATAACTATGGTAGGAACAAATGTATGTAAAAAATTGCGCTCAGGAATAACGAGATACATTTTGGTCATTGACTTATTATGGAAATATAAAGGTGACTGGAGACAAGTTATGCTATATTATAAGTTAAAATCGTATAAAAAAAATTTTTGTTTGTTTTCTTCAATGTTTGTGGTTTTCTATTTTTATTTTTAAAATGTTTGTGTTTGTATTTTAAATGTTTGGACCCCAGAAAGAGTAGTCTCACCACCACTACTATACACACTATAAGGTGACCAAGCATCCAGATCTGTGCAGGACAGTCACACATTTGAACCTTCTGCCCTGGCCACGTCCTGTAACAGAAGAGAATGTCCTAAATTTCACTAAACTCGTACTTAAAAATTATAAATATAATTATAATCATTATTGTTTTTGTCTAATTAATCACCAACCAAGCACCCATAATAATATATTTGATTTGTAGGGTGCTTTATAGTTGTGGAGCAAATCTCAAAGCGCTACATTTTAAAAGAACATTAAAAACTAACTAAGAGTAAAAGAAAAGAAAGAATATAAAATAAGCAAGACTCCTAAAACTAGCAAGGAGTAAAAAGAACACTAAAACTAGTAAAAGAGTAAAAAACATCAAATAAGAAGGGCTAAATCTGATAAAAGAAGTGTGGAGCTAAAACTAGATACAAATCAACAAAAGGCTCTATTAAAAAGATTAGTTTTGAGCATCCACAATCTGTGGTGCTCTCAGGTGGTCAGGGAGAGCATTCCACAGACTGGGAGCGGATGAGCAGAAAGCCCAATCTCCCATAGTGCATAGTCCCATCATGTTTCCTGGTCTGGATTAAAAGATTTCTCTCGCTATGTGGCTGCTGTTGACCTTGAGCTCCTCTGCCCAAAAATGACATTCTTCTGTATGTCAACAGTATAAACATCCAATCGAATCCAACTTTATTTATAAAGCGCTTTAACAGCCACAGCCACCCGGCTCAGTGGCCTCGTGGGTAGAGTGTCCGCCCTGAGTTCGGGAGGCTGGGAGCTCAAGCCCCGGCCGAGTCATACCAAAGACTATTTAAAAATGGTACCCATAGCCTCCCTGCTTGACACTCAGCATCAAGGGTTGGTTTGGGGGAAAGTCCATGCGACATACTAGCGGGGTCCAAGGGGTGTACTTGTACATCAAGCTGCCTCACGCTATGGAAACAGGAGATAGGCTCCTGCCCCATGTGCCGTTACGGCTCGAGAACCATTGGTTCTCAAAGGCAAAACTTCTTAACAGCATATTAAAAAACTATAAGCAGCACTAAAAATATATAAAAGAACAAGAGTAACAAAAAGAAAAAGGTAAACATAGGCAACAATAAAAAATGTAATAGATGAGTACTTAAAAATATTTAAAAGCAAAGGACACAGTAACAAAACGATACAACAATAATACAGTAAAACAATAAGATCATAAAATCAACACATGGTGTCGAAAGCCAGAGAGAAAAGGTGGGTCTTAACACATTCAGAGCCACGCCCCTTTGACCATAATAGGGCTACCGTGCCAATAAGGAAGTCAATGGGAGGTTGGGGAAATTTGCGAAGGCTTAAACTATATCTTAAATTATGGCTATGGGTCTAAAACACCCCTCGCTTATCAATGACTTGCTTGCAGTCAACATGTACGAAACGGATTGTTTTTTTCATTGGTACATTTCCGTTTTATACCGTTTTGAATAGGAGTATAGTTTGAGAGTTCTAGTAATTCCAGGGAAATTCCGCGATAATAGCTCTTTAGTGGAATACACAAAACACGTTATCGATAGTATATGTGTACTTATGCACGCTAGAGAAGCAGGCTGAAAAATCGATTATCCATGCCGTGCTTAGCGCTAACGTTACGCACACACACACACGTTGTGATCGCTGTGAAAAAAACATCTGATTAACCCAAAATTGGTAAAATAGAGTCCTTACCTCACATCAGATGTTCTGCAAAAAGATCAATCCAATTCCTGATCATTCCAAATATTGATCGCGTTTATTGGTCCAACTAGTCCAAAACACATAATCGAAAGCTGCTCTCAGCCTCCCCAGTGAATGTGGTAACAGATACTGCTTGCCAGAGAAGGGAAAACCCCGGACAGGACTTTTTTTCTGATGCACATGCCCACCCAATCCAATCCAATGATGTGCAATACCATCCGGGAGACGATAGGCAGCGGTATTTGCCCTTTTCGAGCTCAGACCCATTCCCAATGATAACGTCAGGCTGGATGGATGAAAAATGAATGGATATTGCTAATAAAAGAAATAACGATTAAAAAACTAGTTTTATAGTTTTTTTCTCTGGCCTTGGTACTCAACGCATGGCGAGTTAAAACGACTAATCTCGTCGTTGGTACTCAATGTATTAAGGAGGCCTTTAAAATGGGACAGTGATGAGGCCTGCCTAATCTGCAGCGGCAGCTCGTTCCACATTTTGGGGGCGACAACGGAGAAGGCACGGTCCCCCCTGAGCTTACGCCTAGTTTTAGGCACTACTAGGAGCAGCTGACCTGAGAGAGCGAGAAGGTGTATAGAACTGCAACAGCTCAGAGAGGTAGGGTGGGGCAAGGTCAATAATTTGAAAATGAATCCTAAAGTGCACTGGAGTGAGGATAAAATCAGTGAGATGTGGTCGTATTTTCGAGTGCCAATTAAAAGACATGCAGCGGCGTTCTGCACCATTTGAAGGCGAGCCACAGAGGATCCACTCACCCCTATATAAAGTGCATTGCAGTAATCCAGCCTAGTAGTCACAAATGCATGGATTACTGCTTCAAAATACTGCGCCTGTAGGATGGGTTTAATTTTGGCCAGCTGCCTCAACTGGAAAAAGCTTGGTCTGGGTCAATTTTTACACCTAAGTTCTTCACTATTGGTTTGACATGTTGTGCCAGCGAACCCAGGTCTAGCAGTGAGGTCACAGAGGGGCCACCAAATACCATGACCTCCGTCTTTTTATCATAAAAATCTTTAACACATTCGGGACGGGCCACGGAGATCTCCGTGTTTCGATTCCACCGGTTGTGGACAGAGGCACGGATATATCCGTGGGAAGTTGTTATTGCTTTTATTCCATTTTAATAACCTATTCAAGGTCGCAGAGCGGCACTGCAGATTTACCCTACTCTATGAATTCGAGAAGGTGCAATACCGGCCAGATCCTCTTAGGGGCACTAGCGCGCTAATGCAGTGTGCCCTGTGGCTGAACGGATCAGTCTTTTTTTTTTTTACTTTCAATGGAGATTTCAGTAGCAGGATTCTGTATGTGCAGCATGTAGCTTGGATTACGTTTCGGATTGCAGATTTCACCATGCAATAAGGGGATTTATCATCAGCCAATGGACATATCGATCTACCAGATGGCGATCGATAACGGGGGAATGCTCGGGGGGGTCAGCCCGGACCACGGTAAGATCTTTTTCACGTAAATTACAGCCCGATCGGGCATTGTTTTGATAGCCATCCAGGCGATCGGCCTATGTGGCTAGTTAGACGAACACGGTTATTGGTAATCAATAATAATAAACGATGTCCCCCGCCCCCCCCCCTTTCATGCATACATGCTTTGGGATCGTCCCGATCATATGCAGTTTGAGTTATTTCTGTAGCATCTGTAAAACGGAAATGCCATTGGATATAACGTTAGCAGCTATTAGCCCTATATCTAGCCTTCCAGAAAATATACTAGTCCCAAATCCCGTATAACGCTTATATTCACGGCGCTATAAAATGAGAACCTATTGATGATTTTTTTTTCTTTAAGCCATTTTGAAGGGACGGTTTATGGACTCAATTGACAATGAGAATGGACAGATAGCAATACTATAAAGTATAGATTTAGCTGTACAAACAGCCCCACGTTTGTTTACATTCCCCGGTCCTCTTGACATTAATTAGACTCAGCCCAATGGCCCCGAATGTGTTCAAATTAAATGCCATCCAGGACTTAATGTCATCGAGACATTTGGTCAGCGGCTCTATGGGAAAGGAGCCAGAATTTTTTTGGGCATATAAATCTGGCTGTCAACTAATGCTTGTATATCTTATCGTGTGTTGTCATGTTTGTTTATGTGTTTGTTTAAAAAAGAATAAAAAAATAAAATACAAAAAATAAAATCTGGCTGTCATCAGCGTAGCAGTGAAAAGGGATGCCATGCTTTCTGAGGATGGAACCAAGGGGCAATAAATAAATAGAGAAAAGGACATGCCAAGTATCGAGCCCTGGGGTACACCATACAATAGGGGGGCAGTAGAGGACACAGAGTCCTCAAGCCTAACACAAAAAGATCGATCTGCCAGGTAGGACTTGAACCATTTAAGGGCTATGCCTCTGATGCCCACCCACTGTTCAAGGCGGGCAATTAAAATCTCATGGTCCACCGTGTCAAGGACAACCAGGACAACAGAGTCACTGGAATCAGTAGCTAAAAAGATGTCATTAACACAGGAACACTTTGAAGGTGTCATGACGGCTTATTTCTTGACATCTTCAAGGTGAATGTTTAAGCAGTTTTCCGGTAGGACTTTTGGTTGGTCTGTTATTGACACAAAATGACTAAGCCGTTTTTTTTCTGTGTTCCTGTGTTCCTGCCTCGGACAGAAAAATATTAAGATTAAACTGGACTTTGAAGAAGTCTTTATTTATTGCACACATTGAAACGTACTGTAGTCATGCAGCGACACGCATATGAACACACATTTACCGTACTTTTCGGACTATAAGCCGTGGCTTTTTTCCCCATTTTTCGACCCTGCTGCTTATATAACGGTGCGGCTTATATGTGACTCGACGTGACCAAACCTGAAAATGTAAAAATCGAAATATTGCTTTTTTGACTGCATTGAAATGTTATTGATCTGTTCCCTTATTTGCTAAACTTAATACAACTTGTAAATGAGGTAATTCTTGTTATTTGTCCGACAGTATTGTGTCCCAATGCTAATTACATATGGTAATTAAACATTAAAACACCTGCGGCTTATAGTCCAGTGCGGCTTATATATGTACACATCATTCAATTTAGCTGCTGCGGCTTATATTCAGGTGCGGCTTATAGTGCGAAAAGTACGGTAAATACATTTAAAAAAAGAAAAAATTTCATCTGTGCACTTGACACATCTCGTCATGCTTCCCCCCCAAGGGCAGCCGGGAACAGACATTAGTTGCGGCGTGGGGCCGCACCCCAGGACCAATCCAAGTGCTCCTGTCCATCTTCGCCAGGGACGCATTAGCGATCTGTTCTGCATGTTTTTCCATTGGGTTTATCTCTTTGTGCAAACTCCACACAGAAAGGCCGGGGAGATACCCCACCTGGGTACCTACTACCTGGCAACCTGGTCCCCAAGCTCGAATCGAAGCCAGGACCTTCTTGCTGTGTGAGGCGACAGTGTTAACCACTACACCACCGTGCACTGGGCTTAAATAGATCATGTAGTTTCTAAGATGGGTAGGGCACTATCTGTGGTTAAGACATGTGTCTATTATTTAAAAGATCAGTCTATCAAACAGATCACAGAGGCCCTTGTTCTCTCACCTTGACTACTGTTCAGTTGTCTGGTCTAGTTCTGTCTCACCTTGACTACTGTTCAGTTGTCTGGTCTAGCGCTACAAAGAAATACTTACACAAACTGCCTGCTTTGTTGTTCGGAGGATACATCTTCCAGTAATCTCCTTGTTTTTTTGCAAAAATATTTTTACTCAAACTAGGCCTAAAAGCTTGTATAGTAGAATTGTATATATCAATGAGAGACATGGACATAAAACCAGGCAGGTTACACTAGCATATTGTAGTAACTTTACAGAGGGCATGTGCCTTGAAGTAGACAGTTATGTAAAGAGCTACTTTGAGTGATTTTGATTTGATTTGATTACGGATCCATAGCAACCAGCTAGTCTTCCTGGGGTCCACACAAAAAATACATACAAAAACAATTATTATTGCAAAACAAAATGATTAAAAGTCAGTACTCAACACACAATGCATAATGAAACTAACTATTAAGATGGCTAAAATTACATGCAAAGATTATTTAAAAAAGTTAATCTACTGTAAATGCAGCAGAGGTTTTGAGGCAGGTTATTCCAAAGAGTTAATGATCTAACAATAAAAGATCTCCTTAAAGCGTTGGTTTTTGGACCTGGTAATTCAAGCTGCCCATTACTGGAACCTCTAGTGTAATGATCATGCACAGTATTACTATAAACAATCTGTTTATGTATAAAAACAGGAGTTTTACTGCTCATGACCAACTTGAACAGCACAAGTGTATTAAAACTTAAAAGACAATCTATTTTCAACGTTAAGCCAAGAGAGGCGGGCATGCATACGGCTCACATTAGACCTTAGTGAGCAGCCCAGTACCAACCGTGCTGCCCTGTTTAAGACAACCTGGAGCTTCCTGAGGTCACCACTCGCAGCAGATGACCACATTGTAGAGCAATAGTCAAGATGACATAAAACTAAACTTTGCACTATCTGACATACAAGTGGGAACATGATGCCTTATAATATAAAGAATGCCAGTTCCAAATACCTTTTTAAAAGGCTACTGAAAATAGTATGTTGAGTTATAGTTAGGTGTGGAGGTTTGTACCTTGTGCTTGTTTTATTCCGTTACCATGTTTCTGATACAACTGTGTTTTGTAGTATGTTTGCTACAGTAGGGGTTTATGTTGTTAATATGTAACTTTTAACTTGTTTTTGGTTTCTTTGTTGGTTGGTTAGTTATTAGTTTGTGTGGGTGATAAGTGATAATTGATTTCACTGTTTTATGTTGTTTCGTTTTGTTGTTTTTATCATGTGTGGAACCCGGGAAGATTAGCTGCCACCATTGTGGTGGGGATCCAAATAAACAAGCTCAGCTAGTACTTTGCTGTAAAGGAAATTATAAAATTCCACTGTGGACATATAACCGTTACTACTACTACTATTACTACAGATTCCGATTCCTTTATTAACTCATTGGACGCCACCGCTTAAGTGTGCGAGAGGGCGCTAGAGCGCCACCGCTTTAATCAATGGGAGGACTGGGAGATTTGCGAGTACTTAAAATATATCTTAAATGATGGCTATGGGTCTAATACACTCGTCGATTATCAGTGAGTTGCTTGCAGTCAACATGTACAAAACGGATAGTTTTTTCATCTGTACATTTCCGTTTTATACCGTTTTGAATACGAGTATAGTTTTGGTGATTTCTAGTAATTCCAGAGAAAGACGCGATAATAGCCCTTTACTGGAATACACAATTACACAATTTTTCGGCTGATTATCGAATCTTCCTGAAATCAACGCTAGATCATCATTATTGTCCTTCCTCGTGCATACATGAAATGGCTCTCGTAGCCCCCCCCCCCCCCCCCCCCCCCCACCTCCTGCACCCAACGGAAAACAGCCACACATACACACACAGATACAGCGTCGATCGGGGTAGAAATACATATCAGATCAAAATACGTGTTCCTTTTATTATCAGAATCACGAGAGCAAGATACTGTATCGATAACGAAAGAGAAGCCAGGCTTCAACTGAGGGTATATAAAGAAAGAGAATTAAACAATAACAACAACGACAAGAGGTTCCATAACTTGTCCTGTGGCCGACTGCATGCAGGTTCTGTTGAAGATCCGACAACAGACAGAGAACAAGAGATTACTATAAAGGCAAAACTCCCAGCAAACCACACGCAGTAATTAGTGACAACAAACCACAGGTGACAGTCAATCAGCGCTAATTACAGAGAACAGGGTGAAGTACTCCAGAATGGCAGTAGGGTTTCCAGTCTTGGGAGAGGACAGAAACCCAGAACGTTATAGGGGGGGGGGGGGGGGGGGGGGGGGGGGGGGGGGCAGCCTCGCAGATCTATCGTTGGAATCAGGTTACCTCACCTGATTATTTAAACCACGCCTGCACGGCTTGGATCGTCCCAGAAAAAAACTATACCATTCCCAGTGGAGTGCAATACCAGCCGGAAGGCGTAGGGGGCGGTATTTGCCCTTTTGCGAGCTCAGACCCATTCCCAACAATAACATCAGGCTGGATGGATGAAAATGAATGGACATCGCTAATAAAAGAAATAACGATTAAAACCTGACTATACTCGTGATTGGCGCTCAAGCGATGGCGAGTTAACCCGACTATCATCGTGACTGGTGTCCAATGAGTTAAGCCATATGTGTAAATTGTTGCGGCATTACAGTGTATGATTTTTTTCCATACATTTCTTTTACCACATAACAGCAACAACAGACACAGGACAAAGACAGTGCAGTGGAGGATTATGATAGTACTACTACCATTAATATAACAGTTACTACTAGTACTACTACTACTACTATTACTACAACTGATAGTACTACTACCATTAATATAACACTTACTACTAGTACTACTACTATTATTACTACAACTGATAGTACTACTACCATTAACACTTTAATCGCCATGGGTTAAATTAATTTACCATCCCTCGCCAGCTCTATTTGTCTATGGAGAAGTTCCCCTTCTTTGCAGGGCTATAACTTTTTAAATTCTATTGCTACATTGCCATTATTATGGCCCATTCAATGTCCTATATGTATTGTTCAGGGTGTAGCAACGTTAAACTTTTTCATTCACATATTCATACTAAAATATGGTCTAAAGTATAAGTATGTTTTTATCGTTTTCTGCAGCTTTCTTCAGAACATGATTTATAGCCCTAAATGCATTATATTGATGATCAAATACAGTTTGGTAGGAATCTGTGCGAGATAAAAAGTTTCAACTGGACGTGCTTCTAGGAGTTACTACATATCATCTGATGATGACCGGATGGGCGGGGGATCGTTTATAATTCCGTGGGCAGCATTAGATGATTCATCCAGAGTGGGTCATATGTTCATCAGATCAGTTAGTATAGAATACGTTAGAAAAGAACGCTGAATCTTACCGTGGCTTCCTGGCAGATGAGCGTGGAACAGATTTTTTTCTATTATGGGATGTAGAAATGCCCGATCCATTTCCAGGTTGTATAATAGTATATACGTCCAAATAACGTTGTTTATTGAGTTAGGGCGAGCAATCTATTATCCAGTGTTTCAAGATGGAGTCGCGGGAGCTATAACGAGTGGCCGGACCACATTTGGATGAGTACTACCGGTTCAAAGGTTAATATCCGGTTGGCGATCTGCCACCAGATGGCGCTCTTGAACCGCTAGAGAGTTGAGAGGAGATCAGCAGTGTGTCTCAGGGCTCCGGAAAGGAAATATGATTTCGATGACAGATTTTTGAAATATTGACATCAAAGACGAGTTACGGCGTCTTCGGCAGAATGAGCATGGCTCGGAATGACGTGAAAACTCGTTCCCGGCGATCATAGTGTTAATATAACAGTTACTTCTAGTACTACTACTATTACTACAACTGATCGTACTACTACCATTAATATAACAGTTACTACTAGTACTACTACTATTACTACAACAACTGATCGTACTACTACCAATAATATAACAGTTACTACTAGTACTACTACTACTATTACTACAACTGATAGTACTACTACCATTAATATAACAGTTACTACTAGTACTACTACTACTATTACTACAACAACTGATCGTACTACTACCATTAATATAACAGTTACTATAGTACTACTACTACTACTATTACTACAACTGATAGTACTACTACCATTAATATAACAGTTACTACTACTAGTACTACTATTACTACAACTGATAGTACTACTACCATTAATATAACAGTTACTACTAGTACTATTACTACAACTGATCGTACTACTACTATTATTATGACTGATACTACTACTACTACTACTACTACTACTACTACTACTACTATAACAACTGCTAGTACAACTAATGTCTGTTCCCAGCTGCCCTTGGGGGGGGGGGGGGGGAGCATGACGGGATGGGTCAAGCAGAGCACAGAGATGAAATTCAATCAGCAACCCAAAAAGAAAAATGCATGTGTGGGCAACGAATAAAGACTTCTTCAGAGTCCAGTTTTTATTTAATTAACAAGTTCTAAGTTTCCTAAATAACTGAATTGTAAATGTATGTAATATTATAGTTTTACTAGTAGTGCCAGTACTAATAATATTACCACCAGCAGCAGTACTACTACTACTACTATTACCAGTACTATTGGTACTACTACCATTAATATAACCGTTACTACTAGTACAACTACTACTACTAAAATGTTTGACATATTACTACTAGTAATAGTATATTACTATTAATATTAATTCCCAATCAGGTCTCTGACATCAAGGCCACCTAATCATCCCTTCCCCTTAATTGACTGATATCAATCCCCATCTCCTGAGCTGTTCAGCCATTGTGTAGTGTGATGTGTGCCGGGTGCCAGTGTATGGCAGCCATTGAGCCTGCGTAGCCCAAGGATGGGTGCTACCAGTGGTGGTGAAGGAGGCAATTTCCACACTTCATTGTAAAGCGCTTTGAGTGTATAGAAAAGCACTATATAAATGCAATGAATTATTATTATTATTACTATCACCATATCATTTTACTCTTAAATATGTTCATGTTTTTTTTATTGCATTGTATTTTCTTCTTTTTTTACTGTATTTTGAGTATATACAGAATATTCATATTTTGCTAATTTGTTCATTTGTTTTTTAAGAACTGTGTACTAAATATGCTTTGAAAAGTGATTCATAAAGTTCATTATTACTACTGCTACTACCCATTGGTTTTTAATGGAATACTCTCAATTGTACTCCACTTGAATACTGGAGTAGATATTTGTTCTCTTGATAATTTTTTTTAACTGTTACTTTAATGTATTCAATTCAACAATCACTTTGTAATAAAACTACTCTAATCCAACAAGTAATTAAAAGAGTATCTCTAATCTGATTACTGTGTGTTTCTACAGTAACTGGAATGGAAGTTACCTGTGTGCTCTGATACGTCTGTCTTACAGTAACTGTAACTCATTACAGTTATACTCCTGCATAAACTGATTACTACAATGGATTACATTTAAAAATATATATTTGTCATGGTATTACTGCTTTTCTCCAAGGTGACTGCAATAATTCAGATTTAAAAAGTATAGTTTACTTTAAAAACGTTTTTATGAACAAACCTTAAGTTGGTTTGGTAAAGCTTGTATCAATAAAAACTGTCAATGCCAGATGACAATCAGCTGCTCCTCCGGTCTTCACACACCTGCACCCCATCCTGTACTTAGGATAGAGAGAGTAGCTAGGTCGGGATAGAGAGAGAGAGAAACCAAGGGTTATCTGAATAAAAAAGAAATAAAAAAATCTAACCCTAACTAACAGTACGGTCATGCACTTGTCCTAATAAACTAACCTACACTGTAGCACTCAACACTTTGATGAACATTGTTGCTCAGCTGATAGAGTTGTGCCCTTCCTGATGGCTTGTCGTACAGAACTTGTAAGTCGCTTTGGATAAAAGCGTCAGCTAAATGACTAAATGTAAATGTTATAGAAGACGGGAAGCCTGGAGGCTTGGAGGTGCATGACAGTACCTCCCCCTCAACGAACGCCACCTGGTGTGGGAGGTCAGGATTAGCCTGCTGAAAATCAGCAGCGATCAGGGAAGGGTCTAGGATCTGGTGGCGGGGAATCCAGCTCCTCTCCTCTGGTCCGTAACCCTCCCAGTCCACCAAGTACTGGAGGCCACGTCCACGGCGACGCGCATCCACCAGATGACGGACCGTGTAGGCTGGGTGATCGTCAATCATCCGAGGAGTAGGAGGAGCAGGAGCGGGGGGTTGAAGTGGGCTGGAGGAGACAGGCTTAATCCTGGAAACATGGAAGGTAGGATGGATACAGGGAACAAGGTAACCACAAACGAACGGCAGAGCATTTATTTTTTATGATTTTATTAATTTTGAAAGGTCCGATAAATTTAGGAGAAAGTTTGCGGCTCTCTACCTTTAAAGGAAGATCCCGAGTAGACAGCCACACCCTCTGACCGGGATGCGTCTATTCTTATCCCAACGCATATTTGCTTCCACGTTCACGTTTTGCGAATCTGATTGGCCACTGCCGTTTCTGGTGCGATCTGATTGGCCACTGATGTTTCTGGTCATGTGACATGTGCGCCCAATCGCGTGATGTGCCCATTTCCGCCTCGACCAGCAGCAAACTACCTAACACCTACGATCCACACTCTAACCTTAACCAACTTCGAAAGAGTGCCTAAGCTTAACCAGCGAAAGAACTTGCCGTCACACGATTGGCGCGACCAGAAACGCCAGTGGCCAATCAGAGCGCAAAACGCGAACGCGGAAGCAAACATGCGTTGGGATAGAAATTTAGGCGACCGGGACGGTGGTGGGGGCTGGTGTCTGGTGCCGATCATACTGCCGCTGGTACCGGGGAGAAGCCCGGAGTAGGGATCCAGGTGCTATGGCAACACCGGACGAAAGCCTGGGCAGAGGGAACTCCAACCTCCTCCTCCTGCGGGAAAAAGTGGGGGTTGATAGCCCAGGTAGCACTGGAAAGGGGACAGGTTAGTGGGAGAACTGGGGAGCGAATTGTGGGGGCGTACTCCACCAGAACCAAATGCTGACTCCAGGTGGAGGGGTTGGACACAACAAAGCATCGCAGGGTGGCCTCCAGGGTCCTGGTTGGTCCATTCGGACTGGCCATTAGATTGGGGTTGATACTGAAGTAAGGCTGGCTGTAGCCCCAATGAGGAAGCAAATGCCTTCAAGAATTGTGCTGAGAACTGGGTAGGCCATGCAGACGGAAGACATGTTGAACCATTAGACTGGCTGTTTCCTTGCCAGAGGGTAGTTTGGGAAGAGGAATGAAGTGGGCTGCCTTGGAGAACCGGTCAACCACTGTGAGGATGGCGGTGTTCCCCTCCGAAGGGGGTAACCCGGTGACAAAGTCCAGGGAAGTCAAGTCAAGTCAAGAGTTTTATTTGTCACGGCATACAAGTATACAATGAAATGCAGGTGGTCTTGCCCGCAACGATGTGCAATACAGTAGTAACAACATATAATAGAATCCAATAAAACAACATTGTGCAATAAACAAGTAACATAGTAGGGCATATCGGTATTTGTACATAAGTTATTTACAGAGCATGAAGGACATGCTAGGTCCTGTGGTAGTGCAATACACTGTTAGCTATGGATGAGGCACTGGGTCTTTCTGTACATTGCTATTTTATACAATCTCAGGTTATACTATACTATTTTTAAAGTGACCTTTCCTTAGTGGCCATAAGTGTGGGCGTGTGCAGCATGAGTGTGTGCTTGAGATGTGGGACCAAGGGCGATGGGTGAAGGCAGGGGATGGAGTAAACCATAAGGAGCGGAATGGGAGGACTTGTTCTGGGCACTGGGGGACCCTGATGTAAACAAGACGAAAGTCTTTCTCTGGTCTGCATCCCCTTAACAATTGTGTGTATTGAGCTGTACTGTACTGTACCCATTCTGCAATCTGTTAAATAAAGTTTAAATAAACGCATCGCGGATCTGCCCGCACAGTGCAATACTCCAATTCAGCCATTGGGTGGGTGGCGCTGCTGAGCGGGCCTGTGACGGTCTTGTGACCCAAATCAGCCATTGGGAGAGCGAGGGGCCTGACAGCGCGGGGACTGAGAGTGCTGCGCTGACGTTCTGCAGATGAATACTATTGCTAACTTTACTGCCAATAGCTCTCGGTTGCCCACGTCGTAGTTTCTCTCCGCAGGTGACAATCGACGGGAGAAAAGCGCAGGGGTGGAGCTTGCCATCCGAGAGGGTACACTGGGAGGCTGCGAGGTCATGGTATGACTCAGGGATAGAGGACAGGTCTGAAGATTTAGACAGGACTGTTGTAAAGCGACTATTCAAAAGTCACAACTAAAAGCCGCATAGAGGGCTTTGGCAGGGAGATCTGTCCGACACGCGAGTGCAATGAATGAGCCTGAGTCCGTAGCTGCAGTTCAAGGGTGTTTATTTGAGCCTTCAGTTACATGCTCTTGCAGATGGTATAAATTGATTTTGATGGTTAAATAAGTAACGTAGCGCGGTCAACAGAAATATAGTTACCCTACCTCACCCTCTCTCTGTAACAAACAAACACTGAATGGTTCCTAGGCACAGGTAATATTAATTACCCTTCTTCCCCGGTGACCCACCCACACCTCCAGACAGACACACCCACTACCACTGGTGAGAAAATGACATACACCGCCCTGCTCCTACAACTGTGGACGGGACTATGAAAGGTGTAGACAAGAGGTGTGACATGTGGTGTTCCAAGAAAGGATATTACCAGCGGCCCACTCTATGTGGGGGGTATGTTGTCTTAACCAGGGGTAACCTAAAACTATGGGGGTGAGGGGACAGTCAATGAGGTAGAGGGAGATCATCTCACGGTGATTGCCAGAAACCAAAAGAGTGAGGGGTACCGATTTAAGGTCGATAAGGGTTGACCACCAGAGGGGGTTCTACGGGCTCAGTCTCTATGCCCAATCTCTACGCCAATGAGCGATCCAGGAAACTCTCGCCGGCTCCGGAGAGGAAACTTCAGCTCGGCTCGATCGTATCTCTCCTACAACGATTGAGCCGGCTCTTTTACGGGACGGGTAGGGCATTTGGCTAGAACATTTCCGGGCTGTCCACGGTAGAAACCGTCTCTCGGTCATGCGACAAGCCCACTCCGCCGGTGTAACAGCCGTCCGTCCGTCCAAGCTGCATCGGCTCTGCGTCGGAAGTTGTCGTGTCCTCTCTCTCTCTGCGAAACTCAGAAGCGAGGGGAGGGGGGCCGATCGGTGCCAGCTAGCGGGGTGTGGAGACATAAGCTGAACGTCTGGTTCTCTCTCTGCCGCTCACAGAGGCGATCGTCAATACAAATGGCTAAAGAAATTAGACTGTTGAGGCTGGAGGTCTCCTCATGAGACACCAATTCATCCTTTATGGATTAATTCAGGGCATTGTAGAATACACTCACCATCTACTTCTTTCGTGTGGTAGTGAAAGGGTTAAAGGAGAGAGACCTCTCTATAGTGTTCGTCCTTGAGGGGTCATGAATGTGCACCACAAATTTGAAAATATTTGAATGAAAGCAGAATATACCAGCATACAAACACTTAATAAAACAAGGTAGGCTATATTTTATATATAGGCTATATAACATGGTATTTCATACCACAAACAGTGTCTGTACCATTTATGCCTAATTGAAATATTTTTTATTCAAATTGTAGTTTCTCTGCAATGGAATGTTAGCATCATTAGCTTTCGTAATAAAAAGAAAATACAGGACATCGCTAGCTCCATGCTAACCACTAGTGTCCTATGGATTTAGTGAGGAATGCTAATTATGATTATGCTAACATTCAATGTGCCCTTGCACTAAATAACTCTGTTTTGAAATGTTTTGGACAGACATGTATTTGCACTTGTTGAAGTTAATCCAAATCATTTGGAGCGTGAATGTGATATTTCTCCAGAAAGTAGGCTACTCAAGTTCTACTGTCTTTAACTAGGAATGAACACAACACTCTAACTTGCTATCTTTAGATAATAAAGTACTCAACCTCTACTATCTACCAAACACTGCCTTTATTAACCTGTTCCACACGATGTGAAAATCTGCCTAAAATATATACCTAGGTAAATGGAATATTGCTCCACTTCTACAAGGGCTATTTGCATATTCTTGGTATCTAGGTACATCTATGGACCTCAGGGAATGTATTCACAGTGTCCGAAATATTGCGTCTATTACTAGGCTTGCTTAAATTGTGATGAAAAAGGAGAATATGAATTGTGATTTTTGTTTGCATCTTTGACAGTGAATAACACTGATAATAATGACCAAACTCGTTCAGTACCCTCTTGAGATCATGTGTACAAAAAATCTAAGGAAATTAATAAAGGGAAGAGGATTAAACCGAAGGTTCTGTAGATACAGTACTGAATTCTCCCATCCGGACCAATGCAATTTGAAATATTATTATAGAATATAGAATATGATGCTTATACATTACCTTATTATAGCCAATTCGCACATTTATATATATTATCTTTCAAATGCCCGAGTTCAATTTGGATTTAGTATCACCAGGCGTGCATAAGAACAGATAATGAAATCTACTGTAATCTAGTGTACTTTTTAATTTCCCCCACAGTGCAACCGTTTTGCGAATCATAAGTTATTGATATGATTCATTCAGAATGCTGAACTTTGAACCCCCATAGTATCTGACAGGAAGTGTAGTTCGGAAGAATTCCAACGCTGGTCGACAGCTATGCATGTCCTCTACAAAATGGCCGCAAAAAGACTACAATTCCCATGGTTCAAAATATCCATTTCCGTCTTGGAATAGTCTTCAGAAAATCGAAAAACATAAAACTATCTAATGGCACTTTAAACCTATTGCTAAACTAACGTATTGATGATCATATACATTCTACATGCTTTTGTGACATGTTAGTGATGTTAATACTTGAAAACGGTTGATAAAAAAAAGGCAAAAAATATGCAACACTCTGAAAAAGATTGATTTGATATGTCATTTTTTGGGTCGGTACCGACCCTGTGGGGTGGAACAGGATTTATCTTAAAGTTCCCAAAAATGAGAAGTCAATTCTCAATCAATTACTCTCCCCATGATGCATTCGATTCATGACAATTTTTTTCTTCTTGCATGTCTCCGCGGTGAACGTAGAATAAAAAGAACAGTAGAAATACTTGATGAATTTATGTTAATCGAAATTTGGTTTAACCGATATATATCCGTTTACAAACTCTCACAACTTGTGCAGTATAATCCAAGTCTTATTTAACACTTTGAGTGCCAGCCACGAGAAATCTCGTTATTTCATGCCATGCGTTGAGTGCCAATGACGAGAAGTCTCGTTTTTGAAACATTATTGCTCTTATTAGCGATATCCATTAATTTTTCATCAATCTAGCCTCACGTTACCATTGGGACTGGCTCTGAGCTCGAACAGGGAAAATACTCCCCCCTATCGTCTCCCGGATGGTAATGCATCCATTGGATTGGACTCAATGGAAATGCATGGGGGGAAAGAAATCCGGAATCCACCTTTTACTTATCAGGCATGTAACCCGAGCCGATTGCATTCATTGCCGACCCTCAGAACAGCGTGGAATGTGTTTCGAGTACCCAGCGTTGGATCAATAAATGCGATCGATATTTGGAATGGCGATCAGGAATTGGAATAATCTTTTTGGAGAACATCTGATGTGAGGTAAGGAATCTATTTTACCAGTCTTGGGGTAATCAGAGTTTTTTTTCACATATATCTCAATGTGTCCCCTATATGTGTATGTGTGTGTGTGCGTGTGCGGACCAGGAAATAGATAATAGATTTTTCATCCGGCTTCTCTAGCGTGCATAAGTACACATATACTATCGATAATCTAGTGTTTATTTGAAAACTATTCATAAATAGGCAGAAAAATGACAACGTGTTTTGTGTATTCCACTAAAGGGCGTTTATCACAGAATCTTTTTTATTTTCTGGACATTTCCAAAAACGAGCGTTTTTCAAAATGGTATAAAACAGAAATGTACAGATGAAAAAACAATCCGTTTCGTACATGTTGACTGCAAGCAAGTCATTGATAAGCGACGGGCGTATTAGACACATAGCCATAATATAGAATATAGAAATAGCTCCGTGAAATTCATGAAATATCGGAAAATCAGTCTAAAAAGGCTGGCATTCAAGCGATAAATCGTGCGCCCCCTGCTGGCACTCAGTGTTAAGATAAGATAGTTCTTTATCGTCTGTCGATTAAAAAAAAATTGTGTCGGAACACACAATATTGCGTTACAAAAAAGAACATAGGACAACCATGTTACATCAGAGACAGACAGACAAGAATTGATACTTAACAAACATTAAAGTTACAAATAATGTGTACTCAAGAGTTAATTATATTGTTTACACTGCCTATTTGTATTTAAACTTTTCTACTGTACTATAATTCTATGAACTGTATCATGTCTTCTACTATTACCATGTACCTCCCCTCCCCCATGCTTCTATGATGCCTGAAGGGGATCAATAAAGGAATATCTCATCTTATACAACAGGTAGGTCCCATCACGCATTGTGATTGGTCGAGTATTCTAAGCCGTGAGTATATTCATGATACACTCACGGTTAAATCACCAGGACGGGCCGGCCTACATCTACTGGTATTCAGAAAAACAGAATTATTAGACATGCCAATTGCCAATCCAACGAAAGACGAGCTGGTCGCGCTGGAGAAAAGCCACAATTGATCCTTCAGCACCACCAAGTCGACGACCTAGGCATTGAACTGGGCCAACTCCCGGAACTGTCCGAGGTGCTGATGACTTTTTCCGACTTTCGATAGCTTGTTGATAGCCTACTACTCCATTTGAAATTCCATAGCAATGAGATATCTTTAGGAACAATTTTTCTACACCAAGTTAACTGAAATAGATATAAAATACCCTAGAATTCATCCTATATTTTTCCCGGCGGTGCAACTTGCTGTATAAAAGCAATAATACACTCGAACCAGTGGGATATCATGAATATTGCCACTCTGTGATCCCTACGCCAACCTCGAGACTGTTGCTGTCAAGTACTCACTTGTGACAAGTAGGCCTACTCACTCACTTCTTGTGGCTGTGAAGTAATTGTACTTCGTTACAATACTTAAGTACCGTTTTTGGGGATTTGTACTTTACTTGAGTATTATTAGGTTTGTATACTTTTTTTGTATCCACTTTTTCTATTTTTCCCAATATAGCCATACCAATTCTGCCCTCCCCTGTCTTGAACGTTGCTCGCATATGCCCCCCACTGGCCGGTTGTAGGGAGGATAGAAGCCTTGCATCACATGTCCCCTCCGATACATGTGGAGGGAGCCTGTCACATCTTTTCACCTGCCAGCACGGACTCTCATTTGGCGAGGTGTAACGTGTGGGAGGCTCACACTACCCCCGCCATTTTCCTGTCTCTGCTGTGCAGGCGTCCCCCAACCGAACTGTAGGAGTCGCTGTCCACAACGTCCAGATTACCACCCATCGACTTCCACCCGCTAACTCTGCCAATTGAGTTAGTATGACGGCCGGCCCAAGCCGGAGGCAACGCCGACAGCCGGAGTCGAACCCGGTGTATCTTGCGTTGGTGACGAGTGCAATGTCCGCTGCGCCACCCAGCCGCCTTAGGTTTGTATACTTGTACTTTTACTCAATTACATTTCAGAGAAAAAAAACAATACTTTTTACTCCTTAATTTAAAATTGATGAGTGAGGAAGGACAAAACGGAACATTCCATTGCACCAGAGTAAAAAAAAAACTTTACTTTTACTCAAGTGTATTTTTAGCCAGATACACTGACTTTTACTTGAGTACGATTTTGAGACGGTACCCATACTTTCACTTAAGTATAATTTCTGGGTACTTTTTAGTCTACGACTAGTCATAAACTCACGTGTGTGGAAAAAAACAACAGCCGGAACACAAGTCTGCCACCAGCATTTGACCTCTTTATATTATTCTTTAACAACATTACAGCTTCACATCTTTGTGCGCAAATACAGAATGTTTCAGTCTCTTAGTTCCCCCAGTTAGAAACTAAACATTCCAATCAAAGGAGGATTGGCAGAAAAAAACTAATATAATTGGGAGTTTATTCAAAAACTCTAACGTGGTTTGTTTTTCTAGTCAAATAGAGACTATACTCATGTTCATTAAAACTACATCTTAAAGCTATCGGATGATGAGTTGTTCAAGAATGGCTTTTGCAAGTGGATTTCATCACTTTGACTAAAAAGTTCACAACTATGAGCTTTAACAATTAGTAGCATACTTTTTAGTAACATGATGAAAGAGTGAATTATGTGGTCTTAAAGGGATAGTTGTGATTTTTGGAACGATAGCCCCATTTCCTACTTATCAATTATGTTGATCAGGACTGGTTTCTCAGGACTGCTGTTCCTCATAGCTCTGGCTAGTTAGCCACACACCAATACAATGTCAATGGGGTCAAGCTCCTGTCTGGACAAGCTGACTGAAGACAACTGGAATCTACTTTGTGTTGCAGTGTAGAGTAGATTTTAGTTGTTGAGAAAGGACTCTACCGATACACACATTTTCAAAACCAGGCTCCTAGGTGGTTTCTAAACCAGGTTCCTAGGTGGTTTCTAAACCAGGTTCCTAGGTGGTTTCTAAAACAGGTTCCTAGGTGGTTTCTAAAACAGGTTCCTAGGTGGTTTCAAAACCAGGTTCCTACTGTAGGTGGTTTCTAAACCAGGTTCCTAGGTAGTTTCTAAACCAGGTTCCTAGGTGGTTTCAAAACCAGGTTCCTACTGTAGGTGGTTTCAAAACCAGGTTCCTAGGTGATTTCTAAACCAGGTTCCTAGGTGGTTTCTAAACCAGGTTCCTCTGTAGTTTGACTGGTTCAGGGAATTAAAACCATTGCAAAGTCATGTCCCTGGAGGCTCTATGTAAATCCTCATCACAAACGCACTGAAAGTGTGAATTAGATGCGGTTCAAAGAACCAACAGGGTTTTTCAGTTGACATTCAAACTTAAGCCTTTAAATCAGAAGAATTCTTTAAAACAAACTTGTAGATAAATCTTTGTCTGAAGGCTTCGATCTAGTCCCTCGTGACCAACTCATTTACAGTCGTTAAGCTGATGGACATCAAGGAGATGAGACATTGACCCACCAATAAACGTTATACATTTAACCCACGTGTGACATTAACAGTGTTTTCATGAGCGAATGGGTTACTTGTTGATTTGTGAGTGTGTGTGTGTGCACGCTTGCCACACAAATTTAACAATCCCATAGATTATTAAAGTGCTTTACAATTTACAATTGTATGGATCACTGTCACAAACCAGTATTTCTCTCACTGCTATTCAGTCAATTTCAACACACACACACATAGTGTGGTGACATTGGTTCAGTGCGGATAGTTCCCTTTAATACAATAGTTTTTATTTTTTACAATATACAAGTGCTAGCTCTTGACTGTACATTCAGACATAATGCAATAAGTAATTGAAGATAATTGAAGGTAAAGAATGTGATTGAAGTAGGGAGGATTTTCGTTCCAGGTGAATTAGGCCCCCAACACCAATAATCCTTTTACTAACCACCTGCTTGATGAGTGAAATACTAACCTAGATCTGCACATTTCTTCAGTGCCATACAAGGCTAGGGTTGGGCACCGAGAACCGGCTCTATTAGGAACCGGTTCCTAACTTCCGGTTCTGGAACCGGAAGTAACATATTTGCATTTCGATTCTTAATTTCGATTCCTAAAAAGAAATACCCTAGTTACAGTACAGCAACCAAATTAAACTGTATTAAGTCAACTGACAATGTGAATAGTATGAAAAACAAATTTGATAAAAAAAAAATCAAAATAAAATCTCCTGCGAAATAAGCTGTGACCTGTTTTGACCTGCACCTCAAAGAATCGGAATCGAGAATCGTTTAGAACAGGAATCGAAATGGAGAATCGGAACCGGAATCGTTCAAATCCAAACGATGCCCAACCCTAACAAGACTGAGCAGGAAGGAAGATCAATATGTCACCCTTTCTGTTGGGAGACGTAGGATTCTCTTAGGTTGCGGTATCAATCTGCTCCGGCCCCATGTCGTCCAGATCAATGTTCCTTTTATTTTTACAGTAATGGAGTACTGTTGAGAATACTTTGAGTCATTTAAATCCGTTTTCAATTGAAAATGTTTCACCTGCTGCAAGAAAACTAAAATGGAAGATGTACCTGCATGTCGTAATGGCAGTTTGGCTTTTTGTTTTTTATTGTTGAACTACGACAACTAAATGAACTTCACACTGCATTCTACTGAAAGTACAGTTGGTCTCTTATGAGACCAAGCGATGGGGGCCTCTTAATAAATACACGAATGACAACAAGAACGAGAGGAAGATCCAAAGGAGAAAACGATGAAAGAGAAAGAGAGAGAAACAGAGAGCGTCCTTTTGAAGGAGTGTCCTTGCAACAGCCCCGCCTTCCTCGTTCGATGGCCAACCTTGAGTGCTTTCCACCAATCCGATTGGCGTGCCAACGGGGAGGGGGGGGGGGTCAGGGCCAATGGAGGAGTTTGGTTTTCTTTTTTTAATGTAAATGTTTGTTTACAGTAGCATGGTGACCGGCTTCTCCAGAAACTTGCGGAACTCTGCCAACCACTGGGCGCCGACGGCCCCGTCCACCACACGGTGATCACAGCTCAACGTCACCGCCATCACGCTCGCCACGTCAAACCTGAACATGACGCACAAAAACACCGGCATTAGATGTGAAAGCTTCATCCTTCTGGCAATTCACGAAAAACAATAGGGATGCCCCGATCACGTTTTTTGCCACCGATACCGATCACAGATTTTTTTATTTTTATAAAATATATATATATTATATAATTAGACTTGTACTTGTATTATCTGCGAGACATCGCCACCACGCAACAAGCTCCACTGTCTGTGTGTACTCTAGTAGCCTCCAGCTACGGCCAGGATTCTCCGGAGCTGGACCCTATACTCGAGTAGCCTGCAGCTACGGCCAGGATTCTCCAGAGCTGCAGCTGGGCCCTATTGATCCCATTCAACAACATGCCCTCAGCTCGAATATGCATCGAATGAGTGTTATAAAACATTGATATCAGGAGCCATCTGTGGCTACTGCTGGCCGGATATATAACGTTAATACAACGCCTCAGTGAACTATTTAGTTCAGTGGGACATTTCGTTTTGAACAGTGAGCTGGCGTCAGCTAACGTGAGCTAGCGGAGGTATCATACACGTCTCTACTAGACTTGCTGGAGCGTTTGTTGATGTCAGGAGCTATCGGTAGCTGGCCGGCTAGATACCGTTCGGTTAGACAATGCCTCATCATGTATTGGACTGGAAGTGAATGGTTGACTGGGTCATTTTGTAACGGTAGCTAACGTTAGCTCAGGGAGACGCCATCCTCCCGTCCCACTAGACTAGACCTGTGTTTACATGCTTGCGGGAGGGGCTGGAGGGAGGAGCAGACGCCGCACCACTGTGTGGGAGTGAGTGTGTGCAGCTCCCGGTGTCTGAGACAGAACTCAGCGAGTGAGATCTGTTTTGACAATTGGCGAAAATAAAGCATTATCACAGATCACTGATCGCATATTTATACTGATTATCGGCCGATAACGATCGGTGGCCGATCGATCGGGGCATCCCTAAAAAACAATGTTGAATTATTAATCTCACACACATCGTAAAAAACCCTTAACACTTTCGCGGCCACTTGGATCCGTCTAAAATCACTCTAGACGGCCAGCATATCATAATAGACTTGCATAGTCCGTGGGGCTGTTTGTAGAGCTAAATCTATACTTCATAGTATTGCTATCTGTCCATTCTCATTGTCAATTGAGACCATAAACTGTCCCTTCAAAATGGCTTAAAGAAATAATTTTTTCATCAACACGTTCTCATTTTATAGCGTCTTGAATATAAGCATTATAAGGAATTTCAGCTAGGATATTTCCTGGAAGGCGAGATATAAGGCGCTAAGCTACTAACGTTAAATCCAATGGCATTTCGGATATACAGAAGCTACAGTTAAAACTCAAACTGCATATGATCGGTATTGATGGTCCACCATGAATGCATGAAGGGGGGGGGGACGTCGTTTCTGATTTTTTTTTTTATATCTTTCTTCCCCTCCTTTTTCCCGATTTTTCTCCCATCCCACCCTTCCTGGTTGTTGCGTACTTTCCCCTACTGTTGGTCCAGGAGACCGGAGACTGTCACATGCTTTCCTCCGACGCATGTGCAGCCTGGGGCAGGCCAACCTGGCCGCGCAGGTTCTCACCGGGGAGAGTGTAGCGTGTGGGAGGCCACACTATCTCTCCTCAGTTCCAACCCTCGCTGAGCAGGCGCCCCGACCGAACTGTAGGGGTCGCTGTCCACAACGCCCAGGACCCACCCTTCAGCTTTCCCACCCCCTGATACAGCCAATTGTATCAGTGTGAGAGGCCAGCCAAGCTGATAGCAACGCCGGGAGCTGGATTCGAACAGGCGAATCCTAGTGTCTCCCGGTGTTGGTGACGAACGTAATCTCCGTGAGCCACCTGCCCCCCCACGTTTCTGATTATTGATTACCAATAACCGTGTTAGCCTCAGTAGCCACATTCATTGACCGAGTGGATGGCTATCAAAACAATGCCTGATCAGCGTGTAATTTACGTGAAAAAGATCTTACCGTGGGCCGGTTGGATCCCCCAGAGCATTTCCCAGTTATCGATCGCCATCTGGTAGATCGATATGTCCATTGGCCGATGATAAATTCCTTTACTGCATAGTGAAATCCGCGTCCCAACACGTATTCCAAGCTACAGGCTATAGGCATCGCTTCAGGTTAGTAGTAAACTACATTGGAAATCCAGAAAAAACCAGACAACTTCTGCCACAGGGAACACTGCATTATCGAGATAGCGCCCCTAAGAGGATCTGGCCGGTAATGCACTTTTTCGAATCCAAAGAGTAGGGTACTTCTGCAGTGCCGCTCGGTGACATCGAGTAGGTTATTACAATGGAATAAAAGCCAAAACAACTCGCCAGCGGTTGAGCGCCAGACGAGAGATTTCTCGGGTTTTGGGTCGTTTTATTTGTATTCATTTCATTCATTGACCTCGGTGTTCCCATAGGAAATCATTCTGAGATCACCAAAGTGCAATACCGGCCGCATCCTGCTAGGTGGCAGTATCGCCCACCCTTTGAAACTTTATTTCACACCGTGTGTTGCATCTAAACCCCTCCGGGCCCAGAATTTAGACGGAGCCAAGTAAATCGCTTCATCCGACCACTTCGAAACGCATCTTGCACACTATCCATAAGTTGTGCCAAATTATGTCCGGGACCAGATGGACATCAATACTGGAAATCGCGATCAGACAATTGGAATATTCTTTTTGGAATAACCCCGATCAAAGGTAAGGACTATATGACGTCAATTCCACCTTGATCCTACAATGATTTCATATCGATCCAGCTGATCAGCTTGTGTGGTGTTCAAAACGAATGCCGTTACTGGCGATCAAAGCATCAAAAAACACCCCCCCCCCCCCCCTTTTCATGCATTCATGATGAAACATAATACCTATTAGGGCTGACCTTCGAATTAGTTTTTGGAATTCGAAGCTTCGGGGCCAAGATTCGATTTTAATGGGAAGCTTCGAGATAAAAAAAATTATAATAAATAAATACAAATTATGTTGTGGGACTTGTACAGCACTTTGTTCAACTTTGTCAGTGCTGTAAAGTTTAAACCTTTTAAAATCTTAGACAAACGAAACACTGCTTTCATGAAATATTGTAACTAAGCCGTCATTTGAGGCTTTATAAAAGCAGCACAATGAACACAAATCTGTCAGTGCCGAGTCCGACCTCATCTTAAATAACAAACAGCATTGCTTGTTGGAGGCAGAGTTGATTTTGCACAAAGAAAAATTAAATACATATATATATATATATATATATATTATTTTTTTTTATATATTCGAATTTTATTTTCATATTCAAATACCATGCCCATCGAACGAAGCTTCGAAGTATTTAAGACAGGCATAATACCTATTATATACATTTGATTTGGAAATAGTAGCATGTCCAGGCAAGAAACGCCAACTCTTATAGCAGAATGCACGTAGCGCCCTATAACTCAGCTTTTCAGGAATTAGCCCGGATCACTCTTAAACTATACAATATTCACCACGGGATAACGCGTGAACGTATACATGAAAAGATTATCTCTTTTTTGCATGTTTGACGGAAGAAAGTGACTCAAATGACCATAGTATTGTCTCCATAGCTATAATATAGAATATAGCTCTCCAAACATAGTGACGCACAGTGAAAATATGCTATGGAAACCTGGCGCATTAGCTACAAGGATAAGGGTAATGGCTGGCGCCCAATGTGTTAAGTAGTAATAACAATAATAATAATATTTCTTTAATATAACAGTACTACCAACCCTTTAACACTTTCAGTGCCGCGCTGTTGTCGGGCGTGACGGCTATGCGCTGCTATGCATTAAACGAATGGAGGCCGTCACCTTGTTTGTAGAGCTATAACTATATTCTATATTATAGCTATGGATACAATACTATGGTCATTTGACACTGAGTATCTTCCGGTCAAGATGCAAAAAAGAAAAAAAAAATCCATCCATACGTTCCAGTTTGATACCGTGATGAATATGAGTGTTATTTCGGAATGATCCGGGCTAATTCCTGGGAGGCTGGTTATAAGTTGCAATGTGTATTATACTAAATCCATTGGCGTTTTGTCCCTACACACGCTACAATTAAAAATCAAATGCATATGATAGGTATTGTTTCATCATGAATGCGTTATAACCGCTCGTCTTGCCTGGAGAATAATAGCCGACCGGGACCCATATAATCAACGCACAGCCCAAGATACAACGTTTCAAAGGGTGCTCGATACCGCCGCCTGAGGATATGGCCGGTACTGCACCTTCGGAGTCCCAGTATGCCTTTTACAGGCAACATACAGCTCCCTGACATTGAATAGGGTATTAAAATCAGAAAAAAGGAAAAAACGACCCAGAAACGTGTTAACACGTGATTGGCACTCAATGGTCAGGGCCCAGAAACGTGTTAACACGTGATTGGCACCCAAAGTGTTAAGAGTAGTAGTAATAATAATAATGGTAATGTGTTTACTTTTTTTTAAAATCTTTTTCCCCCTCCTTTTTCCTCCGATTTTCTCCCATCCCAATGTTGGTCGTTATGCCAATTCCCAATCCCCTTCCTGGTCGCTGCGCACTTACCCCCCACAGTCGGTCTGGGAGAGTGGAGGCTATCACGTGCTTCCTCCGACACACGTCTAGCCAATCAACCGCTTCTTTTCACCTGGCAGCGCGGACTCTCACTGAGAGGGGGCGTAGCGTGTGGAAGGATCACACTATCCCACTTAGATCCTATCCGCGCTTAGCAGGCGCCCCGACCAAACTGTAGGAGTCGCTGTTTACAACGACCCGGACCCACCCCGCCAGCTTCTCCCACCCTCTAATACTGCCAAACTGGTGACAACCCCGGAGCTGTGAGCTGGATTCGAACAGGCGAATCCAGCGTCTCTGGGGTTGGTGACGAACGCAATCTCCGTTACGCCACCTGACCGCCCTAATAGTAATGTGTTTTTAATATAACAGTACTACCAACACTAATAGTAGTAATAATAATAATTTTAGTAGTAATAATATTATGTTTTTAACATAACGGTACTACCAACCCTTATAGTAGTAGTAATAATAACAATAATAATAATAATATGTGTTTAATTATAATGGTACTACCAACCCTTTCTCATTGTCTGCGGGCAGCAGGCGTTTCTCTGAGCCTCCTACGGCAAGGATGCAGGCCTGGGGAGGGTTGATGATGGCTGAGAAGTTCTTGATCCCAAACATCCCCAGGTTGGAGATGGTAAATGTTCCTCCCTGGGGTGCAAAAAGTACTTTGTAAATTTAAGTTATACTGTAAGACAAGTACTGTGTTAATTTAAGTTATACTATAAGACAAGTAATTTGTTAAATTAAGTTATACTGTAAGACAAGTACTTTGTTAATGAAGTTATACTATAAGACAAGTACTTTGTTAATTTAAGTTATACTATAAGACAAGTACTTTGTTAAATTAAGTTATACTGTAAGACAAGTACTTTGTTAAATTAAGTTATACTGTATCCATTCTGCTGGGAAAATGTGAGCACATTTTTCACTTCATGACGTGATGGACAAGTCATGCACATATGCAACTTGGTGATGGACGGGTCCTTACCTGAAACTCATGTGGTTGTAGCTTGCCCTCGCGTGCCTTGGCGGCGAGGGACGCGACATCAGCGTTGATGGCGGCGAGGCCTTTGGTGTGGGCGTTGAAGACGATAGGCGTTATCAGGCCATTGGGAGTGCTCACCGCTACGCTCACATCGACCACATGGTTCCTGGAAGCAGAATAACAGCTTTAGTAGCTGTAGCGGTTGTGGTGGTAGTAGTGGCTGTGGTAGTAGTAATAGTAGTGGTGGTAGTAGTAGTAGTAGTGGTAGTGGTGGCTGTGGTAGTAGTAGTAATAGTAGTGGTAGTAGTAGTAGTAGTAGTGGCAGTGGTAGGAGTAGTAGTGGTAGTAGTAGTAGTAGTAGCAGTGGTAATAGTAGTAGTAGTATTTATCAGGAGCATGCCCAGACGTTGTAGTGAGTGCATACAGGCACGTGGAGGCCACACATCTTTTTTTGAGCAGTGTATAATAAACACTAAATGAAAGAGTGTTCATTGTGATTTTCTAATTAGCTGGTGATACTGTACACCCCGAGACAATTCGATGAAGGTTTAAGGGTGTTCAAATTTGAATATCAACCCATGCTAGTGTACAGCATGTGTACAGTGTGTGCGTGTGTACAGTGTGTGTACTTACTCGCGTATTACTGTGTCCCTCCAGGATGAATTGGCTTCAGGAACTTTCAAACACGCCAAGGCGCTGGCTTTGATGATGAAATCGTTGATGCTCAGCTTGACATTCCTAGCTTTCACTTCCTAAAAAAAAAACACAAAATAAACACAATCACATACTTTAGTAGTAGTGGTTTGAGCGGAGGTGGGAAGATACAATTAAACTAGTTACAGTAAAGGGTACTTACACATTTCTCAAATATTTGTATTTACCCCGTAGCCTCTGGTGAGAATTACAATTAGACTGAAAGTAGTCCGATAGGACCCAGAGTCTGTGCCTGGTCACAAATATTGTCTCAGACAACTCACATTGTTGAGTTCCCTTCGAAGTTCCAGGATTTGGTCCATGTTGACGTCAACTGAGAGGTAATAATGTGGAATCGTCTGCTTGGACTCCATCAGTCTCTGGGCGATGACCTTTACAGGTACAAGTAATACTTCACAACATGTAGAATAACACAGTAATACTTCACTACATGTAGAATAACACAGTAATACTTCACTACATGTAGAATAACACAGTAATACTTCACTACATGTAGAATAGAACATAGTAATACTTCACTACATGCAGAATAGAATCCCCTATGGTGTACTTAACATCACGTCTCGTGTGAGAGAGTATGAGTGAGTGAGTGAGTGAGTGAGTGAGTGAGTGAGTGAGTGAGTGAGTGAGTGAGTGAGTGAGTGAGTGTGAAAGAGTGTCTCACCTTGCGAACATTGCTGATGGGAATATCTGTGAAAGTGCCAGCGGGGGAGGTGGAGACAGCAGCGGCAGGGGGCCTGGCCACAGCAGCAGGTGTGGGTGTGGGGATTGCTGCTACAACCTGCAAGTTCAAATACAATACAAAATACAAATAATAAAAGAAAATCTGAAGCAGAACCAACAACATTTAATGGTTCATGGCACACGTCGCGTTAAAACATTATGTAATGTTAACTATTGATGTAGCCTCAGAAAGCTAACGTTAGCTGGCTCCACTATAGCAGCCTGTCGATGTACTAGCCTCAGAAAGCTAATGTTAGCTGGCTCCACTCCTACTGTAGCAGCCTGTTGATGTACTAGCCTCAGAAAGCTAACGTTAGCTGGCTCCACTATAGCAGCCTGTCGATGTACTAGCCTCAGAAAGCTAATGTTAGCTGGCTCCACTATAGCAGCCTGTCGATGTACTAGCCTCAGAAAGCTAACGTTAGCTGGCTCCACTATAGCAGCCTGTCGATGTACTAGCCTCAGAAAGCTAATGTTAGCTGGCTCCACTATAGCAGCCTGTCGATGTACTAGCCTCAGAAAGCTAACGTTAGCTGGCTCCACTATAGAAGCCTGCCTTTCTATTGCAGTTTTACACAATAAATGTTCTTAATAAAATACCTCTGTACTATGTGAAATATGTCCTAGTAATACAAGAGTACAGTAATAGCTGCCATACCAGTGTTTTACCCCTTCAGAAGCATTTATATAGACATTTTAAGATAAGTTAATATACCGTGATATATACCGTTACCGTCTATGCTTCAAATTATACCGTGATATAAATTTTAGACCATACCGTCCAGCCCTACCACATATCTATAGTAATAGTATAACCAAATGTCGATTATCGATAATATAACGACCAAATATTGGTTATTCGATAATTGCCGGCCATTTATCTGGCACTATTTAAAAGTTTAACTGAGATCGGGATAAAGGAGTTTTTAAACCTGTTTAGTCTAGAGCGTGGAACTCTAAACCTCCTCCCAGAGGGCAGTAGCTCATACTCGGCATGTAAAACATGGGAGGGGTCCGGGACAATATTGGATTGCCTTAGAGTAGCCTGTTCAAAAATAGACTGCAGGGACCCCTATGATCTTCCATGCAGTCTGCATCAGACGGATCAGTTTGGACTTTAGTTGTACACTTTACAACTTTAAGCACTTCAATGACCTTGTGCAAACCCTGATAATTGGACAGGGCAAGATATTTATTGCTCGTCGTTTGTGTGATCATCATAATGTGGCGTTTTGTCCACCTTTACATTGTGAATCAAGTGTTTTTTTTCTCTTAAAACATACAAACAGCGTAACACTAAGTTACATTTCTCATTAAATCTGAAATATGTCACCATGTCCATCTTTTTAGTAATACGAATATTGAGGGTGTAGTGGATTGAGGATGTTAGATTGAAGATGTTAGATTGAGGGTGTAGTAGTTAGATTGAGGATGTTAGATTGAAGATGTTAGATTGAGGGTGTAGTAGTTAGATTGAGGATGTAGTAGATATATTGAGATTAGATTGAGGGTGTATAGTTTGATTGAGGATGCTAGATTGAGGATGTAGTAGTTATATTGAGGAGATTAGATTGAGGATGTAGTAGTTAGATTGAGGACATTAGATTGAGGATGTAGTAGTTAGATTGAGGATGTTAGATTGAAGATGTAGCAGTTAGATTTAGGATGTTAGATTGAGGAAGTTAGATTGAGGATGTAATAGATGTTAGATTGAGGAAGTTAGATTGAAGGTGTAGCAGTTAGATTTAGGATGTTAGATTGAGTATGTTAGATTGAGGATGTAATAGATGTTAGATTGAGGATGTTAGACTGAAGGTGTAGTAGGTCGATTTAGGATGTTAGATTGAGGATGTAATAGATGTTAGATTGAGGATGTTAGATTGAAGGTGTAGCAGTTAGATTTAGGATGTTAGATTGAGGATGTTAGATTGAGGATGTAATAGATGTTAGATTGAGGATGTTAGACTGAAGGTTTAGTAGGTAGATTGAGGATGTTATACTGAAGGTGTAGTAGATAGATTGAGGATGTTAGATTGAGGTTGTAGTACTTACAGGGGCAGCAGCAGCTGGAGGTACAAAACTCTCTATATCTTTCCTCGTGACACGTCCATCTGGGCCAGAGCCTGAAATATAACCAGCTCTTTGAACAAAATACTACTACTGTTGCTCCTACTGCTGTTACTGTTGCTCCTACTGCTACTACTGTCTCTCCTATATCTCTCCAGTCAGTAGTAGTAGTAGTAGTAGTGATAGTAGTACAATCAGTAATAGTTAGGGGTGGAACGGTTCACAAAATCGACGGTTCGGTTCGTATCACGGTTTTGGGCTAACGGTTTTTGGTTCGGTTCGATATACGTTGTTTTTTATTTAAAAAAAATGTAACACTCAAAAATCTTTAAATGTTTAAATTCCCTGATCGCCAGTTCTTAAATGGAAAGATTAGTTTTCCGCTTGAAATTAAAGTGCCGTATTTGAAATACAATGAAAGGAATTATGGCTGGATTTCTTATCAAAGGGAAAAGTGTCACTGTTATTTAAAATAAATAAATAAACAAATTAAAAGGCCATCAATATAAATTGCAGCATACATCAAACTAACACACACACTGTACTGTTTCAAAACAACACTGCTCTGTTCATTCTATTTTTAAAATATGTACATTATCTGTCTACATTTATTTAGACTAACATTATTTAAATATTGAGTGCAACTGTGGTGGATTAACGTAATTCGGTGAGTTGGAACTATCTATGGGTTGGGGGACCGCACGGACATTTTAGCGTCACGGACCTTCTCGACTCTTAACGTTACCGGAGTTGATAACATGCAGTGGAAAAGCGGTAATAGTCCCGGTTGGAGTTAGTAAACACAGTTGTATGTTAGCCTTCTTGGATGTTAAATAAACGCCCATCATTGTCTTTAAACACCACGCCTCTCAGACTCCCATTTTCTCCTCTGCTAGCTATAGCTACGGTAACATTTCATTGGCTGTATTAGCTGGCGGGCTACCATCGTTTTTTTTTCTTTTTTTATTATTATCTTTTTCCCCCTCCTTTTTCCGATTTTTCTCCCATCCCACTGTTAGTCGTTATACCAATTCCCAACCCCCTTCCTGGTTGTTGCACTCTTTCCCCTACTGTTGGTCCGAGAGGCCGGAGACTGTCACATGCTTTCCTCCGACGCATGTGCAGCCAGCTGACAGCCAGCCTGGCCGCGCAGATTCTCACCGGGAGAGTGTAACGTGTGGAAGGTCGCACTACCTCTCTCCAGATCCTACCCTTGCTGAGCAGGCGCCCCGACCGAACTGTAGGGGTCGCTGTCCACAACGCCCAGGACCCACCCACGGCTCCCCTCCCCCTAACTCAGCCAAACGAGTTAGTATAGCGATCAGCCCGAGCGAAGGCAATGCTGACTCTCCGGGAGTCGAGACCGCAGCCTCTTGCATTGGTGACAAGCACAATCTCCGCTACGCCACCTGATCGCTCGGGCTACCATAGTTAAAACGTGCGTTGTGTTGTACAAACTGCTAACGTTATGGCAAGATGTGTGTAGGCCTATTGGCTATGTTTTTAAAGTCGTAATGAAGATTGATTTATATTGCGCTTGTCATTTACATAAACTGACTAGCCTGCAGCCAGCGCTCACCTCTCCCGGCTCCGTGCCAAATTAAGTTCTCTTTTTTATTTGCGCATCCCCTGAACCGTACAATACACAGACGCCCCGAACCGTGGAGGTCGTGCCGAACGGTGTACGGTTCGAATGCGTATCGTTCCACCCCTAGTAATAGTAGTAGTAGCACAGTCAGTAGTAGCCGTAGTCATACAGTCAGTAGTAGTAGCAGCAGTAGTAGTGATAGTAGTAGTAGTACAGTCAGTAATAGTAGTAGTAGCAGCAGCAGCAGTAGTGATAGTAGCCATAGTAGTGATATTAGTAGTAGTAGTACAGTCAGTAGGCTAATAGTAGTACAGTCAGTAATAGTAGTAATAGTAGTCATACAGTCAGTAGTAGTAGTAGCAGCAGCAGTAGTAGTAGTAGTAGTAGTAGTAGTAGTAGTAGCAGCAGTGATAGTAGTAGTAGTAGTAGTGATAGTAGTAGTAGTAGTAGTAGTAGTAGTAGTACAGTCAGTAATAGTAGTAGTACAGTCAGTAATAATAGTAGTAGTAATAGTAGTAGTAGTACATTCAGTAGAAGTACATACCAGTAACCTGGGCCAGGTCGATGCCTTTCTCAGCTGCCAGTTTCTTGGCCAGTGGGCTGGCAAACACACGTCCTTTCCTGCTTGCCACTGGAGCTGCTGCTGTTGCCACAGGAACAGGGGGGGGCGGAGCAACTACAGGTGTGGGCGAGGCCTGGAACACACACAGTATTTTAGAAAATCAGTACTACTACTACTAAACCTGGGTAAAAATAACGTAATATTTATTTAAAAGAAAATGTTTGAGATTATTACTTTAAATAAAGGTGCTATATAAATAAAGTGTATTATTATTATAATACCATGGCCTGAGTGAATAGTCGATTCTGATGCCGCTACTAACAGATGTCTCAGATGAGGCAGTACAAGATGACCATTGCTAGACCCTCTAGTGTTATGATTAAGGCTGAGACGATATGCCATTTGGAATAATCGATAAATCGGGACAAAATTATAGATAAATAGATATTTTTATTAGTACATTTAATTATAAAATTTGTATTATTATTATTTAAACAACAAATATGTTTATTTTGTAGCAATTCTTTGTCGTTGCCGCCATCTTTAGTGTTAAAGATTTCCACATTCAAAACTACCACAGTGATCCTTCTCATTTTATAGTCGGTGGTCTCTGGATGTGATGGAGGAGTGCACTGATATTGAATGCACAGTGCAGAGTTGCAATTCAACTGAATTTACATGAAATGGGGATGATTTAACTAAAACATGCCACAAGACCTAGTATTTTAGTACAGTACAAAGTATTAACATTTTTTTTTAAATTATTTACACCGGCGCGACCAGAACCAGTCCCACGTCCTAGTCACTCCGCCATCCCCAGTCCTAAGAGGGGGGTAGGTACGCGTGTCGATCTAAAACATCACAGAGGGCGCCACCAAGATGGACAGAACGTGAATGCGCTGCTCCTGGCGGCCCACCTCATGGGCGTGAGACCCCTCCGCCAATGTAATGATCTACTCCGTCATCTCTCCAGATGCACTTGAGTCGAGTCTAACCTAGTGCACTGGCGCTCGGTAGAGATAAAAATCTCCTTCCTAGTCGCCCGCATAAAAAATGCCGTTTCTATGAATTGGGCAACCAAGGCGCGCCGGCCCATAACGTGGTTCCACATTGGAAGCGCCCAGGGCCAGCACTATATGCACGTCAGGAACCCGAAACACATCAATGGTGAATTCTAATAAGAAACACCAGACAACGTTCCCTCCATGCCGTCTGGGACGCGTGAATATTAAAAGGCAACCAACTTGTGTTCAGCTTTTCGTTCAGCGTTTCTCTGATTGGCCACACGGCCACGTGACCACCCTAGCACACGCCCTTATCCGCGCTGAGAGACGCGGCAGAGAGTGACCGCGGCCGCGCATGCGCATGAGGCTCCCCCAGGTGCTCTGAGAGGTGCTCGTTGGTTAATGCCTCGTTGTGTTTGCAGCAGAGGTAAGCTACAGGCGGTTACATGTTTCATTGATTAACTACATTACCTGCTGTGCGCTGTAGGCCAAAGCAGCGGTACAGTAAGGTACAGTAGGTTACATGTTTCATTGATTAACGCCATTACCTGCTGTGCTGTAGGCGCAAGCAGAGGTACAGTAAGGTACAGTAGGTGTAGGTTACACGTTTCATTGATTAACGCCATTACCTGCTGTGCTGTAGGTGCAAGCAGAGGTACAGTAATTATGTCTGTATTTGATTATGGTGAAATTATGTACATGCATGCCTCTCCCTCTGAAAGCCCATCCACGCTGTGTATCATAGAGCACTGGGTTTTATCACTGGAGATACATTTCTCACTCACCATTGTATTTTATATGAAAATAATCGTAAGTAGGTGAATTCTACACATCTGACAACGCCATCTGACAATATCATAATGATGTGTTTTCTATATTATATCCACAATCATTCATCTAAAAAATTGTATATGGGCGTAAATACATGTTAAGATATTCAAAATCGTCACAGCAGTACAGTTTGTTTATACTTCAGAAGTGATGTACAGTGACGAGTGAATCTGGTAGTTTGTTGTTAAAAACGCGAAATAACATAATAACGTTACAGCGTACAGTTTCTAGTTCAGTCAGCAGCCTCCACTGATGTTATGACCAGGGAGCGAAATTTACTTTTTGACTCACCAGCCAGTGGCGGGTAGATGGGAAGAATCTACCCGCCAAGCATATTTCTTACCTGCCAACTTTCTTTTGATTAAAAAAAAATAAATTATTATTATTTTATATAATTTTTTTTTAATAAAATATATATATTATATAATCATACTTGTGATGGTGTTATCTGCGAGACATCGCCACCTCGCTGTCTGCAAACAGCTCCACTGTGTGTGTATACTCGAGTGGCCTCCAGCTCCAGCAAGGATTCTCCGGCGCTGCAGCTGGACCCTAAACGCTACATTCAGCATGCAAAAGGATTCTCCTGAGCTACAGCTGGACCCTATCAGCAGCCCTCACTCATGCGATGTAAGCCAGGGACTTGAATACGCATGTTGTTGTTGTAGGACATTGATGCCAGGAACTATCTGTAGCTACTGCTGGATGGCGTTGGGACAACGCCTCAGTGAACTATTTAGTTTACTGCGACATTTCGTAGTGACTAGTGAGCTACCTAGCCAACGGAGGTATTATGCACTGGACTATTGCTGGAGGATTTGTTGATGTCTGGAGCTATCAGTAGCTAGCCGGCTGGATAACGTTACACAATGCCTCATGTATTAAACTAAGTGAATAGTTGACTGGGTCATTTTGTAACGGTAGCTAACGTTATCTCTCGAAGGTCCCACACTGACTAGACTAACGTCACGGTGACTCGGAGGCAATAGCCTCCGTTTACATGCAGGCATACAGAAACAGGTGGGGAGGGGGTAGGAGCAGCAGCAGCAGTGCGCGGTGCGATGCATGTCTGTGCTGAGACAGCGAGTGAGAACTCCGCTAAAGAATTGGATCATGATTTTCGGTTTTCACATGACTATTTGATTGCCCGCCACACGGCGGTCAGACCTCTCAGTGGGAGGCACCAAACGTAAAAACTGAGCGCAAATGGCGGGTGGCGCTCTCTAGTTTCGGTCCCTGGTTATGACGTTACGAAATAACATTATACATTATGCTCCGCGCTTCAATTATACATTATGCTCCGCGCTTCATTCATTCATTTCATAATCAGTCAGCAGCCTGCGTCCTCCACTGATGCAGCCTCCACTGATGGATTTCATTTGGGACCGCTGCCGCTTCCTCCACTGATGGATTTCATTTGGGACCGCTGCCGCATTATACCTGTTAGGGTAACAGCTTCACATTCTACACGCCAGCCACAGATGATAACCTTGTCTGTGCAAAAACTGGCTTTATACATGGCTTCAGGCTCATGTGCGAACTTGCCACCTGAATTTTTTACACCTTTACTCTAAAGTAAGAAAAACACAGACCAAAGAGAGGGGCCAAAGGCCTTGGTACAAGAGCTACACATGTAAACTTCTGTAGGCCAACACCTAACCCAGTTGTGGATTCAATGCCACGTTTACTTAAACGTGAAACACGATACACACAACCCGCTCTATCACAATAAAAAAGGGCAAAAAGTTCACTCTCACTACGTACTGCAAGAGGAACGCCGTTTTTTATGATGAGAAGACATAAGTCCTCGATCAAGTGCTGGTCACAGGCCTTGCTAAGTCTACATAACAGCGACCAAACAATTTTCAGAGAAAACTGCCTCTCTCTAAGCAAGAGCACAACCCCAGCAGTAGCTGAGGGATTTACACCGTATCCCCAAAAATATAGTGAATCAACACACATTTTGTAAACAAAATCATATTTGAGAGGGGGGGGGGGGCCTTGGGCAAACCGGGGAATAATTTCACCCACCCCCTCACCACCTCACCCCTGATACGACACCAAATGAAAAAACAGAGCCGTGATACCAGGTGCATGGCGCGCCAGATGAAGCACACTTACCTGTAGAGTAAAAGCTTTTACATCATGCACGCCAGCCACAGCCGATAACCTTGTTTGAAAACAGGTTTCCCACAGCTCTGCTTATGTGTGAAAAAACTTGCCACTCGTTATTTTATTTTTTTTAAACTTTTTTTTTTAGCGTTTATCGCTTTTCTGGTCAAGCATGACCGACAGATACAGGGTGAAACAGGATATAGATCAGGGGAAGACATTCTGGCAAATGACGGCGGGTCCGGGAATCAAACTCGGAGTCCACCAGATCCGTGACGCAGCACGGTTTTCCCCGACGCAGAAATAGCGCCGAAATATGCGGTGAGCTACTGGAGCCCCCTCCACTCGTTATTTTCATCAATACCCTTAAGTAAAGAATAACAAGCTAAGAGAGGGACTCAGGCCCTCGATCATATGCCGGGTATTGGGTATATGTATTGGGGCGGAACGGAGTATTTTAGGGTGATAGTTAGTACATTGTCATGGGATACACCGCTTGCTCTGGCTAACTGTGTTCCATTCTTATAATGCATATGATCCAGTGGCGGTAGGTTGCCCCCTGGTGGAATATAATAATCTATGCAAGTGAGTCTATTAATAGCCCGTCCATCGGCGCCGGGCATAAGACGTTAATTAAACTTGACAGAAATTATATCGACGATAATTATCGATATCGAGTTACCGTATTTTTCGCACTATAAGCCGCAGCAGCTAAATTGAATGATGTGTACATATATAAGCCGCACTGGACTATAAACCGCATGTGATTTAATGTTTAATTACCATATGTAAGGAGTGGAGCCTGCGGCTTAATTTGACTCAACACTGGGAAACTTCACCCGGCCCGGACACGGAAAGGATCGACAGATTGATTGCTCTTTCTCGATTCTGTGGGTGGTGGTGCATGGCCGTTCTTATATTGAGCTTTAAGTTCCCACCTCTACAGAGAATGACTCCCATTGGGACACAATACTGTCGGACAAATAACAAGAATTAACTCATTTACAATATATATATATATATATTGTATTAAGTTTAGCAAATAAGGGAACAGATAAATAACATTTCAATGCAGTAAAAAAAGCAATATTTAGATTTTCGGGTTGTGTCCACATATAAGCCGCACCGTTATATAAGCCGCAGGGTCGAAAAATGGGGGGGGAAAGCCGCGGCTTATAGTCCGAAAAGTACGGTATATGAAAATAATTTTATAATTTTATCGCGATAACGTTTTTGGCCATATCGCCCAGCCCTACCGCAACACAGGTTGGTCTACCACTAAAATTATTCATTATTAGACTGGATAAAGGGATAGTTCCACTACGAGCAGAGCGTAAGCTATTACGATATATAACAGCTGTGGTGGTCAGAGACTAGAGAGGTACAGAGATAACAGCTGTGGTCAGAGACTAGAGAGGTACAAAGATAACAGCTGTGGTCAGAGACTAGAGAGGTACAATGATAACAGCTGTGGTGAGAGACTAGAGAGGTACAGAGATAACAGCTGTGGTCAGAGACTAGAGAGGTACAGAGATAACAGCTGTGGTCAGACTCGTCAGAGACTAGAGAGGTACAGAGATAACAGCTGTGGTCAGAGACTAGAGAGGTACAGAGATAACAGCTGTGGTCAGAGACTAGAGAGGTACAGAGATAACAGCTGTGGTCAGAGACTAGAGAGGTACAGAGATAACAGCTGTGGTCAGAGACTAGAGAGGTACAGAGATAACAGCTGTGGTCAGAGACTAGAGAGGTACATAGACCATAGATTAAATTTAGACCAGGCACACTCTTTACACTAGGCTGAAGGAATTTCAATCAATCATCGTGGTATTGGGATTTATCTAGGTCTCACGTCGACCATCTCTATCAAGTGAATGAATCTCACATATAACATGTTGAATACTGAGGTGGTCACAGAACAAATGTGACCCAACACGGACTAGGCCCCCTTGTTAAGGAGCTCTCTTCAGAACATCTCAAAATGTCATGCAATTAAAAAATAGGTTGAAATGGAGATATTGGCAATTTTGAGCGCTTTGAAATATTCTCTATCAGTCTCCTTATTTGCAAAACTTAATATGACTTGTAAATATGTAAATTATTGTTAGATAGTGCGGCTGTATTATTATTATTATTATAGGGGAGTGTCTAAGTACTTTCGGTCGCAAGTGTCGGAGATAGAGATGCGCAGAAATGACAGCTACCAAATCCATTCCGACACAACGGACCCAGTACTTTCATGGCAGTGTGAAAATATGCAGAGAAACATTCATATATTTGGAACAGTTTGTGTTCAATTGTATCTGAATCGGGAGATTATCTTCTCTCCATCAAAATTAAAGTGTATCTCTCAGTCGCATAAAGGCTGGCTGGCAGTGTGCATAAGGCATATAATAAAGGCCTATTACTATTACTACTAAAGATTATTTAATTTCTCTAACAAACTATCTATTTTGTTTCTCTATCTACTTAAGTGTACTTAGCTAAATAAGTCTCCTGCCATATTTTGCTCCCCTTCGCGTTATTCGCTCACAGCTCGGGCTGGGGTTGTGGTAGAAACATGATCATAATATGATTTGTATGCACCTGTGTCTCCTGAACACGTAGACAATACGAGCGAATCTTGGGAAGGGGAGCAAAATATGGCAGGAGACAAAATATGGCAGGAGACTCTTGTGGTGTTTTTAACAAAAAGCACTCCATTCTTTCAGGAGGTGATAACCACTAATAAGCGCCCGAACCGAAAGGATTATGATATCAAAACCTAATCTAGGGATGTATAGGAATAAAGGAAATCATCCAGCCCTACTCGTCTTACGAAGTGTGTGTTTCAGAGTAATAAAGCAGGTACCGGTCACCTTACTAAGTGTGTGTTTCAGAGTAATAAAGCAGGTCATCTTACTAAGTGTGTGTTTCAGAGTAATAAAGCAGGTCATCTTACTAAGTGTGTTTCAGAGGAATAAAGCAGGTACCGGTGGTCTTACTAAGTGTGTGTTTCAGAGGAATAAAGCAGGTACCGGTGGTCTTACTAAGTGTGTGTTTCAGAGGAATAAAGCAGGTCTTACCAAGTGTGTGTTTCAGTAATAAAGCAGGTCTTACTAAGTGTGTGTTTCAGTAATAAAGCAGGTCTTACTAAGTGTGTGTTTCAGTAATAAAGCAAGTCTTACTAAGTGTGTGTTTCAGTAATAAAGCAGGTCTTACTAAGTGTGTGTTTCAGTAATAAAGCAGGTCTTACTAAGTGTGTGTTTCAGAGGAATAAAGCAGGTACCGGTGGTCTTACTAAGTGTGTTTCAGAGGAATAAAGCAGGTCTTACCAAGTGTGTGTTTCAGTAATAAAGCAGGTCTTACTAAGTGTGTGTTTCAGTAATAAAGCAGGTCTTACTAAGTGTGTGTTTCAGTAATAAAGCAGGTCTTACTAAGTGTGTGTTTCAGTAATAAAGCAGGTCTTACTAAGTGTGTGTTTCAGTAATAAAGCAGGTCTTACTAAGTGTGTGTTTCAGTAATAAAGCAGGTCTTACTAAGTGTGTGTTTCAGTAATAAAGCAGGTCTTACTGTGTTTCAGTAATAAAGCAGGTCTTACTAAGTGTGTGTTTCAGTAATAAAGCAGGTCTTACTGTGTTTCAGTAATAAAGCAGGTCTTACTAAGTGTGTGTTTCAGAGGAATAAAGCAGGTACCGGTGGTCTTACTAAGTGTGTGTTTCAGAGGAATAAAGCAGGTCTTGCCAAGTGTGTGTTTCAGTAATAAAGCAGGTCTTACTAAGTGTTTGTTTCAGTAATAAAGCAGGTCTTACTAAGTGTGTGTTTCAGTAATAAAGCAGGTCTTACTAAGTGTGTGTTTCAGAGTAATAAAGCAGGTACTGGTCGTCTCACTAAGTGTGCTTTTCAGAGTAATAAAGCAGTAATAAAGCAGGTACCGGTCGTCTTACTAAGTGTGCTTTTCAGAGTAATAAAGCAGTAATAAAGCAGGTTGGCTTACTAAGTGTGTGTTTCAGAGGAATAAAGCAGGTACCGGTGGTCTTACTAAGTGTGTGTTTCAGAGGAATAAAGCAGGTCTTATCAAGTGTGTGTTTCAGTAATAAAGCAGGTCTTACTAAGTGTGTGTTTCAGTAATAAAGCAGGTCTTACTAAGTGTGTGTTTCAGTAATAAAGCAAGTCTTACTAAGTGTGTGTTTCAGTAATAAAGCAGGTCTTACTAAGTGTGTGTTTCAGTAATAAAGCAGGTCTTACTAAGTGTGTGTTTCAGAGGAATAAAGCAGGTACCGGTGGTCTTACTAAGTGTGTGTTTCAGAGGAATAAAGCAGGTCTTACCAAGTGTGTGTTTCAGTAATAAAGCAGGTCTTACTAAGTGTGTGTTTCAGTAATAAAGCAGGTCTTACTAAGTGTGTGTTTCAGTAATAAAGCAGGTCTTACTAAGTGTGTGTTTCAGTAATAAAGCAGGTACCGGTCGTCTTACTAAGTGTGCTTTTCAGAGTAATAAAGCAGTAATAAAGCAGGTTGGCTTACTAAGTGTGTGTTTCAGAGTAATAAAGCAGGTACCGGTTGTCTTACTAAGTGTGTGTTTCAGAGTAATAAAGCAGGTACTGGTCGTCTCACTAAGTGTGCTTTTCAGAGTAATAAAGCAGTAATAAAGCAGGTCATCTTACTAAGTGTGTGTTTCAGAGGAATAAAGCAGGTACTGGTCGTCTCACTAACTGTGTGTTTCAGTAATAAAGCAGCTCGGGCTAGGGTTGTGGTAGCGACTCTTACTAAGTGTGTGTTTCAGCCCCCGCCCCAGGTAATAAGGCAGGTACCAGTGGTGGTGGCGGTGATGCGGCAGCGTCTGCGACGGCATTAGTTTCCACATAGTCAGCGAAGGCAGCGATGTCACTTTCTTTCCCCACGATGATGCAGAGCGGCGCTCCTAGCGGAACGTCACGACTTCCCTCGGCTACCAAGATCTTTGCCAGGTAGCCTTCTTCCATTACCTCGAAGCCTAGATACAAAAAACAAACCTGTGGTGAGACCAGGGTTACTAGATCATTGTCATTTCAAAACTATTGTGTACTTTGATGACTTCATTAATAAAAACACAGCAGGAGGATAACTATTACGCTCATAGTATTACTGGTTAACATTCCATTTATTTTCAGTAAGTATTACTATTAGGCTGGTGAGGTATACAGAATATTAATTATAATATTTTAATTGTATTGCCTGTATATTTATTGTAATGTAATTATAACCGATTATAACTGCATATAGACCCTCATCTGAACCTTTATTTACAGTTTATTTGTCTCATATCTTTATATTTAGATTCAAATTATATTGTTTAGATGGTTTATTCTTCTGATACTCATATTCAGATTGAATATTGCCTATATTTATGTATTCATCTATATTATTACCCTGCCCATACCTGTACCTCCCCTCCCCATGCTGCCCGAATTTCCCCAAGGGGATCAATAAATGAATATCTTATCTTATCCCTCTTTGGATACTGTGCCCTGTACATTTAAAGTATCATCACTGCCTAGAAACATGAGATTAATACAGAAATGGAACCATCTAGCTGGAGCCCTCATTCAGTGTCACTGTGACTACGCTTGCACTTGACTTCATGGTACAGTAACATCTCCAAACAAATGAAGACAAAGCTCCAGACCTCCCAAAATAAACTTGTGAGACTCCTGCACAACCTTCACTTTAGGACTCATCTAACGCCAGCTCACTTTAGCAGTCTGGGATGACTTGGGTTGAGGAAAGGGTACACCAGCTTAAAATGCTTCTGGTTTTTAAGGTACTCAAAGAAACGGTCCCCAAGTACCTAGTAAATCATTTTAATAAAGTAGGAGATGTCCACAAATACGCCACAAGAGGGAGCCCCACGGACATGGTCCCTCCAAAAGTCAGAACATGCATGGGGAAAGATTCATTCTTTTTTACTCTGCTACTGTGATGTGGAATGCCCTGCCAACATTGCTAAAACTCCTGAACTCTCCTCTCGGATTTAAATCCGCCCTAAAAACATGGCTCAGCAGCAACTCAAATTGGTCTTAATTGGGTTTTTATTTCTTTTAACATTAGTTGACTGTATGAGTTTTCGGATTAGGTGTTTTTGTACTTGCATTTAGGGTGTCCTGTCTGTGTACATGTTCGTTCGTGTTTTTGTGCCTTTTTATGTTCTATGTAAATGGGCCACAATGTAAACAATGCTTATTAGTGTGTGTGCGTTTGAACGTTTGCATGTTTCAACCATACATTTCCATTTATAAAAAAAACTCCTTTAATAGTGGGGGTCGCGGCTCTCGGACACCGTTATTTCGGGGGTCACGGCCTGAAAACTTGGGAACCCCTGACCTAGAGGACCGGAATAGAAGGTGCAACGTTAGAATTTACGGCTTGCCCGAGGACATTGAAGACGATGCGCCGATTCTTTATCTCAAAAAGATGATTTCACAATAGTTTCCGACCGTCCCTAAACCGGAGATTGAGCGGGCACATAGAATATTTAGGAACGGCCCCCCAGAGAAGGGCGAACGTCCACAAGCTTTTATTTTTTGCTGCCTGCGGTTCCCTACATGTCAGGCTATTCTACAGGAGGCCAGGAAACACCCTCCAAAAGTGGGTAATTATACCCTCAGATTCGCCGCGGACTTAAGCGACCATACCGCCAGACGTCGCAGGGCCTTCTCTAAGGCTATGGGAATTGCTCGGGAGAAGGGCATAGAAGTCTACCTAATATACCCAGCGACTATGAAGATCAAGAAGGGCCGCGGAGCTGTCTCCTGCAACCACCTATTCACGTCACCATCCGAGGCGGAGAGGTTCCTTCGATGCGACACAACGTCTCCCCGTCCAAGGACGGTGAGCCGGCCCCGGCAGAGCAGGCGACGGGCGTCGGGGAGTGACAGTCCTCGGAGCCTTGGTATGCTAAGCGCAAGCTATGCTAACTATCGGGCTCTTTCAGCTAACTCTAACGTTCCACTCGCCTAGCACGGCCTTTCGGTCCAACAGAACGGTAATATTCATGGTTTATCTACGCTGTATATTTCCAGAAATAGGTATGCACATTGACTATTTTCAAGTATAATTCAGACGACTTGTGCTTTTTAACGCATTGGTATTTTTATTGTCTGAGCATTGAACTTCGCACTAGACTTCGCATTGACTTATGCATATTGTCTTTTTTCGAGTTTGCACTTGGACGAACTATGCTTGATAGGTTTCACTCAAACGAACTATGTGCTAACGTATCTGCCGGTCAAGGGGGATGGCCCTCTCTTGGTGGAGCTACCTACGTGAATCAGGATAACAGGCCTTGAGCCTGATTGAGCTAAGCTAAAGGCATGCTGGTTGTCCAGCTCTCCTAGCTAACATTACCGCTGCCACGTGTCTACTATGACTTTGTTGCTCCGGATGAATGATAATGCTTAAGGTTTGTATCCACTGGGTTTATCTCAATGACGGGTACGCATGTTGCCCTTTTCTCTAGTTCATCTCAGACGAATTGTGTTTTAATGCACCCGTTGTTATCGTCTGCACTTTAAACTGCACATTGAACGCTGCATAGATTTCTTCTCTCAGTTGAGTGAAGTGAGTTCTTCTTTTCTAATTTGTTACAATATACCTTACAAGTTATTAGTATGGTTAAAACTTTGAGTGCCGGGACACGTCTTTTCACGTCTTTGCTGGCCATGCTAAAGTTGCCGGGGGACGCTGTACAGCGTCCTTATATCAATATTTCAAAAATCTGCGATCGGATTCATTTTCCCCCTCCGCTGGCCTGAGATCCACCAGCAGGACCCACTGAGCTCTCTGGCGGTTCAGGAGCGCCATCTGGTGGCCGATCGGCGCAATCGCCAAACAGGATGTTGAATAGAGGTTGTCATGACGACCGTAGTACTTCCGGGCGCTCGCTATAGTTCATGTGACTCTGGCTCGTCACGCTACACGGTGATCGATTGGCAATAACTCGATAAACAACATGATTTGGACGTATATACCATTATACAAGCTGGAGATGGACCGGGTAAAAATATATCCCATAATAGGAAAATGTATACTCCACGCTCATCGCCCAACGGCGCGAGGAAGATACTGTAAGATTCAGCGTTATTTTTCAATGTCTTCTATACTAACTGATCTGATGAACATATGACCCACATTAGATGAATGGTATAATGCTGCCCACGGAATTATAAATGCCCCCTCGGCCATCCGGTCAACATCAGATGACGTGTAGTAACTTCTAGAACCATGTCCAGTTGGATTTTTTTATATCGCGCCGATTGCCATCAAACTGTATTTCATCATCAATATAATGCATTTGGGGCTATATATCACGTTCTGGAGAAAGCTGCAGAAAGAGATGAAAATATACTTATACATTAGACCATACTTTACTATGAATATGTGAATGAAAAAGTTTAACGTTGCTACACAATGAACAATACATATAGGACTTTGAATGGGCCCTAATAATGGCAATGTAGCAATAGAATTTAAAAAGTTATAGCCCTGCAAAGAAGGGGACTTTCTCCATAGACAAATAGCGCTGGCAACCTACGGTTGATAATGAATTTAACCCATGGCAGCCAAAGTGTTAAGATACATATTGTTGGGGCGGTCAGGTGGCGTAGCGGAGATTGCGCTCGTCACCAACGCAGGAGACGCTGGGTTCGAGCCCAGCTCTCGGCTTTGCTACCAGCTTGGCTGGCCGTTCATACTAATACAATTGGCAGTATTAGGGGGTGGGAAAGCTGGTGGGTGGGAATCTGGCGTTGTGGACAGCGACGCCTACAGGTCAGGTCTCGGCACTTGCTAAGCGGGGCAGGACTTGTTGGAGATAGCGTGCCCTCCCACTCGTTACACTCCACCAATGAGAGTCCTCGCTGCCAAGTGGAAAGAGCGTCACTGGCTTGACGGCGCACGTCTCGGAGGAAGCGTGCGTTCGACATCAGGGCACCCTTGTACCGACTCGTAGGAGAACATGCAAACAACAACCAGGTAGGGGAGGGGGGGAATTGGCACAACGACTAAATTGGGACGGGGAGAAAATCAGAGAAAAAAATAGGAGAAAGAGAAAGTAAAAAAAAAGAAAAAAAAATATTGTTGTTGTGGTTGCTGTGCTCGGTCAGGGTTGACCAACAAGTATTTTGAAGGGGTGGAGGGGGGAGGGAATGGGGGATTGTGTGTTTTTTTGTTTTTCTTTCCAGTTGACTCGCTCGGTTTTATTTTTGTTTTCACGCTCACGCTCGGTTCTCAATAGGACCTTAACAAATAGATATGTATCTATTATGGTGTTCTACTCCAAACGAATTACATTCAATCATACTGCAGCCTTTTTAGACTATGGCTAATTTGAACATATTGATCTGGAATACAGGGGGTCTCAATATACCGCATAAACGCACAAGTGTACTAACGTGGCTAAAAAGGAAGGAAGTGGACCTTGCATTACTGAGTGAAACACACCTTTTAATGGTGGATAACACAAGACTGGCAAATACATTTTACCATAACATAAGTTATTCTTCTTTTAACACCAAGGCCCGTGGGGTAGCCATAATAGTGAAGCGGAAATTGAATATTAAACTGTTAGATGTGTGGTCCGATGCAGATGGTCGAATCACTATTGCTAAAATAGAATGTTCGAATCGAAAAATTACGCTGATTTCCGCTTACACCCCTAATTTGTATGACGCTAACTTTTATGCTGTACTCACTGCAGCAATGCTGAAACTACCTGATTACTCATTAACAGTAGGAGCTGATTTTAATGCAGTTTGGGATCCATTGATTGATAGGTCCAGTCACGCTGAAACCTCTGATCAGAAGCAAGCTACCACAGCCCTACAGGCCTGGTCTAGGGACACAGGGGTAATTGATATGTGGCGATCGCTCAACCCATCTGCGGGAGATTATTCCTTCTTCTCATTGAGACATAAGACTTTTTCCAGGATTGATTGTTTTTTCTCCCCCACAGCTCTTTGATAGCTTTGATGTTGACTTATTGCCCATAGCACTTTCAGACCACAAAGGTATCCTACTTAAGGTTTCACTCAGTAAAATAACGTCCCATGCCCCTAGATGGCGCTTTAACTCTACACTTCTGAAAAACGGGGAGTTTAACTTGCAATTTAAAGAGAAGCTCACTGAATTCCTGCAGTTTAATGCTGGCTCGCTACAGGATCCCAGAATTTTATGGGATTCGGTTAAGGGTTTTATCAGAAGTAACACTACTCTCTTTGCATCTAATCTCCGCAAGGGACGTCTCTCCAAGCTGGTGGAACTGGAAAAGCTTCATGCCACGTTGATCTCTTCATTGCAGCACAACTACTCTAGTCGACTGGAGCTTCAAATTAAGGTAGTGAAAAAAGAGATTAACTCCATTTAAGACAAACAATCTGAATTTCAAATGCACAGAACAAGACAGCACTACTACTTTCACGGTTCCAGACCTAGTCACCTACTAGCTATGAAGATTTTTATTCCAACCTGTACAAGTCAGAGGTGGTCTTTGATCATACCAAGCTGAAGGATTTTCTTGATCAAATCAACCTACCACAGATCTCGGAAGATAGTGCTAAACTGTTAGCTGCGCCTATCACGCTAGTTGAACTTAGAGAGGCGATTGCAGATATGCAACGGGGCAAGGCTCCCGGATGGGACGGCATTCCACCGGAACTCTATCTCACATTCTGGGACGTACTCTGTCCCTTATTACTCTCAATGATTTTACACTCAATCAAAGAGGGCAATTTTTCCAGAGATGTCAATATGGCGCTTATATCTGTTTTACTCAAGAAAGATAAGGACCCCACCGAGTGTGGCAGCTACAGGCCCCTAAGTCTCCTCGGAGCCGATCTTAAGCTATATGCCAAGGTTCTAGCCACCCGACTTCAAAAACATATGACATCTCTAGTTCACCCTGATCAGACCGGCTTCATAAGAGGCCGCTTGGTTACTGACATCAGACTGTTACTACACGTGATTGATGCCAGCAAGGATGTTGCAGTCCCTACAGCGGTCATGTGCTTGGACGCAATGATGGCCTTTGACAGATTGGAGTGGTCTTACTTGTGGGCAGTTCTTAGAAGGATGGGGTTGGGTGAGGGTTTCATTCATATGATCAAAGTTCTCTACACAGGGCCCTCGGCCATGATCTTAACAGGGAAGTTCTGCTTGCCACTCTTCTGTCTCGCGCTCTTCTAGACAGGGTTGTCCTCTTAGTCCCGGACTTTTCATCTTATCCCTCGAACCTCTAGCTCAATACATAAGACAATCCCAAATTATATCTCCTGTTTCAATTCAGGATCACCATATCAGCTTATACGCGGATGATGTACTCCTGTTTATGCAGAATCCCTCTCTCTGCCTCATCTTCTCAATGTGATAGATGAGTTTGGCAGCCTATGCAGCTTTAAAATCAACTGGCCAAAATCTGCTTTTCTTCCACTTAATGAGCCTGCGAAGGCTACCATCCTACCTGCAAACATACTTATGGTGGAGCACTTTAAATGTCTCAGGATTGAAATATTCCCCACTATTAGCCAGACGGTAAGATATAATTACTCCAGCTTGGGTGACAGGATTGCGAATTACTTCAACAGATGGTCCAAATAAAAGAAATCATTACAGGCATGTGCGTCAATAATTAAAATTAATACTTTAAGCAGAAGTAACTTTATCAGCTCCATGCTACAGTTACCTCCTCCTGTTGGTTACTGGCAGAAATTGCACTCTGCCTCATATAGATTCGTTTGGAACCATAAACGTCCGCGCTTGAAGAGATCAACTGCCCAGAGGAGTAAACTCGATGGTGGGTTAGCATTTCCAGACTTTAAATATTATTTTCAGGGTTTCTCTCCGAGACCTCTGATCACTTGGTTTGACGCTCAAGCAGCCGTGTCTTGGAGACCATTGGAGGAGAAGATTGTGTCCCCATATAGACTTCAGGATATTGTATATACCAGGGTTCGAAATTAACGGGGGCTTGGGGCAAAATGCCGGCGAAAATTGACCAAATGCCCTCGAAAATCAGTTAAGGGGGGCAAGAAAAGCCCCCGACAGTTTACTAATTATATATATGCTCTACAGTGCGAGCATTTCCCCCGTATTTGCCCCTAATAATATGTGTGTGCGAACCGTAAAAATCATTTACTCGCAGTGTGCGAGTGAAGATTACAAACAGCTCCGCTGGACTGAAATTCCGTTTTTGGGTGGAACGTTTGTTGCAAGGAGGGAGGGAGGCGGGGACCGCTGCGTGTTACACACAACACAGAGAAATGTCCAAGCGTCTAGCTGCTTCGGTGCGTCGTTAACGTTAACGTCGGAAGAAATTCGCCACTAAGCCCTAAATTCAGAGCAGCGCAGTATCCTAATGACTTTTATGCTTCAGTCGATGAGGTGTTTTGCAAATTCTGTCAACATACCCCGTGGACTGGACCCGCAAAAACACGTGCGAAGATCACTTCAAAAGCCATGTCAGGAACAAGCACTGTGCTTCCCAAAACACACCAACTCTCTAACGATGATCTCTGGTGATCACAATACATACAGCTAGAGGGCGAGGCTAATCACCGACACTATTGTGATTTAAATAGCTATGTAACGTTACAGTACATAGGACTATAGATGGAAATGATAGCTTCTTGCTAAATCTGGTGCACCCATCTACAGTATTTGCAAATTATTGTCAGTAGGCCTACACTGTCCTTTATAAATGAAATAAACTAAAGGTGCATAAATTATGCATTACTATATTCCATCACAATAGAATATATATAGCTAGGCTACTGACATTGTGATCACTTGAAATGTGTATTTTTATTTTGTCATAATATTATTTGAAAAATATTGTGTAAAATTGAACTGTATTTCTGAGTTGCAGCACTTAAAAACATTAAATGGACTTATATCTTATTAAATTGTGGACATTTATTCATTCCCACTTATTAGACACTATTTCTGATGGTAAAATTGGCGTAAAAGGCAAAATACAGAATTCTGAAATATTAAAATGGAAAAAAGTTTAATGGAATTTGGAAAATAATAAAAATAGATTTCATATGGCTCTACCTGTGTGTGTGTCTCGCTCTCTCTCCCTCTCTACATCTCTCTCCTGAACCTATTTAATTCAAAAGGAACACATTGATGGACAGTAGCTATAGTATAAATTATAGCTCAGTTGTAGCTGTAACAGAATAATTGTATTAACTATTAATTAACTATTATTCAATAGCGTTTCAATTATAATGAATTAAATAATTGTATAAAGAATTTTCAATGTTCTGTCATCTAATAATATATTCCATTGCCTTTCCTATCTGTATCAAAATCAAAATGTTGGTATCATAACAACATACAAAAGCAGCTTGACAACCGATATCCTTTGCATTTAGTAGTAGGCATGGGCCAATTAGTGATTTTGGTGGTATGTGCTATTTGCACAGATGTTTAGCCCTTGAATTAATGAAAACTTTATTTAACAGATTGCAGAATGGGTACAATACAGTACGGCTCAATACACACAATTGTTAAGGGGATGCAGACCAGAGAAAGACTTTCGTCTTGTTTACATCAGGGTCCCCCATTTTCAATTCATAGTGTGCACACACACGCACAGTATAATATGTATGTGATAAATAGTTTGTTAATAAACTCTGTTACTTGAACAATTTTCACTGTGCTCCTAAATTTCTTTGTGTGCTCCTCCATTTTTATTTAGATTTTATTTATTAACATTTTATTTAGGAGCACATGTGCTCCTTGGGAAAAAGGTTAGCGTAGAGCCCTATATATGGAGACATTAACATTACGTTATCAAACATAGGGACGAAGACTGTAAAAAAAAGTGTCAACAATGTTTTATAATCTTTGTAAATTTTTATCATAAAAATTCTGTGCCCCCGAAATAAAAAAAGCCCCCGAAAATCAATTAAGGGGGGCAAAAAAAGTCCTGAAAGAAGAGAAAAAAAAAAAAAATAAAAAAATTCTAACCATGGTATATACCAACATTTCAATTAAGCAATGCAAATTACGATTTGGCCCTCTTATCACACATGTGATCCAGACTTGGTGTGACACCCAGAAAGCGTGTACTAACCGCCATAAAAGGCACACGCATTCCCCTCTATTTAATAACAATTTACTCCTCATCGGACAACAACCTATTAGGTACCCTAGATGGGAAAAGAAAGGCATCCACACGTTGGGGGATATCTTCGATAACTCTGGTCTCCGTTCTTTCCAGGATCTATCCAAGGAATATGATCTCCCAGGAACCTCCTTTTTCTTTTATTTACAAATAAGAGCAGCTCTGAGATCTCATGGCGTTCCAAGGGACGTTCCACTAGAGAGTCACCGTTTTCACAAATTATTTTATGACAGAGACATCGAGAGGCTTCGTTTCTGACTTTTATCGGCATTTACTTATGTCCTCGTATAAGGACATCCGCCTGGACACGATTTGGAGAAAGGATGTCCCGGAGTTGGATGTAGATTTTGATTGGGATGCAGTCTGGGAAAATGTTCGGCTATCCTCACGCAACCCAGATCACCAACAGATTCATAAAAATTTTGTTCACAGGACTTATTTGACCCCTAGAACAGGATAGATAGACAGGGGTTCTCAACCGTTCTGCTGCCAAGGCACCCTGTGTCCAATACAATATTCCAGGGCACCCCTACATACGATAAAGACTTTTCCCCTCCGTCTTTTTTGCTACAATGATTACAAAAGTGCTTCCTTTCAAAATAACGTTTATTTAAAGGGGAACTATTTTACTATTTCTTTCACTATTTGGGCACTTTTACACAATTCCTGTGAGTCTATGGAACACCTCTGTAATATATATATTTTTTTTATTCATTGTTTTGTATTTCTAATCAAGTCCTCAAAAACAGCATTTTTCTACCTCAAGATCTCGAGCAGTTTTGAGCTGTGTGGGCTCCTGGTCAGGGTCCAGCCACTGTGTGGAGCTCATCTTCTATCTCAACATTAACATGCAGCGGTGTCTTTCTGACATCACATATCGCGCACATTTTCAAATGACTCAGTTCAGTGAGGGTGAATATTGTGAGAGGAGAATTGGAAGAATGCGCCAATATGAGAATTTTGAGACATAGATCATATTAATAATAAGTTAACATAGCTAGGAAACAATGCTAAACACTCAAAAAGGCCATTTATAAGATAGTTCCCCTTTAAGTGCTTAGTACTGTTGACATTACACTGCTTGTAGTAGTAAATCAAATAGCATATTTGGATAAGTTTGACCATTTCTCAAAAACAGAAAATCATTATTTAAAAAAATACAGAAAAGGATAACCAAATTACCATTTCTCAAGAAATATAAATAAATACAGAAAATAAGCACTTGTTCACTCAGTGGACATTTCTAGCTCAATGCGAGGTCTGCTGCTGCTGGCTAATAATAAGGTCAATACATGGGGAGATCTTTGACAAGGCAACACACATGTCATCCTCAAGGCTCAACTTGGCCCTATATTTTGTTTTCAGAGCTGTCATGGATGAAAAGCCAGCTTCACACAGATATGTGGTGCTGAATGGTATCAACACCTTATTAACTGCTGCATCATGAGATACTTGGTACTCAGCACCACACTCAGACCAAAATGTTTCCAGGGGCACAGATTGATTGATCGATTTTTATTGTGGAGTAAAAGACCGCATCCAAGGGATAAAAACATGAGAAAGAGCAAGCACTTATTTCCATCATGGTCCCTGATTTTGGACATGGACAGACATCATAAAACATAGAGCATCATAATAAAACAGCATTTTAAGTGTTGCCTGGTCCAGTAGTTCCCCTTTTTTCTTTCGAATTTCGTTTTCTGGCAGATTTTAGTGTGGGCTTTTTTAGCCATGGCCTCTCCTGTAAGATGTTTCACTTCACTGAAACAAGCTCTCCAGGTGGTATCAGATGAGATTTCAATGAGTTCTTCCAAGAGTTTGGATGGAGATGTGTCAGGAAGCTTTGTCTCAATGTTCTCTGTAAAGGGGTTCTTTATCCAGAGTAACTTGGTGATCCGTTTCTGTGTTTCATTAAATAATAGTTTTCATGGCGGTCAGGTGGCGTAGCGGAGATTGTGTTCGTCACCAATGCCGTAAATGCTGGGTTCGAGCCCAGCTCCCGGCGTTGTCACCAGCTTGGCTGGCCGTTCACACTAATACAATTGGCAGTATTAGGGGGTGGGGAAAGCTGGCGGGTGGGTCCTGGGCGTTGTGGACAGCGACCCCTACAGTTCGGTCGGGGCGCCTGCTCAGCGAGGGTAGGATCTGGAGAGAGGTAGTCCGACCTTCCACACGTTACACTCTCTCAGTGAGAATCTGAGCGGCCAGGCTGGCTGCCGGCTGGCTGCACATGCGTCGGAGGAAAGCATGAGACAGTCTCCGGCCTCTCGGACCAACAGTAGGGGGGGTGCGCAACAACCAGGAAGGGGGTTGGGAATTGGCATAACGACTAACAGTGGGATGGGAGAAAAATCGAAAAAAATACTGGGGAAAAAGATAATAAAAAAAAAATAATAATAATAATGGGTTTCAGGGGCGCCCTCGTGGCGCATACCATAGTGCCTCGCGCACCTACGCGGCCGACCTGGGTTCGATCCCAGCTCCCGTCGTTATTTGTCGCATGTCTCCCCCACCTCTCCTCCCGTTCGCCCTCTCCTCTGTCGGTCCTGCGTAACCAATAAAGCTGTAAAAATGCAAAAAAATAATAATAATGGTTTTCAGTTTGAGAAATGGTCAAACTTATCCAAATATGCTATTTTCATGGAAAACAGTGCAGCTGAAACAGATAGCACTTATTTTTTTGTTGAGAAATTTCAAGGCACCCCTGGCAGCTCTCTGAGGCACCCTAGTGTGCCGCGGCACCCCTGTTGAGAACCGCTGCCCTAGACGATTGAATCTAATGGGTCTCAGACCTGACTCTCGATGTACCTTATGTCCAAACGGTACCACCGGAACATTTATGCATATGTACTGGAAATGTCCTCCTGTTGAGCTCTTTTGGGAAGATGTTGCCTCTCAGCTATCAGATATTTTCTCTCTGACAATACCCGTTTTGCCTGCTGTATTGTTATTGTTATGATGTTTCTCAATTACCGACCTCTATGCATGTGAAGAGACTCATTCTAGCTGGATAATATATTATATATTATGTATTTAACACGTTGAGGTCCTGGGGTGAGTGGGGGGAGAGCGAGAGAGTGCCCATGTCCACTTGTTTTTTCTTGTATATTTAATTATGTATATATTTCTGGGCCCCTTTAGCTGTGGGTCTGGTGGTCGTGGGCTCGGACTGGGGGGAGCCGTGGTTCGGGGTCTCTGCGGGTCGAGGCATTAAAGAGGCGTGATGCTTTGGCTCGCGGGGGCGCCGGACTCCGGGTCCTCCGGGGTTGGGGTTCGCGACTGCCGGGTCGGGAGATGGAGGGGGCTCAGGACAGGAGGCTCATTATATAGTAAATGTTTTCTTTTTCCTATTCCCTTACTGGGTATATTCTGTGGCAACTTATTTTATTTTATACTGTTTTTATTATTATTCTTATTATTTAAATTTGTTGTCATTGTTGTTGTTGCTGCTGTTGTTGTCATGTGAAGTCCTGTCTATTATTGTTGTGTATTATTGTTATTACTGTATTGTGTGGTGTCTTGTTGTGAAAAAAAAGAAGCAATAAAAAGATTTGATCAAAAAAATAAAAAAGATAAGCTTTGCAAAAAAAGTATGCAGTCCTCAAGTTCAAGTAAAAAAAATTGCCACTTTTCTGCCCGCCTGATAAGGTTTCTTAACCTTCTTAACGTTCGGGGGCCCACATATGGGCCGTCACGCACTTTGCCCTTGTCTGCCGGCTCCGGGCTGCGTTTCTCCTGATCATTCAACACATTGTTGGAAAGTTTAATTTGCCGCCTTTCGATCGTCACCTCACTCAACCTATTGCGTGCTTCGGGTCTCGAGTTACAAGATGATATATCCGGCGGCATTTGACAAGCCGTTCAGACGAGTGACCACATCCAATTGTGAGCGGTCCTGAATTGACCACCACTGCTGATGGCGAAAATGATTGACCACCGTTGTAGCCACGGAGCGTCTGCTCCGAAAGCGATCCCAGACGAGCACTGATTGCAAGGAGAAAGGGGCAGAAGAAGACCAACAAGCTCATTGTTTTGACTCGCACGTCTGAATGAATGGCAGCGAACGGTCATTTTGGATAATCACGCTGAATTATTGTGGTACACACGTTACAAAAACCTTTGTAACACACTCAATTTCCGTGGGATTTTTATAAACTTTGAACCTATATAACTATAAGACTTCAGGCTATGGAACAGCTCCTACCTCTCAGCTGGAACCCAAAAACAGGCATCTGGCAACAAGTCAACACAAATGTAAGGAGCAAACATTTTATTTCAGTGTGTTCAAACCTCCGTTTCTCTATTACATTAGCACTCAAAGTGACATTACACAGAAACTTCAAAATGTTACCTTTCAAAAGAGACCAGACTCCTATGCATGTGCTATAAGTATAAAGTATAATACATCGCAAATGACTTTGGGTATAATGCAACAGACAGGCGTTTTATGCTAAATGTGCCCGACGGTTAAAGGGTTAAAACTTTTAAAGACTTTCAATTAGTTTCATTCTGTACAAGACCTTTGTTTATGCAAATAAACGAGCCTTCTGATATGAAATGACGACTCAACGTATGTTCTTTGAGGATGCATATGGGGGAGCGAGACAGTGGTTTAGCCAGTCAGCACGTGGGAGTGAGAATTCCACCGAACGATTGCCACCATGAACTACTAACAATACACAACGCAGAGATGGCCAGGAGAGGCGATGAAGGCAGATAACAATCAACAACAGGCTAATTCGACCATAATCTAACACCTTTCAAGTACCCTAGTACTAGTACTTACCGATAGTTGCCTTGTCTGTCTCGATCTCGGCCAGCAGATCGCCCTCGCTCAGTTTCTCTCCAACCTTCTTCTCCCAGCGTTGGACCGTCCCCATCGTCATGGTCGGAGAAAGAGCTGGCAGTAGGATCTAGAGTACAAAAGCACAAAGTATTAGTACTAGTAGGAGTACTAGGAGGTGTAGTCAGGGGCGTAGCTGGGGGGGGGGGGGTAGATTAGGATGATTCTAAGGGCCCAGCACTGGGGGGGGGGGCCCAGAGAACACTATTATTATCTTTTTATTAATATGGTTTTATTATTATCCTAAAGTAAGTTAATGTAGATGACTCAGAAGTATAATTGCCTGTATTAAAAGAAAAACGTCACAAAAGAAACAAACTGGTGCTTTTTTAAGTTTCCATAGATTGTGACTCCCCTGCATTTCTCTAACAATGGTTTGATCTACTGCCTCACGAGTCCCACCCACAACAGTCCAGTCCATCATGCAGCCAGGTGCTGCCGGCTGAGTGCGTGTGTTTATACGGTCTGTCATTGGTGGTGGTGGCACTGGCAGGCAGACCTTTCATGTAAGTTACAATGCTCAATACAATAAAACACATTTATAATCATCATCTTCTCTTAATTTTGCTGCTTTGAATTACAGGTCACAGTCTTTATGTTAGCTAGCTCAGCTGTTAGCTAACGGTGTTGTCAAAATCCAGACCTCAGGCTCCCTCCTCCCCTGCTCTCTCTCTCTCTCTCTGCACTAGTTGCCTCGGTCTCTCTCTCTATCTCTCTCTGCACTAGTTGCCTCGATCTCTCTCTCTCTCTCTCTCTGGAGAATTAACCAGCACCTTTTCTACAGAGATATTATTATTATTATCATTATTATAGGGGCACTTATTATACAAGTATTATTTATCATCTGGTGCCACCTAGTGGGCGTTTACTGCAACTATAGGACGCCAGGGGATTGAGATATGGACAGGTGAGGCTGATTCAGCGTCTCTGTGACGCACTATTTAAGAGACACACGTAGCCATATGCCTGTAAGGTGAAAAGCCCTGTGGGCGAACTGACTGGCCAACGGTACGTTGCATTGTATGCGCCGTTTATATTCGTAATTATCCTTTCATATATCTAGTTACTAATTGATGCCGTTTATTTCCTTTCCTTTGTATAGGTAAATAATCTGACTACTAACCGATGCTAAATGCTACTGACTGTATCGACTCTGCTGGCTAAGTGCTACTACTACTGGCTAAGTGCTACTACTACTGGCTAAATGCTACTACTGCTGGCTAACTGCTAAACAAGTACTACTATATACAGACTTAAGCTGCTACCAGCTACCAGCTAATCGCTTGCTTGATTGACCACCTGGTGATGATGGCATGACAGTTATCCAAATAACGGAATGTTTGGACATGGAGTCCCAATAAATGAACATTCTTGCAAAGTCTGAATTGTTTCTTTTGGTTCAATTTATAAGTCGTTCGCCTACACCCTTCCAATGGGGACATTTAGTTGACTCATTGACTGAGACCGCTAGATAATTGGACAATTATTTACCGTACGCGCCCCACTACGAGACGGGACGAACGGAACGCAGAAGGAAGTGCCCGCGTGAGATACCATCTCAGCATCAAGGTGGAACCAGGACGGAGTGGATACACACGACGGGGCACATCGAGAGGACGCAGTCAGCTCAAGGGAAGTGATAACGTTGATGTTGACTGCTTACTGAGTTGGAATCGCCGTATTCCGCCCACATGATGACTGCTTGAAGTGGTGGAGTCGCCGAATTCCATCCAATGCTAACTGCTAACACCGCTAGCCATCCAAAATGCTAACTGCTAAGACACTGCTAGCCGCCGATGCTAACGCTGTTAGCATACCAATGCTAACGCTGCTAGCCAACCAATGTTAACACTGTTAGCCAACCAATGCTAACACTGCTAGCCGCCAATGCTAAACGCTAGCCATTAGCCAACCAATGTTAACACTGTTAGCCAACCAATGCTAACACTGCTAGCCACCAATGCCAACGCTGTTAGCCAACCAATGCTAACACCGCTAGCCAACCAATGCTCAATGCTAAACGCTGTTAACCAACCAATGCTAACACCGCTAGCCAACCAATGCCAATGCTAACGCTGTTAGCCAAAGAATACTAACACTGCTGGCCGCCAATGCTAGCTAAAGAACATTATCATTGACACTTATGCCTTGGCTGTGTTGAACCAAGCAATTACTTGTTGCTCCAAACACTGAACATTATCATTGACACCTATGCCATGGCTGTGTTGAACCAAGCAACTACGTTGTTGCTCCAAACGCTGTGAACATTATCAATTGACACACCTATGCCTTGGCGGTGTTGAACCAAGCAATTACCTTGTTGCTCCAAACACTGAACATTATCATTGACACCTATGCCTTGGCTGTGTTGAACCAAGCAACTACGTTGTTGCGCCAAACGCTGTGAACATTATCAATTGACACACCTATGCCTTGGCTGTGTTGAACCAAGCAACTACGTTGTTGCTCCAAACGCTGTGAACATTATCATTGACACGCCTATGCCTTGGTTGTGTTGAACTTTGCAATTATATTGTTGCTCCAAACGCTGTGAACGTTGCTATTGATGAACTAACCTAAAGTGACTATGTTTCATCCGACAGTCTTCAAATTGCTCTTCACGTCGTGAACTGTACTATAAATGAATTAACCAAAAGCTGTAACGGTGCTCACCAACTCTATCCTACTTGCTCACTCACATTGTGGTCATTACCAGGTTTCAAGTGAGTTAAGCAAAACTACGTTGACCCACCAAACGGTCCCGTCATTATCCCCTGCTGGGAGCAGTATCATTGTAATCACACTGCTACACGCCAACTGTACAACTGTGCTTCTGACTGTTAACCCCATTGTTTACTACTGCCTGCGACCAGTGACTCAGCCGCAAAATGAGCTCCAGTTGGGGCAACGGCTGACTGGGACAAGATGGAGGGTGTAGATGTGGAAGAGCTAAAGAAGAGGCGTACTGCGGCGCAAACAACTTTCACAAGGAGAGCTAACCAGGTAGCTGACCATGTTGACACCGCATCGCCAGCGGAGCTGGTCAACGACAAGAAAGCTCTTCAAGTAGAGTTTGCTAAGCTCGTTGACACGACGGGAGACTATGTTGGAGCATTGGAGGAGGCCGACGGAGCCGCACATGCTACCGTGATAGCCGACGCCACAGCAAAGAAAGACGCAAGCAAGCAGAGGAAAACGGCACTGGAGAAGATCTTCTCTGAGGTATGGTCCCGCTTCGTTCAGCCAGAGTTAGGCCCCCTTGAAGTAGAGTTCAAGGAGGCCTTGGAAGAGACAAAGAGACTCAGCACCCAATGGGCACCCAAAAACAAAAGAGCGTTGGAGGGGAACAAATTGGAGAGGAGACTCAATGCCTTCAAACAGATGGTGGGAGAGTGGAGATACTTTCTTCCAACTCCCAACATAGCTGAATTGGGGAAGCGGTACAGGCACCTAGACGAGGAAAGAGCAGCACTAATGGACAGGTGGTCGACCCTCCTAGAGCCTGGAGGAAAGGGTGGCGTTGAGCTGGACGACGAGGATGAAGAGGAGGAAAAGGTACACGACGTTGAAAGGGATGGCGACGTAACCAGCCCACCTGGCGTCGCCAGGGACGCTCCTCAACATGCCACTGAAGCTGACCCCTCCCTGTCCGCCGACGATAAAGGGGCGGTCGCTCATGCCCATTCACCTCTCCAGTGTAACAGCGTTCAAGCAGAGGGCGCTTATGGAAGCCCTCCCTTGCCTCCCGGCAGCCGTGAGGAGGCCTCCAACGCCGTCCATCTCCAGTATGGAGTAGGGACCGCAGGAAGTGGGCCTCTCCATCATGTTGGAAGGCAATCACCCCCACGGGTAAGACAACCCAGCAGGGAACCCCGGTTCAGTTCATCCGTCACCATCTATATTCATGCCAACCCCACTGACACGCCTCAGTCACGAGGTGACCGCGCCACGTCACCAGGTGATGAGGGCGCAACGCAGGAAGGTCTCACTCACCACAGAGACCACCAGGGGGCCCGACCTAGGATCAAGCTCGCCGCCATCAATCTACCCAAATTCTGTGGAGACAGAAGGACCTATTGGCGCTGGCGGGATAACTGGGAGGACCTCCAGGCGCTGGCAGAACCCTCAGGTTTACCAGTGTGTAAACTGTATCACCTACTGGACAGTGTGGAAGAGCCACTGAGGAAGAAGCTTGGGCTGGATCGCTGCAGAACCGCGGATGACATCTTCAGGCTCCTAGACAACCGCTTTGGGGACAGGAGCGTGACCGCAAGCCTGATCCTCAAGGACCTGGAAGAAGTGCCTGCAGTGCGAAGCAACCAGCCTAGGCCGATGATAGACCTGGTCCAGGCAGTGGAAACCGCACTGTATGACCTGAAGGACCTTGGAATGGAGGATGTTATCAAGAACCACTTAACTGTCGCCGCCATAGAGAGGAAGCTGCCTATAGGCATGAGAGAAGTGGATCTCCTACGAGCGTGACCCCGCAAATGGCGTCACGCCCAGAAGCTACTTCGACAGGCTCTTGTCATTCCTGAAAGGACAGGAAAGGATCCTCGAGAGGCTAGCACAGCTGGAGATCGGAACCACCCACGCTGGCGATAGACCAACCCAGCGTGAGATGCTGAGCGACAGAGTGAAAGACAGTCATTTACCAGAACAACAGTGAGTGATGTCAGGAGGGAGTCCCAGAGGGGGGACCCGTGCACCATGTGTGGAGACAAAGCACATGGAGGGAGACTTTACTTCTGCCCGGCCTTCAAGAAGGCTTCATTGACGGAGAAGAGAGCCCAGGTGAAAAAGGCAGGGATGTGCCAAATGTCTCGATTATCACGGGGTTGACAGCGGGTGCAGGGAGAGATTCTTCTGCCATGAGGAAGAGTGTGTGGAAGAGGACGGCCCTGTCGAGCATAATTTCCTCCTCTGCCCCAAGACGCAAGGGAGGAGTGAAGCAACCGAGGAGCCGCGAGCTAGGAGAGGACCCCAAGGCCTGACGGAGAAGCAGGAGGAAGTCATCGCTGGGTTTGCGCTCCAAATGGAAGCATTCAAAAAGGCCTTCACGAACAAAACAACCTCCAAAGTGTGCGCCAGCAAGAGCCTGTTGGACAAAAGCGGCATAAAAGAATACCCAGTCCTCATGATGCTCATGGATGTCACAACAAGAGGAGGAGACTGTGTTGGAGCGTTGATGGACCTCGCCTCCGACACCAACTATATCACTCACAGAGCCGCCAAGAGACTCGGGCTGACCGGCGAGCCAATCACACTGGTCGTGTACGGTGTTGGGAAGATGGCAGTCAAAGTCGATACCAAGAGGTATGTGGTGGCAATCAAGGTATGGACCCCGAAGGGGACCTCAAGGTGCCATGAGATGCTCTGCTATGGCCTTGAGGACATTGCCAAGGTGGACCGAGTGGTGGACTCTGAGCAGCTGGAGCTGTTCTTCCCACGTGTCCAGCCAGGAGAACTGACCAGGCCCGAGACCATCGACCTGCTCATCAGCTCCCCGGGAAGGTCGCTTAGTCCCACAAAGGGTGGGGAGAGTCGGCGATCTGGTGCTGTGGGACGGCCCGCTGGGCAAGACTGTGAGTGGTGCGCATCCAGACCTCTTTGAGGGGGTAGAGTTGACGGCACGCCAATCATTGACCCACTTTGCGCACTCCATGGGAACGAAGGCCGTCGAAGTGAAGAAGCACCTCGCGGTAGACCTGACCGAGAGTGGGCGACCGCCTGGTGCGAAGGAGCAACCTGCATCACTCCCTAACGACCATAGAATCTCACAGTCGGCACTCCTGAGAACGGAGAAAGCCTCAGGAGGGACCTCGCATGGCGTTGAGCCTACACCAGACAGGCCCGGTCTGGTCAAGGTGGGAGGCGTAACGCCACAGAAGCCAAACCAAAGACACTGGTCCAGAAACGCCCCAAGAGGGACCCCGAGTGGAAAGGAGCCTATACCAGGCAGACCCGGTCTGGTCAAGGTGGGAGGCGTAACGCCACAGAGGCGAGACCAAGGACACTCGTCCAAAAGCGCCTCGAGAGGGACCCCAAGTGGAAAGGAGCCTACACCAGGCAGACCCGGTCTGGTCAAGGTGGGAGGCACAGCGCCACGGAGGCGAGACCAAAGACACTGGCCCAAAAGTACCTCAAGAGGGGCCTCAAGTGCAAGGAAGCCCACACCAGGCAGGCCCGGTCCTGCAAAATGGGATGCATTGACGGGCAAGGAACTCCAAAACACGTCCGATGAACTATGCCTGGCTGGGCAGGAAGGAGAAGTCCACAGGGCCAACCACAAGGGCGTTGCTGAAACCCTCTCACAATTGAGGAACAATGACGGAGTCAAGGACGTCGAAAGTCGCCTGTTTCTGGCACAAAGAGAAGGACGTCGAAAGTTGCCTGTTTCTGGCACAAAGAAGGACGTCGAAAGTCGCCTGTTTCTGGCACAAAGAAGGACGTCGAAAGTCGCCTGTTTCTGGCACAAAGGACGTCGAAAGTCGCCTGTTTCTGGCACAAAGAAGGACGTCGAAAGTCGCCTGTTTCTGGCGCAATTGAGGACGCAGAGGATTGCCTGTTTCTGGCACGATTGAGGATGTCGTGGATTGCCTGTTTCTGGCACAACTGAGGACGTCGAGAATCGCCCGTAGCCGACATTACGACATAACTTACGTAGTTTTCACGGACGCCGTTGAGCTACCACTGTAGATAGAACGAGAGTTGTATCTTTTCTTTTGTTTCCCTTTAAATATAAGTACATTTGTATGGGTAGAACAATTTGTATGGTTTGGGTAGTTTTCTGAGCCCTTACGGCCAGAATACTAGGTGGGAGGTGGAGAATTATCCAGCGCCTTTCCTACAGAGATATTATTATTATTATCATTATTATAGGGGCACTTATTATACAAGTATTATTTATCATCTGGTGCCACCTAGTGGGCGTTTACTGCAACTATAGGACGCCAGGGGATTGAGATATGGACAGGTGAGGCTGATTCAGCGTCTCTGTGACGCACTATTTAAGAGACACACGTAGCCATATGCCTGTAAAGTGAAAAGCCCTGTGGGCGAACTGACTGGCCAACGGTACGTTGCATTGTATGCACCGTTTATATTCGTAATTATCCTTTCATATATATATCTAGTTACTAATTGATGCCGTTTATTTCCTTTCCTTTGTATAGGTAAATAATCTGACTACTAACCGATGCTAAATGCTACTGACTGTATCGACTCTGCTGGCTAAGTGCTACTACTACTGGCTAAGTGCTACTACTACTGGCTAAGTGCTACTACTACTGGCTAAATGCTACTACTGCTGGCTAACTGCTAAACAAGTACTACTATCTACAGACTTAAGCTGCTACCAGCTACCAGCTACTCGCTTGCTTGATTGACCACCTGGTGATGATGGCATGACAGTTATCCAAATAACGGAATGTTTGGACATGGAGTCCCAATAAATGAACATTCTTGCAAAGTCCGAATTGTTTCTTTTGGTTCAATTTATAAGTCGTTCGCCTACACCCTTCCAATGGGGACATTTAGTTGACTCATTGACTGAGACCGCTAGATAATTGGACACTCTCTCTCTCTGCACTAGTTGCCTCGGTCTCTCTCTCCCTCTAGCTCTCTTCCTCTGTGCTCGCTCTCCCTTGCTACCTCTGATTACAGATGTGCAAACAGCTGCCACTCCTTGTCTCATCAACTCACAACTATCATTTTCCTTCAAGCATTGACTTTCATATTTTCCATCATATACCACTTTCTGATTTCATTTCATTCGAAAGAAAATAATGATAATAAAATAAGAATAAAGTACTTATGACTGCGTTTACAGATGCCAGCCTTCAAGTATCTTAAGGTACAACTACTGTACCCGAAATGAAAATAAAAGAGAAGAATGCATTATAGAATGATAGAAGATAATATGATAGAAGCCCATCTCCTACTGTAACTAACCTGCACACTGTATGTGTGTGTGTGTGTGTGTGTGTGTGTGTGTGTGTGTGTGTGTAGCCAGCCAACCAGGTAGAACATGGCAGAAAAAAGAAAAAAAAATCATGTATTCAAACCAGTTCAGTGTATTCCTAAGTGTATTGCTCTCCTGTGTAGAATGATGTGGTGACTGCAGACTCAGGGAGGAGGCAGAGGAAGTGAGAAAGAGACCCAAGAGTTACAGGTAATGGGATATCAGACAGCTTAAAGTGTAGGATAACATCCCTAGTAAAAAAAAATGCTATAGGAATCTCTATACGTTTTTGGAACCCTATAGCAATCCTTTAGGATCCCATAGGATTTTGAGACAGTTCTGTACTCTATATTGCAGAAAATTGCACATACAGGTGTTCATTAAATTAAAAATATTCTGCCATGGAGGTGGTCGTGCCGGACCCACTCCAAACCACCCCTTGCCAGCCAGTTACTAATCTTGCACCCCCACTTTCAACTACAGTATAACTAGGCGGCACAGTAGCGCACCAGCATCTTGCAGCTTGAACAGACTGACAGGAAAATGTCCTCAGTTTGAGTCAAATTTACTCTGCGAAATGTACTGTGTATATCGAAGCAGGGAGTGATTGTATACTACAGAGCACATCAAAATGTAAGTGTCTGTCAACCTAATAGTGTGCTTGAGTAGACTTTGTGTGGGAGATGGGATTACAGAGAGACAGGACAAGTAACAGCTTTTGTATGTTGAGTATCAGAACACATTGTCACAAGAATAGGGGAAAATATGCCTAGCCTAGTGCGACTCAAGGTTCTTTGGTAGACTATTGCATTGGTTCATTCATTGAAGAAGAACGCAATGAGACATCCTTTACTAGGCTCACCCACCAACAGTTCAGGTGCTGAACTGCTGATCCGAATGTATAGGTAAAAAACATATTATGCGTTTTCATCAATAAATACATGGCCAATTTTTTTTTTGCGTATTAGGGGTTCATAAGGATTCTTTCAGGGGGCCCAGAATCTACAGCTATGCCCCTGGGTGTAGTACTAATAGGGATGGGTACCGAATTCGGTACTTTTGAGGTACCGAACCGAAACACGTCGGTACTACCGAGTATCTAATCAAGTGAGAAACCGGAATTTTTAATTAAAAAAAATAAATAAAAATACTTTTTTCTTTTCATGTCAACTTTCACACGCACAATATATGCTTACCTAGGATTTGACTTGATTCAACAACAAAGCAGTCGGAGCAATGACAAGCCGAAAACTGTCAAAATTGTAGTTATTTGAAGTTTGGATTTTTTTTTTTACGACTGATGTAGGTAAATTAAATTTCTACTAAAGTACCGAAAAAAAGGTACCGTTGGGTACCGGTATCGATTTACAGGTACCGGTACCGGTTAAAATGTGAAAGGTACCCATCCCTAAGTACTAATGATACTAGCTGTAAGACAGTGTTGGACCGGGGGGGGGGTAGTAGTGCTATTACTAGCAGTAGTAGTGTTAGTAGTACTAGTAATAGCAGTAGCCAGTAGTAATAGCAGTAGCAGTTGTAGTAGTAATATTAATAGTAGTAGCAGCAGTAGTAGCAGCAGCAGTTGTAGTAGTAATATTAATAGTAGTAGCAGCAGTAGTAGTAGCAATATTAATAGTAGTAGTAGCAATAGTAATAGTAGTAGTAATAGCAGTAGTAGTGTTAGTAGTAGTAATAGTAATATCAGTAGTAATAATAGTTGCAGTAGTAGTAATAGTAATAACAGTAGTAGTAGTAGTAGTAGTAGTAGCAGCAGTAGTAGTAGTAGTAGTAGCAGAGTAGTAGTAGCAGCAGTAATAGTAGTAGTAGCAGCAGTAGTAATAGCAGTAGCAGCAGTAGTAGTAGCAGCAATAATAATAAGAGTAATCTCAGTAGTAGTAGTAGTAGTAGTAGCAGTAGTTGTAAGAGTAATTGTAGAATCACAGTAGTATTAGTATTACAGTAGTAGTAGTAGTAGTAGTAGTAGTCATAAGAGTGGTAGTAGTAGTAGTAGTAGTAGTAGTAGTAATAGTATGTACATAGTACAAAATTATTGTTATTATCTCACACAGTAGCCCTAGTAGGATACGAGATATTGGTAGTAGGACCTAGGACATAAAAACACACAAATAATGGCAGCAGTACTTCATCCGATATAGCAGTAATAATAATAATAATAATAATAATAATAATAATAATAATAATAATAATAATAATAATAATAATAATAGCATAATTACAATAGTATTCAATAATAGTAACAACAGCAGACAAAATAATACATTGTAATAGTACTATGGACACACATACCTTGAGATGAGTGGGATAAGAGCTGCCTGGGGCGGGGGCTGCAGCAGGGGGTGTGGCTGGCGGCAGGGTTGCTGATGGTGTGGGTGGGGCCGCGGAGGAGGCGGAGCTAAGGGACTCCAACGTTACGTCTTTAAAGGCTGCTATGAGATCAGGACTGGGGAGAGACGGTACATAATTATGTATTACATTTACTATCACAATTAATACAGCTGCTGTTGCTACAGATGCTACTACTACTGCTGCTGCAACTACTGCTACTACTACTACCACCACCACTGCTACTAGCACTACTACTGCTGCTGCTACTACCGTTACTACTACTAGGTATTGTTTGAAAATTTTATGCTAATTCTGATAAATACCTTGCATTCAATAAGCGATACCATATAGTATACTACTATTGTACTATAATTCTATGACCTGTACCATCATGTCTTCTGTACTATAATTCTATGACCTGTACTGTCTTCTACTACCTGTACCTCCCCTCCCCCATGCTGCTATGAAGCCTGAATTTCCCCCAAGGGGATCAATAAAGGAAAATCGTATCTTATCTTATACCAGGCAGTACCTAATACTTTCATCAATACTTCCGTGCATGGTGCGTGTACTAAAACACTTGCTGGTGAGGGCAAGTCTTCCTGCTCTAAGGCAGTAGTTAAAACACAACATGTACCCAAGGAGCCTTGCATTCATTTGTCAATCAAGTCATGTTGGACACAATTTAAGAATTTAAAATGTTTTATTCTCAATATGTTTCAGTACCAGTTAGTATAAATCTGATTCAATTAATACCTTCAAGGCTTGATGATATATACTTTCGATACCCAGCAATAACTACTACCACTACGATTACTAGTTCACTTTATTTGTCAAATACACACAATACAGGGGGCATTGCAGGTAATGAAATGCTCGTGTTTGGAGCTCAGACTCAACAGCACAATCAAGAAACATCAATGAATACAAGAATGGTAACAAGGTAGTACAGTAGCAACATCAAATAAAATATAAAATGAGGTAAGATAAAAAAAAATGCAATTGATACAGAAAGTGTCTTGTGTGTAGTCTATGTGCATGGTAATGTGCAGTACAGGGTGTGTGTGTCCAATAACAATAAGTAGTAGTAGTACGATAAATAAAATAAAATATCAAAATGAGGTAAGATAAATAAGTCAATTGATTACAGAAAGTGTCTTGCATAAAAGTGTACATGTGCATCTTAAGGTGCAATGCAGGGTGAATGTGTCTTATGTGTTCAAGTACCGTACTTTTCGGACTATAAGCCGCGGCTTTTTTCCCCATTTTTCGACCCTGCGGCTTATATAACGGTGCGGCTTATATGTGACTCGACGTGACGAAACCCGAAAATGTAAAAATCTAAATATTGCTTTTTTGACTGCATTGAAATGTTATTTATCTGTTCCCTTATTTGCTAAACTTAATACAACTTGTAAATGAGTTAATTCTTGTTATTTGTCCGACAGTATTGTGTCCCAATGCTAATTACATATGGTAATTAAACATTAAAACACCTGCGGCTTATAGTCCAGTGCGGCTTATATATGTACACATCATTCAATTTAGCTGCTGCGGCTTATAGTCGGGTGCGGCTTATAGTGCGAAAAGTACGGTACTACTACTACTACCACTATTACTACCACTACTACTATTACTACTACCACAACTACTATTACCAGTACTACTACTACGAGTACTACCACTACAACAACTACTAGTACTACTACTACCAGTACTACCACTGTGGTGTATTGTATTGTCCTTTATTACTTGCCGTAGTTTCCAGCCGCAAGTGTCGGTTAACCGGAAGTAATTGACGCATGTACCTAAGCTGTAGTCTAAGCATAAATGGTCAAACTAAAGTTGTGGTCCGAGCATCATTGTTGTACAGGTGAGGTAAAGAAATGCTCAGGATAGAACATAAATTAGCAACGAAGGCAAGCCGCCTTCAACAATGGACACTGCTGCTGTTTGCACATTCATACGACATCAAGTATCGTAAGGCAGATTCACATTGCAACGCCGATGTTATCGCTCCCGGTCACTAAACCATAGGCATACAGCAGAGGTTTTCTACTTCAGCCAAGTGGATGATGCACCACCTATGTCAGCTGCACAGGTGAGAAAAGCCACACGCAGTGACCCCATTTTATCAGCTGTGTTGGAAATTGTTGTAAAGGTGCACTCTGGCAGCGACAACAGCACCTTGAAGCCTTACCTCGTGAGGAGGGCAGAACTGTCAGTGCAATCTGGATGTTTGCTGTGGGGGAGGAGAGTGGTGATTCCACCATCACTACGCAAACCAGTGTTGCAGCAACTCCACTCAGGACACAGTGGAATAGTATGAATGAAGGAAATAGCAAGAAGCTACTTCCTTCTGGTGACCAAGCATGGGTGGACAGATTGAGGAGACCGCTAAAAGAAAACGGTTCCTCATGTGAGAAAATCAGGAACAATCCTCAAATAGCTCCTCTGCACCCCTGGAGTTTCCCACCAGAGCCATGGCACCGTGTGCACATTGATTACGCAGGACTGAAATCAATTGACAGAATGCTCCTTATCGCTGTGGATGCACACAGCAAATGGCCTGAAGTGGCTATCATGCGATCTACTACTACCGAGAAAACAGTTGAGAAGCTGGGAGAGATATTCAGCCGCTTTGGATCTCCCGTTCAACTCATCCTCCTATGTCAGTCCCTGTTTCAGGCTCACCACTGAAATACAGAGACACTGCAGTTCCAGTTGACCGCCGATACCCTGCAAGACAGCAGCGGCCCCCTGAACGTCTGGAGTTATAAGATAGACTTACCCAAACCAACTGGGGCAGAATAAACCCTGCAGGGGACTCAGGGGTCTGAGGTAGTCCACCCTCACCCCAGGGTTAGTTATTAATAATAATAAATAAGAAGTTACATGTATAGAAAATATATGTATATACTAAGGCTGTCAAAGTTAACGCGGTATTAACGCCCGATTATAATTAACGCCACTATTTTTTTTAACTCACGATTAACTTTCTCAAAAAAGATTTTTTTTTAATTTTTTTTTACTTTTTCTAGACTTCACTCGGGTGTATTATTGATACTCTCACATTGATACTATGTTTGTTTCTGACTCAAAGTGTGTGTGTGTGTGTGTGTGTGTGTGTGTGTGTGTGTGTGTGTGTGTGTGTGTGTGTGTGTGTGTGTGTGTGTGTGTGTGTGTGTGAGAGATAGAGAGAGAGAGATAGAGAGGGGGGGTGAGAGAGATGAGGAAAGGGCAAGAGAGAAAGAGAGCTGGGAGAGTGTGTGTGTGAGAGAGAGTTCTCAGCCCTTGTGTGGGTGAATGTAACAAGTTCCTAACGTTTTCTTTCCCCTATTATTTCATGCACTTTATTCATTGTTTAAAATGATTATTTTCTTTTAAGTTATTTTGTGCATCACTCTGTTTTGAATTTGATGCAAATTTGCAATGCATGAGGGTCATCCTTTTGTGTTAGATGGCTGCATAAAGCAAGCATTTGTTGACTATCATGTTGATAAGAGTATTAAAACGTGAAAAAGATCAGTTTAAGGTAGATACAATTTTTTTTTAAACAATGAGATTAATTTGCGATTAATCGCGAGTTAACTATGGACAATCATGCGATTAATCAGCTTAAATATTTTAATCGATTGACAGCACTAGTATATACTTATATAAGAGTTTATTAGGTTAGTACGTAAGAAGCAGATATATATAGTCAGACTGTAATATTCTGCATATTGTGTGTTGGACACGGTTTTGTTACATAGGACATATATTTTAAGAGGGGGGGAATGTGGTTGTCCTTTATTACTTGCCGTAGTTTCCAGCCGGTATTCCAGGTGTTGTGGGTAACCGGAAGTAATTGACGCATGTACCTGAGCTGTAGTAAATAAATGGTCAAACTAAAGTTGTGGTCCGAGCCTCATTGTTGTACAGGTGAGGTAAAGAAGTCGTCAGGATATAACAGCAACTACTACTACCGCTGCTGATGCTGCTGCTACTACTGCTTAGGCTTGGGCGGTATGACGGTATTACGGTATACCAGGATATTTCGAAATCCCGCCGGTATGATTCTCAATACCGTGACGTCACAGACTGTGCGCCAAATCACAAATGGGTTTCCTTCTATTACACTGACACGGAGTTGATTGTAGTGCACAGCACGTGCCAGCAGAGGGCAGGGCAGTCTGTCTTTCCCTCTCTCAGTCAGAGATCAGCAGAGCAGGATGACGCAACGCGCGTGTTCCTTTGGGTCTGCATGAGTGGACTCTGGGACACGTTGTTTAAGTACCGGTAAGTTATGTTATGGTTAAGGGATTAGAAGATGAACGTATGAGATATGAATGCTGGTAGTGTATGTTTGGTAAAGCGTTCCAGTTCGACTGTGTGTGTGTGTGTGCGTATTGGCTTCGCGATTCACTACATTGGTTTAACGGCTTAAAGGGGAACTCCAACATTTTGGGAAATTAGCTTATTTAACATCTTCCCTGGAGTTAGACAAGAAGATACATACCTTTTTTGTCTCTGTGTGTGCATTTTAGCTTTGGGAATAGACGCTCCGTTAGCATAGCTTAGCTTCATCACTGGAAGTGAGGCAGGACAGTAGCCTTACAGTGCCTTACAGTGTATTGCAAGGTCTGACATTGACCAAATTTGATATGCATGACCTTGGTGGGCTCTAGGTCAACTCCTGAAAAGGGGGTCAATGTCAGACCTTGCAATTAGGGCTGGGCGATATGGCCTAAATATGATATCACGATATTTTCTGACCTTTCGGCGATACACGATACACATCACGATGTTTTTCTTTTTTACCCCAAACAATTCATTATGAGGCTTACCAAGACAGTATTTGATTTTGCAAGCTAACATTAAAGACAAAATAAAATACCCATGCATTTAGCATTTTTATATTATATATTAGATTTAGATTATTAGATTATATATTGCATATATTTAGCAATGAGATATTATATGATTTAGATATGAAATATGATGAATTGAAAATGGGGGACCCTGATGTAAACAAGACTAAAGTCTTTCTCTGGTCTGCATCCCCTTAACAATTGTATGTATTGAGCTGTACTGTACCCATTCTGCAATATGTTAATAAAGTTTTAAATCAATCAATCAATCAATCAATAGCATTTTAATGAAACTACTGTATATATGTATGTCTCTAAATGTTTTGATGAATTGAAAATAGAGGACCCTTATGTAAAAAAGTCGAAAGTCTTTTTCTGGTCTTCATCCTCCTGTACTGTATTGTACCCATTCTGCAACCCTTTAACAAAGTCTTCACTCATTCATTCTGACGGAAACATATAATTTTGATTGACAGTCGAGTCTGCCAATTACGTCACAGCGCTTGCACCCGCCCTGCTGTTCTTAGCACCAATCGGCAAGCTCCTAGTTTTTTACTTCCTGAATGTCCTGTGGCTGAACAACGTCAACAAAGCTACTAACGTTAGCTCCCCGCGGCCGTCGAGTAGGAGACCAGTGCTTCAGGATGACTAAATGAGGCATAATGATTTTACTACAACGAATGTTATAATAAAAGCCTTTCCATACATCTGTCTGATTGAAAACTTTATTAACAGACGGGCTGAGATATGAACGAGTAACGTGTGGACAGATTGACGCGACACAATCCTCTTGGGCAAAACATCACGATATCCACGGTACGTTGAAAAAGTGTATCGTTAATGAACTGTACCCGATATTTATATAATATCGTCATATCGCCCAGCCCTACTTGCAATCAAAAGTTAGGTGGCGCACTGAAATTATGGCAAGGGTTATTAGCCCCCTAACTTTTGATTGCAAAGTCTGACATTGACCCCCTTTTCAGGAGTTGACCTAGAGCCCACCAAGGTCATACATATCAAGTTTGGTCAATGTCAGACCTTGCAATACACTGTAAGGCACTGTAAGGCTACTGTCCTGCCTCACTTCCAGTGATGAAGCTAAGCTATGCTAACGTAGCGTCTATTCCCAAAGCTAAAATGCACGCACAGAGACAAAAAAGGTATGTATCTTCTTGTCTAACTCCAGGGAAGATGTTAAATAAGCTAATTTCCCAAAATGTTGGAGTTCCCCTTTAAGCTGGGTTTTGATTATCACTTAATCAATGCAGAATACATTTTGTGCGTCTGTATGTGTAGTTGTGTACTACTGTTGTGAGTTTGTGAGTCATATTGCTCTAATTTCAGCCTCCGTTATACGTTATTTGTTATGTATTACTTGTTTCCTATCTGTGTGTCTCGACAGTGCGCGCTGATTTGTATACATTGGCAACACGGGTCGCTAAGGAGGTTAAAGAAAGTGCACTTTTAGGTTGAAAGAACGGCCCTAATGTCAACGTGTTTCAATATAAGCGGTATGTATGGTGATAACGAGTATATTGCTCTAATTTCAGCCTCCGTTATACATTATTTGTTCTGTATGACTTGTTTCATATCTGTGTGTCTCGACTGTGCGCGCTGATTTGTATACATTGGCAACACAGGTCGCTAAGGAGGTTGAAGAAAGTGCACTTTTAGGCTGAAAGAACGGCCCTAATGTCAACGTGTTTCAATATAAGCGTTATGTATGGTGATAACGAGTATATTGTTAACCCCCCCGCTGATGAAAATGAAAGTCATACCGTCGGGGTATTATGTCAGCAAGGTATGACGGTATGAAAAAAATGATACCGCCCAAGCCGTACTGCTAAGTACTACTAGTTCCACCATCACTAACTACTAGTACTTAGAAAAACAACATACTTGTCGACAGTGATACAGATGACCGCTCCTACAGTGACGTCTCTGGTACCTTCGGGGACGAGGATTTTGGCAAGGTAACACTCCTCCATCATCTCAAAGCCCACAGTGGCTTTATCTGTCTCTACCTACAAGTACACACATAGTACAGGGTAATAATTAGTAGTATTTATGGAATGCGATGGACTGCATTTATATATCGCTTTTATCCAAATCGCTTTACAACTTATGCCTCACATGGTAAATGGTGCATTTATATAGCGCTTTTATCAAAAGTCAAAGTCAGCTTTATTGTCACCTCTCATAATGAAATTGCGTTTCCCCCTTCCCATAGTATATATAAAAACAAGATCTAATATAAACATAAAGTAACATATAGTACACTATAAACATAAAGTAACATATGGACAGTATACAGGACTATATACAATGTAGACAGTAGCTTAAAAAATGAATGTACGAGTGGATGTAAATATAGAGGTAAACGAGAACTTAGTGTAAAGTGCTTTACAATTTTGTTCCTCACATTCACCCTTCACCCACACATTCACAAACCCCGACGGCGGAAACAAACATGCCAACCTGTTCATCAGGAGCAATTAGGGGTTAAGTGTCTTGCTCAAGGATACTTCGACATGCTGCCCGGGAGGAGCAGGAATCGAACCAGGAAATGTCCGATTACCAGACGACGTTCTACCAGACAACCGCTCTAGGGTCTGGTATGGTGCAGAACACATTTAGGGGCGGTCCCAGAATAGTAGATGAAATTCTGAATGAAGTATGCCGAATTCAATATAAAACCACATTTCTTGGATTTGCGACGGTTCTTCTTAAATTTGGGATGATTCAAACGGTAGGTTGGGTTCTGGGAGCTCTGCCCAGGGGCCCCAACGCCAACCCTGACCCATAATTAATGCTTTATGTTGGTTAATGTCTATCTAACCTGTTACTATCTGGATTTACCAACTAAATAACCTGTAACTTACCATCTAGTTTAATGTATCACTAACGTGTTACTATCTAGTTTAATATCTTACTAACCGGTTATTATCTACGTAGAGCCATATGAAATCCATTTTATTATTTTCAAAATTCCATTTTATTTTTCCCAAATTCAGTTTTTTCCATTTTAATATTTCAGAATTCTGTATTTTGCCTTTTACGCCCATTTTACCATCAGAAATAGTGTCTAATAAGTGGGAATGAATAAATGTCCACAATTTTATAAGATATAACAGTCCATTTAATGTTTTTAAGTGCTGCAACTCAGAAATACAGTTCAATTTTACACAATATTGTTCAAATAATATTGTGACAAAATAAAAATACACATTTCAAGTGTAAACAAGATACAGCTAGCTACTTTTATCACAATGTCAGTAGCCTAGCTATATCTAGTCTATTGTGATGGAATATAGTAATGCATAATTTATGCACCTTTAGTTTATTTCATTTATAAAGGACAGTGTGTAGGCCTACTGACAATCATTTGCAAATAGATGGGTGCACCAGATTTAGCAAGAAGCTATAATTTCCATCTATAGTCCTATGTACTGTAACGTTACATAGCTATTTAAATCAGAATAGTGTCAGTGATTAGCCTCGCCCTCTAGCTGTATCTATTGTGATCACCAGAGATCATCGTTAAGAGAGTTGGTGTGTTTTGGGAAGCACGGTCCTTGTTCCTGACATGGCTTTTGAAGTGATCTTCGCACGTGTTTTGCGAGTCCAGTCCCCACGGTATGTTGACAGAATTTGCAAAACACCTTATCGACTGAAGCATAAAAGTCATTAGGATACTGCTCTGCTCTGAATTTAGGGCTTAGTGCAGAATTTCTTCCAACGTTAACGACGCACCTAGATGCTTGGATATTTCTCCGTGTTGTGTGTAACACGCTGTAGCGTCCCCAATCATGTTCGCGTTGCACCAAACGTTCCATATTCTCCCGAACATGGAATTTCAGTCCAGATTAGGGCAAATTCTGCAATATTCCACGTTTTACAGTTGATTCCATTTTTATTGGTCAATTCCGCAATTCCGTCCGCAATTCCGTGAACGCGGATTTCATATGGCTCTATATCTAGGTTAATATCTTACTAACCTGTTATTATCTAGGTTCATATCTTACTAACCTGTTACTATCTACTAGTAATATATTAACAGGTTAGTAAGATATTAAACTAACCTATTATTATCTAGGTTAATATCTTACTAACATGTTATTGTCTAGGTTAATATCTTACTAACCTGTTACCATCTAGGTACATTTCTTACTAACCTGTTATTATCTAGGTTCATATCTTACTGACATATTATTTAAGTTAATACATTACTAACCTGTTATTATCTAGGTTCATATCTTACTAACCTGTTATTATCTAGGTTAATATCTTACTAACCTGTTATTATCTAGGTTCATATCTTACTGACATGTTATTGTCTAGGTTAATATCTTACTAACATGTTATTATCTAGGTTAATATCTTACTAACCTCAGCGATGAGATCACCCTCATTCACTTTCTCTCCTTCCTTCTTTTCCCAGCGAGCGATGGTTCCAGTCTGCATGGTGGGTGACAGAGCAGGCAACTCTACCTGTAAAACACAGAAAAAGCACCATTACTACTAATACTAACACAGCAATAGTACCATTACTACTAATACGAACACAGCAATAGTACCATTACAACTAATACTAGTAACAGGACACAATCAATCACAATCGATCAATCATAAATACATAGTCAGAAAGATAATAATAATAATAAATACAGTTCATAGTGCAAGAGCAAATTAGCAGAAACAACTACATTGATGGACGGTTGTTGATTAAAAATCTAAAACATCCAAAAGAAACAAGAGTGATTAGTTCTAGGTCACGTTCTAATAGATTCCATGATTCCGCTGCACTAATATAGAAAGCAGTCTTGGGCCTAAAAAAATTGTTTGGTTCCTGTTGGTTGTCAGTTAAGGCCATGGGTAGGTAGGGAATTTATTTATTTTTATTCCACAGCGACTATGGATAGGGAATTTCTTTGTTTGTGAAATACTTGCTTTTGTTTTTATATATTCTCATTATTGACATGGACTGCACTTTTTGACTAAGATTTAACTAAACTTTATTGCAAAAAAGAAAAAGAAATGTTTACTTCTTTTTTTTGGGTCACACCTAAATCGGCAGGGTCGGTCGGCAACAGGAACCAACATTTTTTTTAGGCCTTGCCAAGATTAGTTCTAGATTAGTTCTATCTCGGGTAACCTGAAGAACTAAACAATCACTGGAGCGTGTTACGCATGGACCAGTGTTCCAGAATAGCATAGAGGTGACAATTTACCAAACAGGCTTTATAAAAAATAAAAAAATAAATACCAATTATTATTTAGTCTGTCAGATCAACTGAGGACCAACCAAACGTATCATAAAGAACACAGTGGTGAGTCTTGTAGCATCAACAGTAATAAACCTCAGTGCTGAATGGTAAACAGAGTCTAAAGGCCTGAGTGTGGAGGCTGCAGCGTGTCTGTATGTTACATCCCCATAGTCCAAAACTGCCATGCAGGTTGATTCAACAATCCTTTTCCTACATGTCAATGGGAAACAGGCTTCGTTTCAGAAAGTAGGGCTGGGTGATATGGCCAAAAATGGTATCACGATAAACTAAATGTCATATAGTTCGATATCGATAATCTTTTTTTATTATTATTATTTAAACAACAAATGTATGTTTATTTTGCAGCAATTCTTTGTCATTGCCGCCATCTTTAGTGTTACAGACCGTCACACTCCAGTTATCAGGCTGCAGCTGGTTTGAAAGTGAAAGTACCAAAAAAAAGTGGCTGTGGCTCCAGGGGAGTTGAACAGTTCTGGCTCTGCTAGTTTCTTTTCTATCTTTTGGCGCTTTTTTGGTGGACAAACCACCGCACACGTGCACCGTGACTCGCGACTGGAGACTAGCTCTGCTACCGTGTAAAATGTACTTTAAATTAGAAAGCAAACCAAATAAATGGACAAGAGAAAAATTAATCTCAATTTGGTCAGTATTGTCATTTGGACAAGCAAAGCCATTAATTTAAAGGGGAAATGCATTATAAATGGCTTTTTTCAGTGTTTAGCATTGTTTTATAGTATTAGGGTTAAGTAGCAATGGGTCTGTGTCTCTAAATACCATATTGGCGGATTGCTCTCATTCAGTTGAGACAATTTCCTCCTCCAGTGAATTAGGTCATTCTGATTTGACTCGCTCTGTGGTTGTAGCGCATAGTGAAACCTGACACTTCCTCAAACGGGAGAGGCAGAGAGCGAGAGAGAGAGAGGGAGAAACCGATAGAGGCTCATATGCTGCGTTTCTCTGAGCGATGTCTGCCCCTGCTTACACACACTCGCGACAGAGCACACATACATTATCTGAGCGATCTCTCCTCAGCTGTCTGCCCCTGCTTACACACACTCGCGACAGAGCACACATACATTCTCTGAGCGATCTCTCCTCAGCTGTCTGCCCCTGCTTACACACTCGCGACAGAGCACACATACACACACGTGCGCGCGTCGTGCGCGCGTCTGTCTGTCTCTCTCGAGTCGGGAGCACTAGCATATCACTGTAATATCTTTGCGCATGCTCCCACGCGCACACCCGTATTCCGATCCGTACAATAATAATCACAGAGGTATATATTGTCATTTGAAACAAGTTACCAATACATTGTCCCGTGGGATTATGCCCCCCTGCGGCAACATTTATTAGTATCCCCTCAATCTCTCTCTGTGCCAGTCGCAGACTGTGTGGATGAAAGTGCTTATGGGCGGAGCCAGGCCAACACAGCCTGAAATCCAAAGTAAGAAAAATTTGGCTTTTGAGTACTTGATTAAAAATATAAAACAATGCATTTTTTTTTAATAAAACCTTACAAATGTGTTCAATAGACTCACAGGAATTGTGTAAAGTTGCCCAAATAGTGCTAGGAATAGCAATGCATGTCTCCTTTAAGTTGCAGGCAAGAAAGACAAGTCTGTCCACTGTCTCTGGTTTTAAAGCTGCCCTGTTGCAATACAATACAAATTTTCTTTTTATAATAATAATAATAATAATTTATTATCGACCATGTTTCATATCGACGAAGAAAAATATATCGTGATAATTATCATTATCGTTTTATCTCCCAGCCCTAACAGAAAGACAATCTTTTGACGCAATTTGCCTGCACGATTCCTGATGTGATGTTTAAATGTGAATTTGTCATCAATCCAGATTCCAAGATATTTATATTCTGTGACCAATTCAATATTTGAAACATTAATAGCAGAGATATTCAAATTGCTATAGTCTTATCTTTCCGGATTTCGAGAAAACCATGCAATATAAAAACCATTTTATTTGCATTTAGAACCAATTTGAGATCAATGAGGACTTTTTGGAGGGAGTTAAATGAAAGCTGCAGGTTCTCCATCGCCAGGTGAATAGAGTCCGCTACACAATACACAATTGTGTCATCCGCATATAAATGGCACCGACAATCTTTCAGTGATGAAATTATATCACTTATGTAAATAGTAAAGAGGACAGGACCTAGAATTTAACCTTGTGATACACCCTTTGTTATGTGTAAAAATTCAGATTTGGTAATACACTAAACATTGCAGGTGCCAGTAAAAACAAGGGGAAATATATTCTTTGAGACAAAATGATATTCATGAACAAATCGTTTTATTTTTTATAATTTAACAACTATTAGAATATTCGAAAATCGATGCCCATCCCTAGTCTGTAGTTGTTCATTATTTTAAATGTTTAATTAATTTACTTTTCTGTTTCTACACTGTTTTTGTATTTACTATGTGTAAAAGTAAAGCATTCCACTGTCCAAACACGCTAGGATCTGTTCGACTTTGTTTACTTCTGATAGAGCCATATGAAATCAGTTTTATTTTTTTCCAAATTCCATTTTATTTTTTTCCAAATTCCGTTTTTTCCGTTTTAATATTTCAGAATTCTGTATTTTGCTTTGTACGCTCATTTTACCATCAGAAATAGTGTCTAATAAGTGGGAATGAATAAATGTTCACAATTTAATAAGATATAACAGTCCATTTAATAGGGCTGTCTTAAATACTTCGAAGCTTCGAAGCTTTTTATGAAAATAAAATTTGATTATTAAAAAATATAAAAATATAAATGATATATATATATTTTTTTGTAAAATCAACTCTGCCTCTCTTTGTTAATTACAACAAGCAATGCTGTTTGTTATTTAAGATGAGGTCGGACTCGGCACTGACAGATGTGTTCATTGTGCTGCTTTTATAAAGCCTCAAATGACGGCTTACAATATTTCATGAAAGCAAAGTGTTTTGTTTGTCTAAGATTTAAAAAGGTTTAAACTTTACAGCACTGACAAAGTTGAACAAAGTGCTGTACAAGTCCCACAACAGTAAAAAAAAAAAAAAAAAAAATATATATATATATATATATATATATATATAATTATTTTATTTTTATTTTTTTTTACAGTTGATTCCATTTTTATTGCTCAATTCCGCGATTCCGTCCGCGATTCCGTGATCGCGGATTTCATATGGCTCTAACTTCTGAGAGCCAATGAGCAAGAGCATACAGGTTACATCACACGTATAAGTACTGAATATCACGTCAAAGTAGGGCTGGGCGATATAACGATAACGATAAATATCGCGATATATTTTAATAATCGATATCGAAATTTTAAAAAAAAATCTAAAAATCGTTTTTTTTTTTTTACCTGCAACAGGGCAGTTTTAAAACCAGAGACAGTGGACAGACTTGTCTTTCTTGCCTGCAACTTAAAGTAATGGCTTTGCTTGTCCAAATGACAATACTGACCAAATTCAGATTTCTTTTTCTCTTGTCCATTTATTTTGTTTGCTTTCTAATTTAAAATACATTTTGAAACCGTCTGTACACAGTAGGCTATGTGTGCTAGCAGAACTAGACTCCAGTCACGAGTCACAGTGCACATGTGCGGTGGTTTGTCCACCAAAAAAGCGCCAAAAGATCAAAAATAAACTAGCAGAGCCAGAACTGTTCAACTCCTCTGGAGCCACAGCTAGAGCCATATGGAATCCGCGATCACGGAATCGCGGACGGAATCGCGGAATTGAGCAATAAAAATGGAATCCACTATAATAAAAAAAATTAAAAATTACATTTTTTTTTTTGTTTGTTTTTTTTTTTTACTTTTTTTTTTTATGTTGTGGAACTTGTACAGCACTTTGTTCAACTTTGTCAGTGCTGTAAAGTTTAAACCTTTTAAAATCTTAGACAAACAAAACACTTTGCTTTCATGAAATATTGTAAGCCGTCATTTGAGGCTTTATAAAAGCAGCACAATGAACACAAATCTGTCAGTGCCGAGTCCGTCATCTTAAATAACAAACAGCATTGCTTGTTGTAGTTAACAAAGAGAGGCAGAGTTGATTTTGCAAAAATATATATAATTTTTTTTTTTTTTTTTTTAATAATCAAATTTTATTTTCATATTCTAATCCCATGCCCATCGAACGAAGCTTCAAAGCTTCAAAGTATTTAAGACGGCCCTATTAAATGGACTGTTATATCTTATTAAATTGTGGACATTTATTAATTCCCACTTATTAGACACTATTTCTGATGGTAAAATGAGCGTACAAAGCAAAATACAGAATTCTGAAATATTAAAACGGAAAAAACGGAATTTGGAAAAAAATTAAATGGAATTTGGAAAAAAATAAAACGGATTTCATATGGCTCTACCACAGCCAGCAGAGAAGCCGGTTTACTTTAGCTTTTAAACCAGCTGCAGCCTGAGAACTGGAGTGTGAGGGGATGTAACACTAAAGATGGCGGCAATGACAAAGAATTGCTGCAAAATAAACATACATCTGTTGTTATAAAAAAAAAAAAAAAAAAAATGTATACTTATAACAATTCGATAATTATCGATATCGAGAAATAAAATAAAATTATCATATCGTTATCGCGATATGATTTTTTTCCATATCGCCCAGCCCTACATCAAAGACGCCAAAAGTCCACTTCATGTTAGTGTTGTAAAACAGGTTACTTAAAGGCATAGTGCGTCACATATAAATACATTCTATGACATCTCCCCTTCTTCAGGTTTTTTGTGTTCCTTCTTGTAACCAATAAATATTGCTTGAGCATTACTAAACATTCAGAACATATACATAGTATGCCATTAACATCCATTCTCTTTCCCCTTTTTTTTCTTACAGATTTAACCTAATCACAGGTTCTCAGTCTGCCAGACCGGGTATATAACAGTCCACCCTGTGGATCCGGTGGTCGGACACAGTCGGTCGGTCGGTGAGACAGTGTGTGTCAGTGGTGACTGTAGGGTCAGGCTGCTGTATAGCCACCGTTACTGCAGGTGACGACGGTTGCGTCTCAGTGCTGCTCCCTGTTGTGTCTCGATTAGGGATGCCCCGATCGATCGGCCACCGATCGTTATCGGCCGATACTCAGTATAAATATGCAATCTGTGAATTCCGATAATGAGTCATATTCGCCGATCGCGGAAACCGATCAAGCGAAGCTCTCACTCGCTGTCTGTCTCAGACACACACGACCTGCAAACTGCCGCTGCTCCTCCTCCCTAGCCCCGCCCGCCCCCGTGTAGAGTTTGTAAACAAAGAGGACTGAGAGGCGGCTCCTCTGCTCGAGTCTGTAGTGCATTCGACCTGGGCTAACGTTAGCTACCTAGCTATCGTTACTGTTTAAACAAAATTACCCAGTCAACTATTCACGTTTAGTAGGCATTGTCTAACGGTATTTAGCCGGCTAGCTACCGATAGCTCCTGATATCAACAAATGATCCAGAAAGTCTAGTAGTCCATGTTCATACCTCCGTTAGCTTGCGTTAGCTGACGTTAGTTTACTGTTCAAAATGTCCCATTGAACTAAAGTTCTGTCTTAACGTCATCTAGCCGGCTAGCAGTAGCTACAGATAGCTCTTGATATCAATATCTTATAACATTGATTTAATGCGTATTCGAGCTGAGGGCTTGCTGAATGTGAAATGACCAAAGCACAGTAAAGTTACCAATAGGGTCCCGCTGCAGCGCCGGAGAATCCTTTTTGGAGCTGGAGGCTACTAGAGTACACACAGACAGTGGAGCTGTTTGCAGATAGCGAGCATTTTGACTTGTTGCATGGTGGCGATGTCTCGCAGATAATACAAGTACAAGTCTAATTATATAATATATATATTTTATATAAAAAAAAAAAAAAAAAAAACGTTTTATATAAAATAAGTTTTAATTTCTTTTTAATCAAAAACAATCGGTATCGGATCGGTATCGGCCGATAGGGCTCACAACGATCGGTGATCGGTATCGGTGGCAAAAAACGTGATCGGGGCATCCCTAGTCTCGATGACATAAGACCGTATACAGGGGTCCCCAAACTTTTTCCTGTGAGGGCCACATAACTTTTCCCTTCTCTGGTGGGGGACGGGGTCAGTTTGTAACAGAAAAAGTGTGACGATCGCAGGGGTGCCTAAACGTAAACATTTATTGTTTTACAGAAATCAACACATAACCAAATATTAATAACCCTTTCCGGGATCTTCACAGAAAGAAAAGTCAGGAAATAATAACACTATTAATGAAATAAATAACACTATTTATGAAATAAATATACAGTACCTACAGACCACCTAGCTCTAGCTCTGTACTATTTAAAAGCACAGTGCAGGACACACTCAAAGGTTATCGCACCTCAGAGATGGCAGTGGACATGTAGGACAGGACAAGGCCATATGTATGGCCTTGGGATTGAGGAACATACTACCAGCCAAAGGAGGAAGCATAGTTGTAGTTGAGTCATCTTGTGGAACAAGCTCAGACCTCAGCTCAGGAGATCAGCTGAGACAGACTGTTCTATCCAGTCCTCGACAGAATGCTGCAAGAGCTTGAGAGCAGGTTCTCATGAGTTGGAGAACAACTTATGAGAGGCATACAGGCATGTTATCCAGCCTCAGACCAGTTTCTCTCAGTGGAATTGCTGCAACCCCTCGCCACACATTACAATATCCAACTACTGCCAGAGGAGATCACAGTTGCAAAGTGTTTCCTGGCCAGGACAGGCATAGATGCAGTCCCTACTACCTAGGGCTGTCTTAAATACTTCGAAGCTTCGTTCGATGGGCATGGGATTCGAATATGAAAATAAAATTCGATTATGTAAAAAAATATATATATATTGCTAAATGAACTCTGCCTCTCTTTGTTATTGAACAAATAATTTTTTTGCCTCTCTTTGTTAACTACAACAAGCAATGCTGTTTGTTATTTAAGATGAGGTCGGACTCGGCACTGACAGATTTGTGTTCATTGTGCTGCTTTTATAAGGCCTCAAATGACGACTTACAATATTTCATGGAAGCAAAGTGTTTAGTTTGACTAAGATTTAAAAAGGTTTAAACTTTACAGCACTGACAAAGTTGAACAAAGTGCTGTACAAGTCCCACAACAACAAAAAAATTATAAAAAAAATTATTTAATAATTAAAATTTTTAATTTCGAAGCTTCGAATTAAAATAGAATCTCGGCCCCGAAGCTTCGAATTCCAAAAAATATCGAAGGTCAGCCCTACTACTATCCAAAGTGTATTTTCCCTCCTGGATGATAATAATAATAATAATAATAATGCATTTTATTTATAAGACGCCTTTCAGGACACTAAAAAAAGGTCCACAAATCGGTGAATGAAAAAAGTATAGGATCAAATGAAAACTACTACTTTCTAAAAATGGATGTTTAAAAGTACTAAAAACAAACAAAATATCAAACATTCAGCACAGACAATGGGGATGCTGCCATCTTAAAATAATAAAAAATATTTCCGGGGCTCTAGGGGGGCGGGCCGTAGTTTGGGCTGAGCCCAAACGTTCGAACCTTCAAACCTTCGTTCGTTATGTTGGCATTCAAATTCTAAATCAACATTCGAATTTTTAATAACATTTTTTTTTTTTTTTTAATATTAGTTTCTATTAATTCCGTTTAAACTAGGGATGCTCGATATTGGCTTTTTTACCGATACCGATATTGTCCAACTCTTAATTTCCGATACCGATATCAACCGATACCGATATATGCAGTTTTTCTTCACAGTTGCAGATAAAGATTAGGCTACACTAATATTATAGTATTAAAATAAACTGATGAGTTATATTCATTAAAGAAAGTTGATTTAATTGATTTAGTTGGGCTGGGGCTTCTCCCTGGGCTGGGTCTGGGGCTGGAAAGTTGATTTAATAAAAAATAAAAGACTCATTTAATCAGATGAATCACTTTATTCAAATTGAGGATTTTGTTTGAGGATAGTAAAAAAAAAAAATTAAAAAAAAAAAAATTATTTAAAAAAAAAATTGTCTAACTGTCTTTAGTTTTATGTGAGGCTTGGTTGTTGGCATGTGAAGTAGAAGAGAAACCTGGAGAAGTAGTCAGACACAATGAGGTACATGTGTGATATATTCAATAGCGAGTCTTTTCCATGGCCGCTCAGGTAGAGGAGTTGAGATGAGAGGTTCCTTTTGCTGTGTGTGTTTCATCTCACGGCAGGACTGAACTTTCCGTTTGATGTCAGATGAGATCCCAGGCCACCACACAGATGTGTGAGCTCAGCCCGCTCTCTGCATTTTGTCAGCCCCTGGTGTCCATCATGTATCCTGTCTAGAACATCGGTTTTCAAAACATCCAGAATTATCATGCAGCTTCCTATTGTAACAATTCCAGTGTATTCAGACATATTCCGACTGTTGCTGGTACATTACCGACATACTCTGGCCACCCGAACTTGATATACTGCAGCAACATCTGTAGCGTACTGTCAGCTGCTGTAGCTTCCCTTATAGTGTCTAGCATTATGTGTGGTAGCAGGCATATTATTATCCACAACGGCTGCAATGTAACACTCCACATCTGAGTGAGGGGCTGTCTACACGAGCGCTGGGTTTAATGTAACCGTGATTGTATGTGCGCAGTTGCACTGTTCGCCCACACACAACCGGGGTTTTGCTACACTGCAACCGCGGTCTTTGAAAACCAGAGTCCAGGGTGAAGTTTTACATTTACATTTACATTTAGTCATTTAGCTGACGCTTTTATCCAAAGCGACTTACAAGTTCTGTACGACAAGACAGCAAGAAGGGTACAACTCTATCAGCTGAGTAACAATGTTCATCAAGTGTTGCGTGTTACAGTGTAGGTTAGTTTATTAGGACAAGTGCATGACAGTTTTGCGCACATCCCGGTTTCAGTGGGTGCGTGTGGGCATAGCAACCGAGGTTATTCCCAGTGTTTACAGCAGAGCTGTCCCAAGTAGCATTATATGAAAATGATTGTAACAAACTTTTGTTCGAAACATATCATCTGTGTTGAAGAGTGTTGTGATCGACTGAAGTCTGTTGTCGCATTCCTGACCTGACGCTGAGTAAACCTGAAGCTGCAGCTAAACTAAACTCATGTGTTGTCAAGTTATTGTTATAAGGAACCCAGTCCAGACTGCATCCCCTTAACAATTGTTTGTATTGAGCCGTATTGTACCCTTTCTGCAATGTGTTAAATAACGTTTGCATCCATTCATTCTACTAGCGTTAACGTTACCACATTATTACGTTAGCATGTAAGCTAACAAAATCGCCGATGCTAGCCCCAGCTAGCCTCGATGCTAACTATACATGGAGAATGCCATTCACATTAGCATGTAGCTAACAACACGGAGATCTTTTTGTGAGACTAAACTATCCGCTCTTGGTGGTAAATTGTGTTGATGTTGGTTGTTTCATCAACAAATGAGGCAGAACAGTAGAACACAGTTAATGTATCCGTTTTGTTTATTGCACTTTTATTGCACTTTCTTTGCTGAAAAATAAATGCTACGTTGGCTAAATGGCTAACGCGAGGTATTTAAAGATGGTGACTTTGTTGTTTTTAAGCAGGAAGTATAGTGAGCGTTCAACCTTTTCTGATTGGTTGAAATGGCCTTCATGTCTGAACAACATCGCACTGCTTTGGCATTGTACTACTTGTATATGACGTCACTCTGTGCAGAGTTTAAACCAGTCATGTGGACAGTTTAATTTTTTTGCATAATTTTTTAAACCCCGGTGTCATTAATACCCATGATCGTGTGGACAGGGCCTGAGTGTCAGTCTCCTGTCCCATGCACAATAGTGGACTTCGTGAGAGGGTGTCGGCTATTGTCAAGGTTTTGCCTGGTGCATATTGTGCATTTGGTTTGAACCTGTGTCATAGCAGCATTGGGGGGTACATGTAGAATAGGTATTATTATATGGATAATATGGCTCTGGCTTTGTGGAGCCACTACTACTGCACAAGTAACACATACTACTACGACAACTAGGCCTACTTATAACACTACTGTCACTACTGATGCTGTTACTACTACTAATGATGGCAGCAGTAACGTTAGATTAGATACAAATGTATTGTCATCATTATACAGCACAAGTACAGTACAACGAAAATATGCCAAACGTCTTTTCGTTGTACTGTACTTGTACTACATTTGAATATAATATAAATAATATAAATTACCACCATTCCACTGTCACTATGTACTACATACCACGCATACACGTAGACGCATGAGTATATTTAAACTCAGAAAACAAGTCATCAAGAGTAGCAGCTCTCTAGCCAGCTAGCCTTAGCCCGTCGCTATGGAGGTCAGTGGGACGAGTTAGCTTAGCTTAGCTTCAAGGATATAGATCTTTTTTTTATTTAAAATCGGTTCCGACAGAGCTAAAAGCTATGACGACAGATTAAAAAAATATATATATATTCTGGTCCAGCGACATACCATAACGTGTGCAAGTATATTATTTATAATGTTATGACTTGTAATATTCAAGCTTCAAGATGATGGAGGTCAATGACGAGGGACGAGCCTCCTGAGTTTAATTAAGGCTTTAAAATTAGACTTTAAAATTAAACGACGTCAATGACATAATGAAGGATTACGATTATATAACAGTTATATATTAATACACACAGTCGTTTATTGGTTATATTTTTGGTGGCCATGCAATGGAGGTCACCAACCACAACGTAATATTACAACGTATTCGAAAATGTTCCGTTACAGCTGTCCTCTAGTGAATTACTTACATCGATTATTTTGTAATTTCCAGGTAAAGCGACATGTTGATATATATTTAAAATGCATTCATTACATTTCATTTAATTTAATGGAAACTGTAACTACTTGCCTTCTGGTGAGGAGGCAGGCTGTAGGTGCGTTTGCTTTGCGTGCTGCTTAACGCGACGTGAGGCCGGTGCAGAAAGGCCGTCCTGGGCACCAGAACCAGACTGCTGCTCAAGGACTTAAACCCCACCCGGGACCGGCTTCCGAATCCGGACTGAGATCTGGTCCGGGAGACGAGCTGGGAGAGACCCGCCGGAGAGAGGCCCCTCCTGGGGCAGGACAGGCCGGAGCAGGCCGGGTGGACCCGGAGGATCAAACGAAGCATCTTCCACCTGGTTGGGTTTCAATTCTAAAGGCAGATTTCGGTTGCAATTCGGTGTTGTTGTCGGTGGTTGCCGTTTTTGTTGTTGTTATTAATTTGTGTACCGAAAGTCCCCCGGTTTAAAGCCCGAGCCAAACCTCAATGACCTCCCGGTGCAAAACACACCGCTTTACGGCAGCCGTCAGTCTTGGCTCTACGGTCGTGGCGAGCGGATATGGTAAAAGCAAAAAGACATTTCTTTCTGAAGCTGCTGTGGCGCCCGGAGCGTTGTGGGAAATGTAGTTTCTGTCATTTTCACACTGTCAACGTGCTTGTGTGGGATCATTTGGTGTTCCTCGAATCAGGACAAAAGGATATCGAATATTAGACACAGGACAATGAGTTCAAACATCATGTATGGTATTTATTGAATAATCAGAAAGCATAATTACATGCATTATCGGGTGGTCCATGGATCACAGACAAGCTTGTTGACAGCAATGCAAGTGTATCAAGTTTCAAGTTCAAGTTTCAAGTTTCTTTAATAGTTGTCATACAGAAGTACAGAATACTTTTATACAAAATGCTTCTTACTGTTACGCTCCAGAGACTGTGCAAGACAAGATAAGTATGAAATAAAATAACATAGTATAGCATGTAAATTAGAAGTAAAAAAATGAGGTCACAGTGTTCACGACATATGTACAATGTTTGATGCAGAATAGAGTCAGACGTAACTGAGTTACCATATAATATACAATACTATGCAGTGTACTAATATACAATACTATATAGTGCAAGGCAGAAATGGGATGAGGTGCAATTTAGGTACAATTTACAGTAGGTGTACGAGTTGTAGTGCAAATCCTTTATCAATCAATATAAAGTGTGTTTGTGTGATCTAAAGTGTGGAGAGTGGGTGCTGCAGTGTGTTGTTTGTTTAAGTGAGTGTGTGCGTGTGGGTGTGTGTGCTGTGTGCATTTGATGGTTGTTGCATAGTGTTTATTGTTCGTTTAGCAGCCTGATGGCCTGGGGATAGAAGCTTCTTCTGAGTCTTTCTGTGCTCGCCTTAAGACTCCGGTATCGCTTGCCTGACCGCAGCAGTTCAAAGAGGCAGTTGTTCGGGTGGCTGGAGTCCTTGATGATTCTCTTAGCCTTAGCCTGTATAGCAGAGTCAAGAGCCCTCCTCCCTCTATTCTAGATGGTCTGATATACTGTCCACCCTAGGGTGTCTTTGCTGGCTGACCAATCAAGTGTGAGACACCTGTGTCCTTTCCCATATGATCCAGCGAGGACCAGGTCATAGTTATGTAACAAGAAAATAAACAGGCATCCCTCCCGGACCGGCCAGCCACCTTGCTGGAGATAAGGGGGCCCCTGTAACCTTGGCCAAAAAGCCTCTAAATGTAAAGGGAAACATAGTGTCCTCCAATGTTTATGATACTGATTGTACTGTAATCCTATTTATCAATGACTTTTAACTTAATCAATGTTCCTAATTAACTAATATATTTATATATGATATGAGCCTAAAGTCTGACGTTAATTTTCGACATAATCCCTCCTGTGGTGCTCTTAAGCACCAAATACATAACTAAACAAAACAAAAAAAATTCTGACTGAGAATAATGGAGTATGACAACACATATTAGAATTATAGGCCCCACCCTTAATACATACCCCTCCTGTGGGGCTGTTAAGCCCCAGATTCAATCGACTGTGGACTTATAAATTGCAAACGCCCTTCCAATATATATATCAAAATCCATCAAGCTCAGTCAGTGGTAACATCCTATGAAAATAGAAAACTAGAATATAACTAAACATAACCAGAATTAACGTTAAAAAACCACACATCATATATAATTGTAATATCAGACCATCATCACGCTTACACTTAAAGTAATTTACTAATTTATTATGTCGGAGAATGAGAGGGGGTCCACATCTGCAAGTTGGGGCGAAAACCTTTAAGTGTTAGATGTTGTGAAACAGGGTAAAATTCCCCAACCACCCTCAGATGTTTTTGAGCGGTAACATGACCTGTTTGCAGACAGGCACCCCCAACCACCCCCAATCAGGATAATCAACATGACATAGGGAACAATGAAATATTGCAAGAAATACGCTGTTTTCGTGGCCTATATGGCCTAAATTAAGGCAAGCAAATAATGTCAAAAATGCTGTTTTTGTGGCCTTCATGACCTAAACATGGCAAGCAAATAACACACATGACACTACATATGGATCCACCCGGAAAAAGATCTTCAATAACCAACATGATGACAATCATTAGTATCACATCATACAATCATACATAATTATGTTCCAACAGTTCGTATGAGACAAGTCTTCATCCTGGTCGAATTCCCCACATAATCTTTCCTACTGTGTGTGTGTCTAAACTTCCCTGGGGAATGGCTATTGAAGTGATGGTCCAGAGTGGCTTCTAAAAAAACGCAATGCACTCTGGACATGAATTGTTCATCCGCCTAGTGACAGTGTCATAGAAATAAAATGTGAAGTCCTCCGGGATGTGCGATAATAATCTGTATCAGCATATGCCTAGCCGTGTCTACCTGTTACTGTGTGGTCTGGGGGTCAGGGGATGACTCGGGGGGTTTTGTGACGACTTCTGGGGTGGGGGATGGTGATGGGGGGGACGGGGATCATGGCGATGAGGGGAATGGGGGTCATGGCGATGAGGGGAACGGGGGTCATGGTGATGAGGGGAACGGGGACGATCTCCTGGTGGTCGAGGGGTTTGACAACGACTTCCGGGGTTGAGGGGGACGGCATCGACGTTGTGGCATCGAAGGGGATGGCGTTGACCCTGTAGCGTTGAGGTGGACGGCGTTGATTTTCGTCTGCCAAGTAATCCAAACCAGATCTCCCTCCTCGCAGTGTTTCCAAGGATTCCACCTCCTGCCTGAGCAAATGAGTCCAAACAACATCCCACCCCGAACAAAGTTCCACCATCTCCATTCCAGCGTGGGAAAAACTATAGCCAATACGAAGTCCTAAAGACAATGATGTGTGTCTTATTGCATACTGTGTAAGAGCATTATGTCAGATTTCTACAAGCCTGATCCTCAGTGAGTTGGTTGCTGGTCCCTTAGACCAGTCTCTCATCTTCCGGTGGGGTCGGTAGCTGTTGTCCTCGTTGAGTTGGATATGTCCTTCCAGAGACAACTCAAATCAAATCAAATCACCTTCTTTTTCCATCATCATCACTTTCCTCTCCCAACATAGTGTAGTCCCAGGTATGGGTCCCTTTCCACTAAGTTCTCTGGCCAAACTCCTTTGAACAGAACAACCTAGCTTTCTGTTTCCCACTAAGCTATCTGTCCAAACTCCTTTGAACAGAACAACTTAGCCTTCTGCTTCTCTATGCATCTCCTGTTGATGTGATGCATAACCTTTGTCCTGGTTCTCCTTTATACTTTCTAGATCCTTCTTAATTTCCACTTCAATTCTCTCACTTCTCACATGTGCCACACAGTCCTACCTCCCACCTTAATTGCTGTTCGGTTTGGTCCTTTTTCAGGTCTTATTCACTTGGGCTCGTTACACTTTCGTCATTGGCTTTCTCTTCCCTGTCTCATTTCACCTGATGACAGATTGCTTGATAGATGTTTAATAGTTAGTTATATATCATACATATTTGGACAATTATTTTCCCTAATTATAGAATAGAATAAAATAATCGCCTTTGAATGACCCCGACGAAAATTTGGCACTACAGATCACACACATTGAACAACAATAAACATTTAGGTAGTCAATAGGGCTAAAATAGGAATAAGAATATAAGAATAATAAAATTAAAAATTAAATAGAATAGAGAACAAAATACGGTCTGGCATACACAACCGTCTAAAATTCCAAATACACACCCCTCCAGCCAAAAATATACGAAAATGTACAGTGAATGTACAGTAATAAGTGGGAAAATTCAAAGTTAATGTACTTCTATGATAGGGAATAGTCAGTTAACTCTCATGCGGTGCTGGAAATGTTAGTTTGTATTCTCCCGCTCATTAGTGCTAGTGGCAAAGCGTATATTCAGTTCTGTATCGTATTAGCTCTCGCTCGGCGTCACTCTCTGCACTGTCCTCGCACACGTGCACACGCACTGAATAAAGACCACAATGTACCTTTAATCCCAATATTTGTCTGACCACACCCCTATCAGCTTACCCATATAAGCAGGGGTGGGACCCACTCGCCTCCTTCTCGCTTTCACCACAAGGAAGAAGTGCCTCGGTAGATCCCCACACTTGAAGTAGGAGAAGAGTTGGAAAACAAGGATACGTTGACATCATATCTTTATTTTCTCTCTCACTATTTTTCGAGAAAATACGGCGATATTGTCTTCGTACTGGAGTGTCTGGAAGATGATGATCATTCTAAAAATCCTCCACCGGTTTTCGTATTGGGAGTTCGCGCCGCTACATGCTTTTCCAACTGCAGTCCTTGCTGTGTGCTGGTTGCGGTAAAGGCACAGCTGGGCTGTAGGACGCGCCGCTGTTGTGAGAAGCAGTGGGTTCCTGGTTTTGGTGAGTTATGTTTTGCCACTTGTCTGTTAGTGCTATGGGGGCTAATTAACAATGTTTATGAAAACCGGCCCCAGGCTAGGGTCCTTTGTTCAGCCTCTTAGGCGACAGAAGACCTTGGTCTGAAGCCCATTATAGTTTTAACTAGTGGGCCGCAACCATTAACACTGGTGATCCCTGTGTTTTCTGGACGAGTGGATATCTCTTCTGTCACCGTGTAGCCCCTTCTTTCATATCCAAATGAGAGTATTCCTTCACGAGGAGATATGGGCATAGATGTTCGATAGCGGAAGATCTATGTTCAAGTCAGCTACACAGGCCAGTTTGGGTGTTGTGCTGGCTCCGTCGGGTGTTGGTAAAATCACTGTTGTAAAGCTGTGTTGACATCTTGTTTCTCTTTTCTCTTAAAAAGTGAGGAGGGTTTCAGAACGGCGGCCTGTCTGGGTGAGTGTTATATCATTGTGTACAAGTTCAGGTGATAGCTGCTTAGCTTACGGTTAGCCAGTCAGCTGTTAGCTGCGGCGTTAGCCTGCTGTGATCACTGCGTGGCCTACATATGTTGGGCCTACTGTTAGCCAGTCAGCTGTTAGCTGCGGCGCTAGCTTGCTGTGATCACTAGGAAACGTTAGCTTGCTGCTATCGGCCAAGGCCCAGCGCGGGGTAGCTCCGGCTCCTCGCGCGCCGCCGCGAGCTCCCCTCTGGTCGCGTGCGCCGTTCGCTCAGCGTCTCGCGGGCAGGGGCAGTAGCGACCGACGGTTGGAGCGGCCGTTAGCTTAATGCTACTCTGTTGAACGTGCTTTGATTATAACATGTTTTAAACACTCTTAACTACGACGTCATCTTTGACAGAGTATGTTCGTCGAACCTGCCCTGGGCTAGGACGGCAAAGCCTGCGTCAACAAAGGGGACCGTAACGACGGGTTGGTGCGGCGACACTGCCCAGTTCGAACAACACAGGACTGCTGTGTTTTCTACGGGGCCTTGAGACTGCACTTCGCTGATCTACGCTCCGGGTAGGACAAAGGTTTGGCCAGACCTTATACGCGTCTTCTGGCTTTACCTTCTACATGTTTTGTAAATAACGCTGTTTTCCAAAAACGTGTGTTGCTGCAATACATTTAGGATACGACGCGAGTTTTGTGTGAATTGTCTTTGTCACTGGTAATTAGCTTCTCCGTGCAAATCGGGTTGTTGTTACAGATGTGAAAATGATCTGGTTGTTGTGTGAGAAACATCATGTGTGTTTATATGTACCGTGTACTCACTACTAAGGGGTAACTAACCTATGAAGCTATGCTTAGTGACAAATGAGTAAAGAATTTTCTTTTCTCAGCCTGTGATGACAATGAACAGTGTGTTCACATATTAACAGGTTTTCCTGTTTTAACTGGCCGTATTAAGGGTAAAGTAGGAGGATTGTGTTTCCCCCGGTTCCCTGGGGACTTTTTCATCCTCCTATCAGACATGTTGTTGCACTACATTGTGTCTTTGTGTGGTAGCGATGCGATGTAACCCTTAGCTTGATTGCTGAGGTTGTGCTAAGACAGCTGGAGAAACTTTATTTTCCTAAAAGAAAAGATTGTTTGGTCGCTTTCGTGTGTGCTTAGCAAGGCCTGTGGCCGATACTAATCGAGAATTATGTATTCTCTCATTATGAAAAACGGCGTTCCTCTGTAGAGTGTTTTTGCCATTTTTTGTAGGTGATGATGGGTTGTGTGTGTCATGAGACCTACAACTGGGTTGGACTGGCCACAGAAGCACATGTGTGAGTTGGACCGGGGCTCTTAGAGAGCCCTCTCTATTCTGTGTTTTTTCCTTAGTAAAAATCAGATAGCAGGTTAGCTCATGCGCTGTGTGAAGCTGTCAAACGCTTCATAGAGCTGACTATGACTGTGTCATATTCTCTTTTTGTCATTACATCGTATCATGGGTGTGGGGTCGTAAAGGGGTGAACTGGTAACCTTTCCTCTCCCCCTTTTTTCTGTTGGTCAGGGGTACACCCCCTGTCCTTCAAGGTTCCTGTCACGTTGCGGTTCGGCACGTTACGGGGTGAGGGGGGGGGGGAGTTTCCTGGTACCACGGCCTGGGATATTGGGCGTGTGCACCGCAGAAATTCCCCCGCCATAGAGTACATCACCGTGCGCGTCTCTGTTGGTAGGACTTCCGTGTGCTGTTCAGGTCCATGTGATGGATCTGTTTCGGGGGGGTGGTCAGGGCTCCTCCTCACCAAGCGCCTATTCGGGCCTTCTGTGAGTTCGGACTCCTCCTTCCATGTGAGGGAGCCTCCATCAGAGTACAGAGCCTCCTCCTCAGATTGTCAAAGTGAGTGGACCCTCTAGAAGGTGTCCTATTCTATTGTGTATGTATTCGATTCAATTCGATTATTGAGTGTGTATGGGTTCAGTGCCTCTTCCCCGGAGAGCCCTAAAACCAATCTTTTACATGGCTCAAGGTGCAATATATTCTTTTCAATCTGTACAGCTCGCGTGGGAAGTCTCTCTGGGGATTCCCGTCTCCTTCCTATGGGAGGGTGGTGGGATGTAAAAATGTGAAAAAAATTTACCCCTGGCTGTGTAGACTGGGATACATACTGTTGGTGCTTCCTTCTTTTCTATTAAGAAAGAGTTGGAGTTAGGAAGTGTCACACCCCTCTTGTCGTTCCCCTGGGCGCCTTGGGGGATTTAATGACAGGTCTAAATAGCCTGTTCATTGATGTGGGTGTGTCCCGACGCACGTAGCCTTGATGATGATGGCGCGACCCCGGTCAGTCGCCTTTGGTTTAGCTCCGCGACGATTGTGCACATTTTTAGCTATTATGTTTGTTTTTTCTACATTTTTTATTAAAACATCACTGGCGGGTATGTCATACGACCGCCAGACACTTTTTTTTTGTATTTTATTTTTTTATTATTTTTTAAACAAACATATAAACAAACATGACAACACACGATAAGATATACAAGCATTAATTGTCAGGGCACATCCAATGAGATCACCTTTTGGTTAGTTGTTTTATATAAGATATACCCATAATACCTGTTATCTAAAAAAAAAAACCTACACACATATGCTCAGCTCGAACCCCCCCCTCCCGGACCCCACCTTGAGAAGTACCTCCACTATCCCTCGCACCTAACCAGACACTACCATTATAAGCTAGCTTTTATTCTCTCCACCACTTCTAACCACATTGACATTTTGGATTCATTGAGACCCAGAATTCTTGCTGTAGATATTTCATGGTAAATTACATCGAGATATGTAAGAAACCAAACTTTACGGCACATTTTTTCCGGTTGAAACCAGCGTGATGCGATCAGCTTTTTGGCTACTGTGATACCCGATAAAACCAATCTCTTTAGCTGTGGATTCACTGCAAACTCAAAAACATCATTCAACAGCAATACCGAGGGGTGTACAGATATATTCCAAGATACGAGTTTTGATATTTGTTGGGTCACATCTTTCCAGAATGCCTTTGTGGTAATATTGCCTTGGAATTTCATAATTAATATGTGTGAATAAATTAGAGAACCATACTGCAAAAAGGAATGTGTACCCTTTCAACAGTAGAGGGTGTTTTAAGTGATACTGGTGTTACAGAAATAGTCAATAAACCCCCACTAACAAATGTACTCAGAACAAAGAGACAAAGGTCACACCTACTGTGACCAGATTACCGCAGAGGACAGCTGGTCTAACCAGAGACCTCATACTGGCTCTGACATTATAAGACAGGACAATCTATTAATCAACTGTTTAGTATCAAAAGGTCTCATATGATGTCTGGTATCAGTCTAAGAAAGCACTGACTGTACTTGGATGATATTAGACATCTATAGCCATATAGAAGGAATGTTAAAGTTATATATTATTCATTTAAGAGGAGATTTCTGTTGGGACAGACCCATCAGGAAGACAATGACGGGGGCCACTAGCGGCCCCTCTGGGTATTGAGTCAAGATCCACACAGGAGATCAAAGGGGGGGGCAGCCGGCCTCCCCCCAGAGAAACCCAGAGGTGGGGGCAACCAGCCCCAACAGGAAGAAAACACCAACCCCCCACAGAAGGCGCCCACAGGAGATGCATGATTGGATCAACTGTAATAGTGCTATTTTGGCTAGACATGATAGGATATAAGGAAGAGACAAATTGTAATTCGGGAGCTCTCAGACCGGCACCACCACAGGGGGTCTGGGGGCTCCACCGCTTCACCACCAGAGAGACTGAACTGCTGTGCTGTTTGCATTTTATGTGAGTAAAATCATGGGAAAACACCATTTGTTGTTTAAAGTTTAGTGTAAATCCTTAATATCTGAAACCAGATTTACTCATGTATAAATGTGTGCAGCATGGTCAATGTATGTTCAGATTATGTTACCGACTGTTTTATGTACATTATTGAGGTTGGAGATGCAAACCTGATTGTGATATTTCTGTACAACAGACAGCTGTTAATGTTTTCTGATACTCTTTTGTATGTAAAAGTCAACCTTTTATTCACTCTTGGCCCTGGTTCAAATAAATCAGCTGAGTTGAAATACAGTACTGGTTTGTCTGGCCTACACGTTTTATTCCTCATCTGCTAAGTCAGATGAGGAGACTAACAATTCTATCAAGTATGAATCTTTCCTCCTCCGTCCAGATAATCAATCTCATTGTGTTGTGCTACAATAACCTCAAATTATTGTAGAAAGTCTGTGGGAATTTACCACACCTTAACTGGTGAGCAGTCCCAATACATGTGCATAAATGTCCCTTCGTCCCCATTTGTACATTGGGTGCATTTGGAATCTTGTTTGAGCCCCATTCGGCACAGTCTTATAGGAGTCAAGTATGTCCTGTGAATATAGTTAAGATTGATTTGTTGATGATCCGGGTTCCTTGATGTAAGTCGGACATTTGCCCAGGCTCCTTGCCAATCAAAGTCATTTTCCAGGTCTGGTATATCCCTCCTCCAGACAGAGTCAAGTTGGAGGGTTTCATACGAGGACGTTAGTAATTGATGATAAAATTCTGAAACAAAACCTCTCGATGTCTCTCTTGAGTAGAAGAATTTGTGGTATCTGTGGTGTTCAATTGGTCTGTCTAATGGAACACCGTGAGACTTCAAACATAGCTCTAACTGTTTGTGAAAAAGCCATGTGGACTTGGTGAGATAACATTTTTTGCGTATTTCTTTATCACTACAAAAACCCTGTTTGTTAAAAACATCCCCTAATGAGTGTATGCCTTGCTCTTCCCATATAGGGAATCTTATAGGTCGTTTTCCAATTAAGAGAGCATTGTTATTGAATAAGGGAGTATGATTGTGCCATTCTTGTGGGTTAGGATTTTTTTTTTGTGATTCACGCCATATCCGGATCGCATGAGTAATTATGGGGCCAAATTTTCGTTCACAGTGCTTGATTGGTAGTTTAGTGTATGCTATGTCCTTCAGTCTATGTGGGGCTACTATGTTTTCTTCTATTTTTCTCCAAGATGCTAATGCTTGGGAGTCAAACCATGTTGTCAATGGACTTAATGAGTACGCCTTAAAATATAGGAAAAAATCTGGAAATGCCATGCCACCATCTGCTTTATTTCTCTGTGCGGTGGATCTTTTTATACGTGGTGGTTTGTTATTCCAAATAAATTTGTATGTGGAGGAGTGTAATCTTTTCCAGTAACCCTCTGGAGGGGGTAACGGTAGCATTGAACAGAAGAAGTTGATTTTAGGTAGTACATCCATCTTAACTATTGATATCCGTGCTTGTACTGTGTTCTTAAGTTTTGCCCATCTATCAAGGTCGTCTTTGATTTTGTTTTGGATTTTTGTGTAGTTGTGCTTCACCGTTTGTCTTATGGTAGGGAATATTTCCACTCCCAAGCATCTGAAATGTTTTACCATCGGTATCTGTCCTGGGAGGGTTGTATCTTTTTTTGCAGGGGTGTTAAGTGGAAGGAAAGCCGACTTCGGCCAATTTATCTTAAATCCCGATAAATCACCAAAGTCCTCAATCAACTTGAGCAGATGAGGCAATGTGGTGTTGGGGTTTTTCATGAACAATATTACATCGTCCGCATATAAACAAATTTTTTGTTGTGTGCCCTTGATTACGATTCTATGGATTGGGATTGTCTTATATATTGTGCTAAAGGCTCTAATGATAGATTGAACAGTCCGGGACTAAGAGGACAACCCTGTCTGGCAGAGCGTGATACCGGAAATATTTCAGAGATGATTGTGCCTGTTGTAATCATGGCCGATGGGTCTTTGTATAATACTTTAATCATATCGATGAATCCTTTTCCTAACCCCATCCTTTCTAGCACTGCCCACAGATACGACCATTCCAGCCTGTCAAAGGCCTTCATAGCATCCAGGGACAGCATCGCCTTAGGTATGGTGTCCTCCTTGTCGGCATCAAGTACGTGCAGTATACGTCTTATGTTCTCAGTGATCAGGCGGCCTCCTATGAAGCCAGTTTGGTCCGGGTGAACTAAAGACGTCATATGCTTTTGTAATCTGATGGCTAATACCTTAGAGTACAGTTTGATATCTGTTCCGAGGAGGCTTACAGGTCTATAACTACCGCACTCGTTGGGGTCTTTGTCTTTTTTAAGGAGGACTGTTATGAGTGCAATATTGTCAATTTTATGGAAGTTCTCCTCCTTGACTGAGTATAAGATCATATTTAGTAATAAGGGGCCAATTATGTCCCAACAAGAAAGGTACATTTCTGATGGGAAACCGTCTCTTCCTGGAGCCTTACCACTTTTCATTGCGGTTATGGCCTTCTTGAGTTCCTCTAGTGTGATCGGTATTTCTAACTGTTTAGCGTCATCCTCTGAAAGTTTAGGGAGAATAATTTGATTAAGAAATGTGTCCATTTTGTTTTGATCGAAGGTCATTTCTGATTTATATAAATCGGAGTAGAATACTTTGAATGTATCGTTTATTTTTACAGGATCTGTTACAAGTACTTGTTGTGCTCTAATGGTAGTTATATCTGCAAATGTTGCATTCATTCTTAATCGCATGGCTAATAGGTGGCTGGGTTTGGAACCATGGGAGTACTGCTGTTGTCTTGTGCTGCGTATTTGTATTTCCGATTGTTGTCTGTATATGGCATTGATCTCTATTTTTAGTACGTTAACTTGATTTTCTAGTCAAGTTGAGTTGTTGTATTTCAGAGAATTAAATAACGTTGAGTAAAGCGTTTCCAGCTCATCCAGTTTTGTGCTTTGATTCTTGCGCATTTTGGAGGAAAAGCTATCCGTGAAGTCTTTGATCATTCCCTTTCCGACATCCATATTATTCTGGGGTCTTGCACCGAGTTTGCATTCTCCCGTTGGAATACTATAAGAGCTTCTTTGAGTTGTGTAATGAATTCCTTGTTGTTAAGCAGCAACGAGTTAAATCGCCATCTTGGGGCTCGGGAGGATAGTATACCAAATGTACCTTTAAGGAGTAAATAACAGTGATCTGATAGTGCGTTGGGTATCATTTCCACTTCATAATTATCAAATAGTCTCTGTGATGCAAAGACATAATCTATTCTGGATAGTGTCTTATGTCTCGCAGATCGACAAGAGTACTTTCGGGTCGTGGGATTAAGTAACCGCCATAAGTCCTTTACACCTGTAATCTTTGACCAATCCTTTAATGCCTTCGATGAATTCTTTTGTTCGCTGGAAAAGGCGAGGTAAGATTTGTCTATCCTTGGGTTCCAGATGGCATTAAAATCCGCTCCTATTATAAATGAGTAATCGGGAATGTCTAACATTGCATTGGTTAGTGTAGTGAAGAAATCTTCTTCGTACAAATTTGGGGCGTATACCGCTATCAACGCTATTTTCCTGTTCTTATGTTCAATCTTAGCTATAGTTATCCGACCTTCTACATCAGACCATACTCCCTTTAGTACAATATTCAACTTACGTTTAACGACTATTGCTACACCCCGAGTTCTCGTACCAATAGAGGAGTGACTGATATTATGGTATATGTTGTCCGCTAATTTACCTATGTCTTTCCCTAGAATGTGTGTTTCGCTTAGCAGAGCAATGTCCACATGTTCTTTTTTCATCAGTGTCGGCACGCTTTTGTGTTTGAGTTGGTTATTTATTCCCCCGGTGTTCCATATCATTATATTCAAACTAGCCATAGTCTATACATGTTGCATTGTAATTGTTGGTAATGCTTCTAGAGTGCGAGGCAATAATAGATATACATCCCACTAGTGAGGTCCCGTTGAGAGCCGAGCTTAAAAACATACATATATACAAATAAAAATCCCCTACCCTTCCCTCCCACCGAGAGTCGTACAGGATTGTGTTCCATGAACACAACCTTTGCGTATGACTCTCTCCCTTGCACCACCGGATATCCCAGAATGATCCAATTATCCTTAACATTCCTATGTATACCATAGGATCTAACACTCTAAATTCTACCATAAGTAGAATGTCGACTGTGGCTTGGCCACTTACCCGTAAAAAATAAATAAATAAAAATTTAAATGAGATAAACTAAAAATAAAGACCAAAAATAAGCTTCAATTGTCATGCCTTAATCACTTACATTTTATATGAACTTGTAATTTATAGTAATTTATAGTAACCCATGAATAATATGAAGGTATTGAACTGAAGAGAGAGCCTCAATAAATCAGAGAGAGCGGATGAAAAAAAAAAAAAAAAAACAAGTAAAAGGAAGAGAACATTAACTTAGATCTTAAAAGAGCATTGCTATGCTTAAACATCTAAAGTATTAATTGGAGAAGTAGTGAAATTATTTCCCATTAATAAAAAACAATTTTTAAATACGTATATGCAGCATTTCCCCCGACCGGGGTGGGCGATGATCGTTGTGTAGAGTGATCTTTCAGCCGGCCGGCTATGATGGCTCTGTGGTTCTGCATCTAGATAGCTGTTGATTATTCCCCCGAGGGGCTTCTGGTAGAATGAATGACCACGTATTGCTGATATTCCAGAATGCTCCATATATCAAAGAATGCTTCGATGTTCTAGATTATTCCAATATGTCATTTTTACATTGTCTGAATGTTCCAGTATGTTCTGGAGTGTTCCAATCTTAAATCCAATATGTCCGCAATAATATAAACACGTCGGGGAAAGCATTCAAAAACTCTGAGCACGTAGGTCTCTCTGTCCCAAATCCTCGGTTATTAAAGGTTGTACTATATGGTGACCTTGCATAACTGAGATTTAAAAGGCCATTTATACACTATTCTGCTCCTGTTCAGACAGGAATTTGGCTGCATCTTCAGGCGAGTTGAGGAGAACCTTTGCTCCTTGTTTGTCGACGACGCGAAGTATTGCAGGGTATATTAGTAGGGGTCTGTATTTCCCCAGGTATAGTTGAGACATCACCGTCTTGAACTTGGCACGCAGTTCCACTACCTCACGCCAGACACTTATGGACCTAAACTCCGGACTCAAAGAGGAGTTGGGAGACACTTTATGCCCAGAATGGCTAACAGAAATCAAGCGGGAGAACAACAAAGGAAACGGCAGAAAGAGGCATAGAGGAAGACGAGGCGGGATCAGACTCAGATTAAAAAGATCTGCTTACCGTCCAGCAATTCCATCCATCTTTCTGGCGAATGCACGTTCGCTGGAGGGAAGGATGGACGACTTGAGAGCGAGGGTCCGATTCCAACGGGAGATGAGAGACGTTAACGTCATGTGTTTCACGGAGACATGGCTCAAGCCAGCAACGCCGGACAACAGCGTCTCTCCATCGGACAATTTCACCGTCCTGAGAGCAGATCGCACGGCAGCCTCTGGGAAGAGCATCGGAGGTGGGGTCTGCATCCTCACGAACAATCTCTGGGTTAATCCCAAGGAAGTACATGTCCTCTCAAGTTCATGCTCCCCAGATATGGAACATCTCCAAATCCTGTGCCGCCCGTACCACCTACCCCGTGAGTTTACCGCGGTCATTATATCCGTCGTGTATATCCACCCACAGGCAAATACTGGCAAAGCGCTGGTGGAATTACACGACCACCTCAACAAACAACAAATCAAGCACCCGGAAGCCGCGACGATAGTGACTGGTGACTTCAACCAGGCAAATCTGAAAAAAGTGATGCCGACCTTTTTTCAGCACATCGCCTGCTCCACAAGAGGGGGAAACACACTCAACCACTGCTACACCCCGTTCAAAGCCAGCTACAAGGCTGTAGTGGCTCCGCCACTGATGGGCGCTGCAAGCGCGAGCGATCACGACTAAATTTTTTTTATTCCTGCATACAAACAAAGATCGCGTGACGTCGTCGTGTCACGTGAGACAAAAAAGTGGTCTGACGAATCAGAGGCCGCGCTCCGTGATGCGTTCGAGGACACAGACTGGGACGTGTTTAAAGGAAGCGCCAGTGACGTCAGCGAGTACGCTGATACCGTTGTGAGTTATATAACAACAGTGGCAGACGGTATTGTCCTCACAAAGAAGGCGCAGGTTTTCCCAAACCAGAAGCCTTGGGTGGACAGCACTATAAGAGCAGCCCTGAACTCACGCACCACGGCTTATAACCTGGGCAGAGAGTCAGGAAATATGGAAGAGTACAAGGCTTCAGTCTACACTCTGCGCAAGGCTGTTAAACTTGCTAAGAGGACATATGCTGAGAAACTGGAGACACAAATGGCACAAAACGACACAAGAGGCTTGTGGAGGGGACTGAAGACAATAACTGACTACAAAGTCAGCGCCCCCTCAATGGGGAGCGACGACGCCTCTCTCGCGGACAAACTCAACTCCTTCTACGCTCGGTTCGGTGTAGACAGTGTCGCCGCTAGCCCTCTGGCTAGTGACGTCACTGGCACACCGGCTGTTGTGGAGGGGGGGGGGGCAACCGCGGGGCGGCGGGGGCGCTCTCTCGTTGTCGGAACACAGTGTGAGAAGAGCATTTATGCAGGTGAACACCAGGAAGGCTGCGGGCCCAGATGGTATAACAGGACGCATACTTAAGTCCTGTGCAAACCAGCTTGCCCCGGTGTTCACCGCCATATTTAATCAATCCCTGGCGGAGTCAGTAGTCCCTGCCTGCTTCAAGAGGTCTACCATCATCCCTGTACCGAAGAAACCCTCCCCAACATGTCCAAATGACTACAGACCGGTGGCACTCACCTCTGTGGTCATGAAATGTTTCGAGAGGCTGGTCAAGGACCACATTTGTGCCTCTCTCCCCAGTGATATGGACCCTATGCAATTTGCATACAGGACAAACAGGTCCACTGACGACGCGGTCTCCCAGGTACTGCACAGCACTCTCTCCCACCTTGACCGTCAGAAGGGGGGCTATGTGAGACTGTTGTTCATTGACTACAGCTCAGCCTTCAACACCATAGTCCCCACCAGACTGGTGGACAAGCTGATCGAGCTAGGTCTGAGCTCCGCCCTGAGCGCCTGGGTACTGGACTTTCTGAGTGAAAGACCCCAGGCGGTCAGGGTGGGGGGTCAGACCTCCAACACCATCACCCTGAGCATCGGGTCCCCCCAGGGCTGTGTTCTAAGCCCCCTGCTGTACTCACTCTACACACACGATTGTGTGACCAAGTTCAGCTCCAACTTTATAGTGAAGTTCGCAGACGACACAGTGGTGGTGGGGCTGATCTCGGACAACGACGAGAAGGCCTACCGAGAGGAGGTTGAGGTACTGGAACGTTGGTGCCAGGACAACAGCCTGCTCCTGAACATTGGTAAAACCAAGGAGCTGATCGTGGATTATAGGAGAGGACAGCAGGAGACACACACACCACTGATGATTAACGGGGCTACCGTGGACAGGGTGAGCAGCTTCAAGTACCTGGGGGTCCACATCTCAGAGGATCTGACATGGTCAACACACATAGACACAGTAGTAAAGAAAGCGAAGCAGCGCCTCTACCACCTGAGACAGTTAAGGAAGTTCAGAGTATCGGGGAAGATACTCCAGTCCTTCTACTCAGGAGCTGTAGAGAGCATCTTGACCGGAAACATCACTGCCTGGTATGGGAACAGCACGGCACAGGACAAGAAGGCCCTACAGAGAGTGGTGCGCTCAGCCGAGCGTACCACGGGTATTGCGCTACCTCCCCTGCAGGCTCTATACAACAAGAGGTGCAAATCCAGAGCCTGCAGGATAATGAAAGACCCCCACCACCCCAATAACAGCCTGTTCCAGCTGCTGAGGTCAGGCAGACGCCTGCGAACCCCAGCTACTAGGACGGAGAGGCTTAGGCTAAGCTTCTTCCCCCAGGCCATCAGAGCCTTGAACAATGAACATTGAGAGACACAGAAACTGAACTATCCACACACAAGCACACACTAGCACATACACGACACGCACGCTGGGGGTCAAGGACTACAGCCCCCTCAGCATCGACGGGGCACCGGTTGAGAGAGTCAACAGCTTTAAGTACCTCGGAGCCTACATATCCGAGGACTTGACATGGACCACACACATTGACAGTGTTGTGAAGAAGGCACGACAACGCCTCTACTTCCTCAGGCGCCTAAGGAAGTTCCAAGTCAGTCAGAAGATCCTTAAGAACTTCTACTCATGTACAATAGAGAGCATCTTGACCGGCAACATCACCTCCTGGTTTGGGAATAGCACTGCACAAGACCGAAGCAGACTACAAAGAGTGACACGTTCAGCCGAACGCACAATTGGAGGGGGGCTCCCCACCCTCCAGAACATTTACAACAAGCGTTGCAAGGGCAAGGCTAAGAGAATCATTAAAGACTCCAGTCACCCGAACAACTGCCTCTTTGAACTGCTGCGGTCAGGCAAGCGATACCGGAGTCTCAAGGCGAGCACAGAAAGACTCAGAAGAAGCTTCTATCCCCAGGCCATCAGGCTGCTAAACGAACAATGAACACTACACAACAACAACCACCAAACGCACATAGCACACACATCCACACGCACACACTCACTTTAAACAAACACACTGTAGCACCCACTCCACACACTTTTTAGCACACACCCACTTTAAACAAACACACTGTAGCACCCACTCCCCACACTTTATATTTATTGATGAAGGATTGCACTACAACTCGTACACCTTACTGTAAATTGTACCTAAATTGTACCTCATCCCATTTCTGCTTTGCACTATATAGTACTGTACATTAGTACACTGCATAGTATTGTATATTATATGGTAACTCAGAACATTGTACATATGTCTATACCGAACACTGTGACCTCATTTTCTTCTTCTAAATTACATGCTATACTATGTTATTTGATACTATCTTGTCTAGCACAGTCTCTGGAGCGTAACAGTGAGAAGCATTTTGTATGAAAGTATTCTGTACTTCTGTATGACAACTATTAAAGAAACTTGAAACTGAGCACGCTCACACACTAGCAGCCACTTTAACACTCATGCCGCACACACACACACTTATGGCCAGAGGAAAGGCCACTTAAATTAGGATAACATCAGGAACAGTGTATTGCACTACTAAAGCTACCTAGCATGTCCTATATGCTCTGTAAATACTATGTACAGATACCGAGATGGCACACAATGCACCTGTTTATTGCACTGTTGTTTTTTATTGGATTCTATTATATGTTGTACCACTGTATTTTTATTGGATTCTATTATATGTTGTACCACTGTATTGCACATCGTCGCGGGCAAGACCAGCCGCATTTCATTGTATACCTGTATGCCGTGACAATTAAAACTCTTGACTTGACTTGACTTGATAGTGCTAGCTCGCTGTAAACAGGCGACTGACTGGCACGCCTTGGTTGCTTGAGGTTAAAACGGCGTTTTTATAGAGCAACTGGGATGGAGGTTTTTCCTCTTCCGACGACTACATCCCACGACCTGGGTTGGTTATCGACGGATTCTCGTTCATGTCTGGGGGATGATGACGGAATGGATCTGAACATATGTAGAGGGGTCTCACGCCCTGGCGGTGGGCCACCGGGCGCGGTTCGCCCGAACGTCTGGGTGGCGCCTTCTTTTCATGTTAAGATCAACACGCATATCTGCCCTTTCTCCTGGAGTAGGCATGTCGGCGTGGTTAGGGCACAGGACTGGTTCTGGTCACGCTGGTCCGGATCAGTTGAACCCGTTGTCCGCCGGGGATGCAGATCTGCTGTTCTGGTACCCTGAGGGACTTGGGCTTTTTTCAGGGGGAAAAATGCCAGGTCGGTCCGGGTGTCACAGGGTTAAGCGCTATGGAGACCCTGGTTGGGTACGTTTTTACTCAGCACTGTCGTAATGGCTTACGGCCATGCCAACCTGTACACGCTCGATCTCGTCGGATCTCGGCCGCTACACAGGTTGGTCCTGGTTAGTACTTGGTTGGGAGACCGCCTGGGAATACCAAGTACGGTGTGCATAGGGGCTGGTTCTCCATTCTTTTTCGCTCCTCTCTCACGCATGGCGAAGAGGGGCCTGTTGGGGTGGTTTTTGACCTCCTCTGGTGACCCTGTGCTTCCCGTATCGCCGGGCCCGGTCCGAAGTAATGTTTCGTCGACCCGTAGGCCTGGGTTAACCCTTTTTTGAAAAACTGAAACACTTGTACTGCGGTATAGCCGGTGTATACCCGCAGGTGTGTTTTGGAGTTTTTTCTTGAGGGGTTGTTGGAACAACCACCGCATTGGGTAACACCAAGGTGGTTCCCCCGTTCCAGGGGGTCCAGTCCCTTTGGTGGGTCTGGGTCTTCCTTCGCGCTCCGCTGCTACGGCCTTGCCACGGGGTTGGGTTTGCCCTTGACCCCGTGATTCTGGGGGCAGTAACGAGGTTGTTTCCTCCGTTCGTTCCCGGGTGGCATGCGGGTTGTGCGTGTGTGTAGTCGTGGGGTCAAGCCACGGTCTGCTCACCCTGTGCGTTGAGTTGCTTGAGTGCCTCTTCGCACGGTTGGGTCCGTCGCCCTCCCGTGAAGCCCCAATAGGGGGGGTGCCCTCCATTAGGGTGGGTCGGGGGGGCTCGGCCCTCCCTGTTCTGATGGTTGTGGGGGGCTTTCAGCGGGGTGTATTTGTCGGCCGATGGCTCTCGCTCGGCCTCCCTTGTGCAGAGAGTGACGCCGAGCGAGAGCTAATACGATACAGAACGTTAGGTTATGACTATAACCAAGTTCTGTTAGTATAGCGACGCTCGGCGTCCGACGCCGCTGCAGCCCTTGATCTCGCCTTGTGGTGAAAGCTTGGGAAGGAGGCGAGTGGGTGGCCCCACCCCTGCTTATATGGGTAAGCTGATAGGGGTGTGGTCAGACAAATATTGGGATTAAAGGTACATTGTGGTCTTTATTCAGTGCGTGTGCACGTGTGCGAGGACAGTGCAGAGAGTGACGCCGAGCGTCGCTATACTAACAGAACTTGGTTATAGTCATAACCTAACGTTATTTTGACTCACTGTACCCACAGTCTCTTTACCAACATATTCCCCCATTGTATAGTTGTGTTCCCATCGTCATCTAGCGTACACCAAAGAGATTATGATGGTATTTCCCAGACTAATGTGGAAGTCCCCTCTACCTATTCTGCCTATCTCAAGACTAAACCTATCTCACTGTCTTCATGTGGATTAGCAGTGGGATTTTGAAACACTTAACTCAGTAGCGCAGTTACGCCACCAGCAAGCTGGTTACTTCTCCTGACAGCTCTGAAGTGTACCCGAGACAACTGCTCTAGCCGCAACACCACACAAAAATAAGAAATTAAAACAAAAAACAACTCAACAACGCTTTGTTGCTATGCCTACCCAGGGGAAACTCCACAAACTCCTAAAAACCGTCACAACTCTTTTAACAGTGTTCCTCAAATGACACAGGGAAAAAACATTCGTTCTTTTGCCCGCTTTGATCACTTAATGATTTGCCACAACCTAAATATTGTTAGTTACTCATCTTGATAACACACATTATTCTGAAAGACTCAGATATGTTTTAATAACTTAAAAGTCAAACTCAAAGTCTAATTTAGGTATGATTTATCATAGAATACAGTAGCATCAACTGTGAGGGCTTCCCCCCGAAGTCGGATTAAGGTGTGTAGTCCAATTTCATCACCAAACGTAAGTAAACAAATTTGATCTAAGCCAATTACAATGTTCCACTAATACCACAAATCATGTGTAATTGGTGTATGGTCTTGACTTAATCGTGGGAGAACAATGATGTAAGTTATAGCATGCGCCAGGCTTTAGTTTTAGATGCAACACTAAATAAAGTCTAGTTTAAATTGGGATGCGGCACAAAAGTACATTTCAAATGTATGTTAACCCTGCTTTTACTATCAAACCTACCAATTTAATAGAAGCAACAACCTTGTATCTGTTTAAAAGGCTACAGTCAAACATGCAAAGCCGGCTACTCAACATTTACCTTATCTAAAATTGAAAACACAAGTTTTATCAATCAATCAATCAGATTTACTTATATAGCACATTTAACATGACACGTGTCAACCCCAAGTGCTGTACAGAGGGTAGATACATAGATACGTATAGACAACAATCACACTCCGTTGTATGGGAGGGCACACAGGCAAGCACACAGGAAAACAGGGCATGAGTCAGTGAACAGGAACGGCTAGTAGGTCATCTATCGAGGGGGCGAGGAGCCTAATGGAGGTGGGGATGCTGTTCCACAGTCCAGGGGCTGCGACAACACAGGCACGGCCCCCCCTGAGCTTAAGGTTAGACCTCCGGACTGTCAGGAGCCTCTGATCGGCTGACCATTAAGGGTTTTTAAAAACAAATAGGAGAACCTTAAAATCTATCCTGTAGCGTACTGGAAGCTAATGAAGGGAGGCAAGGACAGGGGTGATGTGGTCTCTTTTTTTATTTTCTTTATTATTTTATGTTTATAAATACTGTAAATCTCCCAATTTTTTGTTTTGTTTATATGAAATCATTGCAATACCCTATGATCCCACAAGAAGTGTTACTAAAATACAACAATAATGATCTGTCCACCTCAATTATGACAGATACTGCCCTGCATCCACTCCACAGTCTGTGTACCCGACCTATGTGTGACAATGTAATGATTAACCTCAGCCCGCCACCGTGCAGGGCCTGTTATCAGTTCTCTGTCTCTGTGACCTCAGACATGTGGTTTTGCCTGAAGACACCATCTAAATGTTCGTCTGTAGTTTCAAGTTGAAGTTTCAAGTTTTGTTTATCAATTTATTATGACATACAACTATGACACACAAATCCGACACTGAAATGCCCGGTGTGCACTGACCTCACAGCTCACAATCTCGCCGCGGCCGCAGGAGAGAGGGGAGCCACTCAATCAATACTCACTATTTGCACAGCAGCGCAAGATCAGCATCGAATCACAGATATAATAATAATAATAATAATAATAATAATAATAATGACTTGGATTTATATAGCGCTCTTCATGACACCCAGAGCGCTTCACAGAGTCCATTATTCGGTCATACACAGTCATACCGGTGGTGGTAAGCTACAATTGCAGCCAGAGCTGCCCTGAGGCAGACTCACGGAAGCGTGGCGAATAATCATCGCCTACGGCCCCTCCGACCACCACCAACATTCATTCACATGCATACACATTCATACGAGGCAAGTAGGTTAAGTGTCTTGCCCAAGGACACAACGGCGATGGGATGGACATGGGCTTGAGCTGGATTCGAACCACCAACCCTTATGCGATAACTCAAATCAACGATATAAAGTTTACTATACAAGGTACACGTACATTACAGTAAAGTGCTTGGTTCTGTATAACAATACTTAGCTAAATACTTAATTTAGAATGCAGATGATACAACCCTATAGTTATTTAAATTTAAATCTAGCTCTCAGGGTCAATTTCGCTTTGACCCTTGTGCTGAAAGTGTAATGATTCCCTATGTGTAGATAACGCAGCTAGCCCGCTTGCCTGTTATCAGTCATTGTTCACTTTAATCTGTAGACTATACTGTAAGGACCAAATTTAACTTTTTACAGGGACAAAAATAGAAGATACAGTTTGCTGAGTTTAATTCACTCTTTTTTCTTTAAATCGAATTATGGATCGTCCTAGAAACTGTTTGATGATATAAACTCAGTCTTGTTATGATACAGTCAGACCTTGCTATCCAAATGCCAACAAGATAAGCATTCAAATTAACACAAATTACATCAAACATACTTTTACAAATAACAAAAACTTCAATCTTTCCTCCTCACACACAATGTCTGCAGACCACTCAAATTTATTCAATCATTCATTCCGTCAGCAAAACAGGGAGATAGCAGGGGGGGCTTGTAGGTGTGTGTATAGTAGAGCTGGGCCGTTAACGGCGTTAACGTGCTGCGTTAACGCTATACTAGTATCGCGCGATAATATAATTAACGCATTAATCCAATATTTTTTTTTTTTTTTACATTTTTTTTTTTTTTACCTTTACCCAGGGTAGGTTCGCTGAGCACAGATGCTCTTTTTCAGGAACGCCCTGCTTCACATTCACACAGTTCCATTCACACCTGGGAGCTGCCCAGTACAACCACAGTTGACACCATTGGCCACTGAGCAACTCCACTGGAGCAGTTGATTCAAGCCATGTCACATAGTTCAAGTTTGAAAAGATTCTTTCTGTTTTGCTCCTGAGAGTGTGCTAGATACTGTACTCAGGGCCGCCTCAGGGGGTGTGCGAGCAGTGCGGTCGCACAGGGCCTCGCGGGAAGGGGGGCCTCGCAAAAAAATAATAAAAAAAAAATAAAAAAAAATAATTTTTATTTTTTATTTTTTTTATTTTTTATTATTTTTTTTTATTTTTTTTTTATTTTTTTGCGAGGCCCCCCTTCCCGCGAGGCCCTTTTTCATCACAGACCTAAAATCTAGTTTTGCTTATATGCTTATATATTTCACATTAGACACGTTTGTAGAATGTGTCTGACTTCCTGGCTCTGCAGACTGCAGTTTTCCGGTTTCTGCGGATTTGCTGCTCTACAGATTTTAGGATAGTGTTTCCGGCCCGTCCGCCGACCGCCGTAATACCAAATAGAAGAAGAAGACACACGAGGTAGATAATTCAGCGCTATTCAGAGGAGCGAGGCGAGTGGATGTCTTTTCAAAAGAAGGAGAAGAGAACTTGTGAGCAGATAAATCTGTTAGGCAGCAATATGCCGAAAGGTGTCCAGTCTGCCGGAAAGTACTCGAAGAAGAAGAAGAAGAAGAATTACACCGTGGGCCAAGTCTCCTTCCAACTTCACCATTGGGGCCGGCCGCGCCGCATTCATTGATACTGCGTTATGTGAGTCAACCTATGATTAAATACCCGCCGTGGACCTGTCCTGACCTATCTATCTTTCTCTCTTTCTGGAGCCAAACTGGTCGACTATATATATAGTACTACTAGTAGCTAACTGTGTGTGCCTGCTGAGAGCACCTGGCTGTATGTAGACAGTAGCCGCATAGCTTGTTAGCTGTTAGCTAACGCAGAAGCAAGCTATGCGGCTACTACATGCAGCCAGGTGCCTGATTGAGCTAACTGTTAGCCAGTTAGCTGTTTAGCGTCAGCTGGGAACGTTCGTTTGATGCTATCAGTTAGCCTTGAGAATAGCAGGCCCTGGCACTCTGACTACGACATCATCTTTGACAGAAGATGTAGTCGGGCCTGCACCATGACAAGGCTCTGGCCATAGCTTTGTCCCGACAGCGAGAGGCCTTTCGTCAACGTGGAGACCTGTGTTCCTCGTGCAGGTAAAATGTCATGACATTACCCCACTCTTCCTTCCTTCCCCTCCCGAATGTTTTGTTAATAACAATGTTTTTTTCCAGGCAAAACATATGCTACTTCACAACATTTGGAGATACGACATGTGCTGTGTGTGAATGGTCGTTTGTGTAGCTTGGGTAGCGTTGGGCCGTTGGCCAAAGCTGTGTGTCACGTGGCCTGGTGTCACAGTACCTGGCTAGCCTATTTAGCTGATGTCGGCCATTGGCTCCTTGCTGCTTTGGTTTCTCTGGTATAGACGCTCTTCTTGTTGGATTGTTGATCTTTGTCCTTTTGAATCTCTCATACATGCTATAGTCTCTCTCTAACACACACACACATGACAAACACACATGTTCTCTCTCTCTCTCTCTCTCTTTCTAACACACACAGTCTGCCTATGGCGGCCTTTCTCGATGGCTAGGCTGTGCTCAAGGATCTTCAGTCACAGTGCTCAGGTATTCTGCCACTGTGTACTCTCTGTTTAGGGCCAAATAGCATTTCAATTTCTTTCCAATGTGTCTCTCTCTCTCTCTCTCTCTCTGTACACTGTATATTGACTGTAGAACGGGAGCTCTCTCTCGCTCTCTCTTTTGCTATATGTTGACTGTATCATGCCCCGCCTCGGGCAGCGCTATTATTTAAGAATATGTTGACTGTATTAAAAAAAAAATATATATATATATATTTAAATATATATTTTTTTTTTTTTTTTTTTTTACCTTTGGGGGGGGGGGGGGGGGGGCTCGCGTTAAATCTCGCACAGGGCCTCGCATTTCTCCCAGGCGGCCCTGACTGTACTGTACTGGTAATATTATGTATTTGTGTTAACTTCTGAATAAAACAACTTATTAAACACAAGTACATCTTATTGAATATTATTTTGATATTTCATTACCAATTATCATAGCAAAACAGCTTTTTCAAACAGTCTGTAATGCATTTTGGAAACGGGAGATGGGCTCATGGTGTAATGGGCCACCTGGCCTGAGAAACATAAGGAGGAAAGAAAAAGTAAGGACTTACTTCTGGTCATTATTTGGGTAGAACACACATATTTTGAATGCCTTCGGCATTTTTTTTCTTTTTTTTAGCCATTTTAATCTAGATTAATCTAGATTAAATCCAGGATTGCAGATAGATTAATCTAGATTAAAAAAATTAATCTATGCCCACCTCTAGTGTATAGACAAAAATGACAGAGATGTAATAGTCAAACGTGAGTGTGAGAGAAAGATGTATGTGTTTATCAGCAGAACAAGACAAATGAGATCTTTGTTCTTTCTAGATGTCCATTTCCCATGCACAAACGAGTCTCATCACCACTACCCAGGTCATAGGCCACTCTGCGCTCCACACAGCAACACTTAAGCTCTTTTCAAAATGTCACTCTCACTTTGTTCTCCCACTACCGCTCTCTGGTATGAGATTCGAGCAAAGGTTGTTAGCAGATACTCAGAGCGATACCCATTAAATGAGCCACGGCCCAAAACCCTCTCTGTACATACGGAAATGGAACAATCCAGGTTTTGAAAAACAAAAACTCAAATTTGCGCTGAAGTGTGTGTGTAAAGGGAGATAGGGAGATATGTGTGTATGTAGGATTGATAACACAATCCGCTGTAATAGCTGACTTCACTTCAAACACTACAAAAAATTATATAAATAAAAGAACAGCGTGCACCACTGTGTTATTTTCCTAGCTGGCCAGCATCAATCAATGTAGCCTGTTTACCAAGGCTTCACCTTTACACTGAAAGGGATACATAAATTCAGTAGTCTGTTTACCAAGACCGTATATAGCCTGTCTACCAAGGCTTTTCCTTCACACTGAAAGGAATAAAAAATGCGTAGTCTGTTTACCAAGACCGTATATAGCCTGTCTACCAAGGCTTTTCCTTCACACTGAAAGGAATAAAAAAATAAATACGTAGTCTGTTTACCAAGACCGTATATACAGGGCTCTACAGTGCGACCAAATTGCTCGCATATGCCCCTAAAAATATCTGCGTGCGAACATGCAAAATCAAGTGCTCGCACGGCGTGCAAGTGGGGCTGGCGAGTGTAGAGTACAGCCTCATTCGTCCTTTTTTTTTCTCCGCTGCGAGAATCTTTAAAAAACTACAAGTCCCACAGTTCACAGCCGCATAAACGTTCCAATCACAGTAGCGTTTTCATCACAGACCTAAAATCTAGTTTTGCTTATATGCTTATATATTTCACATTAGACACGTTTGTAGAATGTGTCTGACTTCCTGGCTCTGCAGACTGCAGTTTTCCGGTTTCTGCGGATTTGCTGCTCTACAGATTTTAGGATAGTGTTTCCGGCCCGTCCGCCGACCGCCGTAATACCAAATAGAAGAAGAAGACACACGAGGTAGATAATTCAGCGCTATTCAGAGGAGCGAGGCGAGTGGATGTCTTTTCAAAAGAAGGAGAAGAGAACTTGTGAGCAGATAAATCTGTTAGGCAGCAATATGCCGAAAGGTGTCCAGTCTGCCGGAAAGTACTCGAAGAAGAAGAAGAAGAAGAATTACACCGTGGGCCAAGTCTCCTTCCAACTTCACCATTGGGGCCGGCCGCGCCGCATTCATTGATACTGCGTTATGTGAGTCAACCTATGATTAAATACCCGCCGTGGACCTGTCCTGACCTATCTATCTTTCTCTCTTTCTGGAGCCAAACTGGTCGACTATATATATAGTACTACTAGTAGCTAACTGTGTGTGCCTGCTGAGAGCACCTGGCTGTATGTAGACAGTAGCCGCATAGCTTGTTAGCTGTTAGCTAACGCAGAAGCAAGCTATGCGGCTACTACATGCAGCCAGGTGCCTGATTGAGCTAACTGTTAGCCAGTTAGCTGTTTAGCGTCAGCTGGGAACGTTCGTTTGATGCTATCAGTTAGCCTTGAGAATAGCAGGCCCTGGCACTCTGACTACGACATCATCTTTGACAGAAGATGTAGTCGGGCCTGCACCATGACAAGGCTCTGGCCATAGCTTTGTCCCGACAGCGAGAGGCCTTTCGTCAACGTGGAGACCTGTGTTCCTCGTGCAGGTAAAATGTCATGACATTACCCCACTCTTCCTTCCTTCCCCTCCCGAATGTTTTGTTAATAACAATGTTTTTTTCCAGGCAAAACATATGCTACTTCACAACATTTGGAGATACGACATGTGCTGTGTGTGAATGGTCGTTTGTGTAGCTTGGGTAGCGTTGGGCCGTTGGCCAAAGCTGTGTGTCACGTGGCCTGGTGTCACAGTACCTGGCTAGCCTATTTAGCTGATGTCGGCCATTGGCTCCTTGCTGCTTTGGTTTCTCTGGTATAGACGCTCTTCTTGTTGGATTGTTGATCTTTGTCCTTTTGAATCTCTCATACATGCTATAGTCTCTCTCTAACACACACACACATGACAAACACACATGTTCTCTCTCTCTCTCTCTCTCTTTCTAACACACACAGTCTGCCTATGGCGGCCTTTCTCGATGGCTAGGCTGTGCTCAAGGATCTTCAGTCACAGTGCTCAGGTATTCTGCCACTGTGTACTCTCTGTTTAGGGCCAAATAGCATTTCAATTTCTTTCCAATGTGTCTCTCTCTCTCTCTCTCTCTCTGTACACTGTATATTGACTGTAGAACGGGAGCTCTCTCTCGCTCTCTCTTTTGCTATATGTTGACTGTATCATGCCCCGCCTCGGGCAGCGCTATTATTTAAGAATATGTTGACTGTATTAAAAAAAAAAAATATATATATATATTTAAATATATATATTTTTTTTTTTTACCAAGGCTTCACCTTTACACTGAAAGGGATACATAAATTCAGTAGTCTGTTTACCAAGACCGTATATAGCCTGTCTACCAAGGCTTTTCCTTCACACTGAAAGGAATAAAAAATGCGTAGTCTGTTTACCAAGACCGTATATAGCCTGTCTACCAAGGCTTTTCCTTCACACTGAAAGGAATAAAAAAATAAATACGTAGTCTGTTTACCAAGACCGTATATACAGGGCTCTACAGTGCGACCAAATTGCTCGCATATGCCCCTAAAAATATCTGCGTGCGAACATGCAAAATCAAGTGCTCGCACGGCGTGCAAGTGGGGCTGGCGAGTGTAGAGTACAGCCTCATTCGTCCTTTTTTTTTCTCCGCTGCGAGAATCTTTAAAAAACTACAAGTCCCACAGTTCACAGCCGCATAAACGTTCCAATCACAGTAGCGTTTCCTGTGGTCACGCGACTGGAAACTCAAGTACTGTTTAGCGTCAGCATAGAGAGTCAGTGTCTTGAGTCAGACGATATAGCAATGTCGAAGCCCATTCATTTTTATTTTGCGAGAAAGATAACGGGGAGTGAGAAGTCAGGCAAGGCAGTTAACCAAGATACTGACGCTAGCCAGCATGCTAGCGAAGCTAGCGAGGCTACACCCACTACTACCCCCACTGTAGCACCCGATGTACCCACTGTAGCTACACCCAATGTACCCACTGTAGCTAACGAAGCTACACCCAATGTACCCACTGTAGCTAACGATGCTACACCCACTGGAGCCGGAGGGAAGACGTACAAATTTAACGTGAATTGGCTAAAGATTTTCCCATGGCTAGAGTTCGAAAACAATCACATGTTTTGTAAATATTGCAGAGGGCAGAAACAGGCAGGCAATACGCCCTTTGTGTCGGGAAACCCGTACCTGAAAAGAGATTCAGTAGTAAAACACAACGTCTCGCGGCGGCACATCGAGTGTAGAGATTTGTACATATTGAGAGAGGAGAGACCGTCCGGCACGGTGTCAGCTGCCTTGGGGAGGCAAGTACTGATATCAGAGCAGGAGACGAGGAGATAGCTAAAAATAAAAATGAACATAGCGTACTTCATCGCAAAAGAAGAAGAACCGTTTGTGAAATTTGGCCCGCTGATCAGACTCCATAAAAAAACGGGCTCGACATTAACCCCACTTATGACAATGACGTGAGATGTGCGGAGATGATCGGGCAAATTGCCGACATGATGAGAGAGAGCCTGTCAGCGAAGCTGAAAGCCGCGAAATATTTGTCTGTTCTCATTGACGGAGACACAGATATATCTAACACGGAATGCGAGATCGTTTACGTGCGCTTGTTGGAGGATGGGAAGCCTGTCAATCTCCTGGTCGGCCAACAGACCCTTGAACACTCCCATGCCATTGGTAAGTTGTTTATCTTTATATGCTTTATTCTTGTGTACAGTTTAATCAATCAGTAATGAGATATAATTTTGTTTGTCAGAAAGACTTTTGTTGTTTTGTATAATTGTTTTTTGTTTTGTCAATCAAGGTGTTTTGGATGCCACCAAAGCAGCATTTCATGCTGATTGCCCAGAAGAGGATGGAGGGGCCGGGTCATGGATGAAGAAATGCATTTCCTTTGGGGCAGATGGTGCCTCTGTGAACATGGGCCACCGTGGGGGAGTGATTGCCCTCCTGCAGAGAGAGGCAGGGAGGCATATAATCCCAATCCACTGTATGCCACATAGGTTTGTAACTAATAAAACATTTTCCTGTATATGATTTAGTTTTATTTGCTAGCAGATAATGTTAAACTATTATAGATTGATTGATTGAAAACTTTATTAACAGATTGCAGAATTGGGTAATACAGTACGGCTCAATACAAACCCTTTCACAGGCTAGAGCTGGCAATATTGACGATCCAGAAAAAAGAGCCAAAGGTGTCCGTTGTCTACGATCTTCTCCATCTTATATGGAAGACGTATCACTTGAGCGGAAAATCAAAAAGAGAGCTCTATTCTCTTGGGCAAGAGCTCGGTGTGGATATCTGCACACCATCTAGCGTCAAGGGAACTCGCTGGATCCCCCATGTCCACAGAGCCCTCAAAGTCTTCCTGTGGCATGGACAAGACAAGGACCTTGCCACTGACGAAGGCCAGTACTCAATTGTTCTGCAGCACATGGAGCACCTGGCTGTAGCAGCAATATCACCAGAAGTGCAAGGGCGGGCAAAGAAGGTCAGTTTAACAGTCAATTTAATAGTAAAAAAAAAAAATAGGTTAACACTAACTAACTAACTAACACTAACCCTTAACACTTTTGTGCATTTATTTACTCACTAAACAGATAAAGCGGGAAATGGAGAATGCACTCTTTTGTGTATTCTGCCATTTCCTCTCAGACATGTTTGAGGAGCTATCCTCACTTAGCCTCACCCTGCAGAGGAATGACCTCATCCTTCCCCAAGCCACGTCAGCGTTGAGGAAGACAGTGACCAGACTGGAGGCATTACAGTTTAGGGCAAAGGCGGGAGGCATGCTGGAGAAGATCCAGACCATGCTTGCTCAGCAGCAGGGTGATGAGAAGAGATTCCAGGTGTGTTACTGAATCAATGTATTCATTGTATACTATAATGGAACAATTTAAGGATAAGGAGGGAAATGCAGTGGAGAAGTCTTTAAAAAGATTGTGTGTGTGTGTTATTTCTGTAAAGGGAATAACGCTGAAGGGGAATCTGAGCGGCTTCACGGACCTCACCCATCCCCAGCTGAAGCAACACATCAAGGCGGCCATCAACATCGGCGTGAATGAACTTAAAGCCAGGTTTGGTGGTCTGCTGAAGGATGAGGGTGTCCAGACCCCACTGGACTCTTTCAAAGTGCTCAACCCTGACACATGGCCAGAAGACCAGACCAGCCTTCTCACCTTTGGTGATGATGGTGTGGCAGACCTGGTGAGGCATTTCACGGAGCCTTTAGAGAGGTAAGAATTTATTTGACACTGCATATGAGACAATGTTATGTTTGCATATGTGTATATGCAATGTGCAAATGTGTATTATATGTTTGCAAACTCACTTGCTCTGTTCAATCCTGCAGATCAGGGTGCAACATGGCTGAGATACAGGATGAGTGGCAGGGGCTGAAATACCTGGTCAGCAACAATGCTGGTGCTGCCCATTTCAGCCGCCCAGTGTGAGCGAGGCTTCTCTGCGCAAAACCGCATAAAGAGTTCGAAAATAAGCTGCCTTGGGGTCTCCACCACCGAAGATCTGATGAGGATCAGCCTGGAGGGGCCTTCTGTCGAGGAGTATGATCCCACTCCTGCCATGGACTACTGGCTGTCCTCCAAGCGTGCCAGACAACCAAACTATAAAAGCAACTGGACAACCAATATCCTTTGTGTTTAGCACACACACACACAGTGTGGGCCAGTGACTTTGGTGCTATTGCACAGTTCTGTTCCCAGAACATGCACATACAAGAGTACTACTATGTACATTTATTTTTATTTAAAAAAAATTGAGTTTGTTTAGCACACACACAGTGTGGGCCAGTGACTTTGGTGCTATTGCACAGTTCCGTTCCCAGAACATGCACATACTATGTACATTTATTTAAAAAAAATTTAGTTTGTTTAGCACACACACACACACAGTGTGGGCCAGTGACTTTGGTGCTATTGCACAGTTCCGTTCCCAGAACATGCACATACAGAGTACTACTGTACTATGTACATTTATTTTTATTTAAAAAAATTTGAGTTTGTTTAGCACACACACACAGTGTGGGCCAGTGACTTTGGTGCTATTGCACAGTTCCGTTCCCAGAACATGCACATACAGAGTACTACTATGTACATTTATTTTTGTTTAAAAAATGTGAGTTTGTTTAGCACACACAGTGTGGGCCAGTGACTTTGGTGCTATTGCACAGTTCCGTTCCCATTCAAACATGCACATACAGAGTACTACTATGTACATTTATTTTTGTTTAAAAAATGTGAGTTTGTTAATAAACTCGGTTACTAGAAAAAAATTCACTGTGCTCCTAAATTTCTTTGTGTGCTCCTAAATTTATTTGTGTGCTCCTAAATTTTTTCATTTAGGAGCACCTGTGCCCCTAGTGAAAAAGGTTAGCGTAGAGCCCTGATATAGCCTGTCTACCAAGGCTTTTCCTTCACACCGAAAGGAATAATAATAAAAAAAAATTTAATAAAAAAAAGAAAACAAAATAATAAAAACCGCACCAATTTGACCAGATTAGCCCAAAGCAAACCATTCAAACAATACAATACATGAACTCATTATCCAATACTGTAGGTTTTTTTGGAGGAGAGGCCCGGAGTACTCACAGAACGAAAATACTGAACTCGGAGCCAAAAACATATGTCAGCAAGATGTTTGCTTACCTTAATCCTGGTCTCTGAATTCAGTATTCACCATCGATGAGCAGCCCCGTTGTTCCTTGGCCTCTTGACCTCTCCTGGCTGTAAGCTCGCCATTAATGTGGGATCATTTGGTGTTCCTCGAATCAGGACAAAAGGATATCGAATATTAGACACAGGACAATGAGTTCCAACATCATGTATGGTATTTATTGAATAATCAGAAAGCATAATTACATGAATTATCGGGTGGTCCATGGATCACAGACAAGCTTGTTGACAGCAATGCAGTGTATAGCAGAGTCGCCAAAGAGCCCTCCTCCCTCTATTCTAGATGGTCTGATATACTGTCCACCCTAGGGTGTCTTTGCTGGCTGACCAATCAAGTGTGAGACACCTGTGTCCTTTCCCATATGATCCAGCGAGGACCAGGTCATAGTTATGTAACAAGAAAATAAACAGGCATCCCTCCCGGACCGGCCAGCCACCTTGCTGGAGATAAGGGGGCCCCTGTAACCTTGGCCAAAAAGCCTCTAAATGTAAAGGGAAACATAGTGTCCTCCAATGTTTATGATACTGATTGTACTGTAATCCTATTTATCAATGACTTTTAACTTAATCAATGTTCCTAATTAACTAATATATTTATATATGATATGAGCCTAAAGTCTGACGTTAATTTCCGACACTTGCGGGATGCGTGTATACTTTCGACAACAAATGTTTGTTTCCGCATTCAAGTTTTGCGCTCTGATTGGCCAGGTCATGTGCCATGTGCGCCAATCGTGGGACAGCAAGTTCTGCGCCTATTTCCGGGTCTAACAGCCTGCAAACATATATATCTATGCTGCAAACTACCTGGCGTTCTATCGCCATGCTCTAAGACAAACTCTAACCTTAACCAACTTCGAAAGAGTGCCTAAGCTTAACCGTCGAAAGAAGGCAGGCGTTCTATCGCCATGGTCATGCTGGACCTACAAAAGGCCTTCGACACTGTCAATCACACCATTCTGATTGACAAGCTAAAAGCAATTGGTTTTGATAGTCTATCAGTGAGCTGGATGCAATCCTACCTGGAGGGGAGAGAGCAGATGGTGGAGGTAAACGGTACCCTATCCCCCCCCTCACAGTGAGCTGTGGTGTTCCACAAGGAAGCATACTAGGTCCGCTACTGTTCCTAATTTATGCAAATGACATGTCGTCAGCTTGTGACTGCAACTTGTTCCTGTTTGCGGACGACTCAGCCCTGCTGGTCTCTGACAAGAACAAGTTACAGGTTGAAAAAGCCCTCAGCTCAGAACTAGGCAAAATCTGCATATGGCTCAAACTATCATTACACATGGGCAAAACAGAGTCCATTCTCTTCGGTTCAAATAACAAACTCAGCAAGAACGACGGCTTCTCAGTTACAGTGGGTGACAATATTGTCACAAGGAAAGAAGATATTAAACACGTTTCGCAATTATGCCACATCAATGTGGAACGCCCTACCCAAAGCTGTTGTCGTATATTCTATACAATACCTAAGGTAATTTGCAGCACAATGAGGTTGTTAACTGGAATGAGGAAAAGGAGAGTGATAGAAACATGGTCTCCTCCCCTGACTTAGTCAGATGAGAAATAAACGTGCAGTCCAGACAAAAGGAACTATATTTCAACTCAACTGATTTATTTTCCAAAGGGCCCAAGGTGGATTAGCAATCAGTTACATACAGGAATTATTCATCATAATACATGATTGTACAAAAGGTTTGATGAGGTTTATATAATCAAAATAGCCCAGACACAGTGGCTTCTTCACATCAAGACAGTTCTGCACATAAATAGTAGTCATGTTATGTATGAAACGAGAATGTACTAAGCCATACACATGGGCACAACCTGGTCTAAGGTAGGAATAGTGAAGTTCGCAGACGACACAGTGGTGGTGGGGCTGATCTCAGACAACGACGAGAAGGCCTACCGAGAGGAGGTTGAGGTACTGGAACGTTGGTGCCAGGACAACAGCCTGCTCCTGAACATTGGTAAAACCAAGGAGCTGATCGTGGATTATAGGAGAGGACAGCAGGAGACACACACACCACTGATGATTAACAGGGCTACCGTGGACAGGGTGAGCAGCTTCAAGTACCTGGGGGTCCACATCTCAGAGGATCTGACATGGTCAACACACATAGACACAGTAGTAAAGAAAGCGAAGCAGCGCCTCTACCACCTGAGACAGTTAAGGAAGTTCAGAGTATCGGGGAAGATACTCCAGTCCTTCTACTCAGGAGCTGTAGAGAGCATCTTGACCGGAAACATCACTGCCTGGTATGGGAACAGCACGGCACAGGACAAGAAGGCCCTACAGAGAGTGGTGCGCTCAGCCGAGCGTACCACGGGTATTGCGCTACCTCCCCTGCAGGCTCTATACAACAAGAGGTGCAAATCCAGAGCCTGCAGGATAATGAAAGACCCCCACCACCCCAATAACAGCCTGTTCCAGCTGCTGAGGTCAGGCAGACGCCTGCGAACCCCAGCTACTAGGACGGAGAGGCTTAGGCTAAGCTTCTTCCCCCAGGCCATCAGAGCCTTGAACAATGAACATTGAGAGTCACAGAAACTGAACTATCCACACACAAGCACACACTAGCACATACACGACACGCACGCTGAGCACGCTCACACACTAGCAGCCACTTTAACACTCATGCCGCACACACGCACACTTATGGCCAGAGGAAAGGCCACTTAAATTAGTATAACATCAGGAACAGTGTATTGCACTACTAAAGCTACCTAGCATGTCCTATATGCTCTGTAAATACTATGTACAGATACCGAGATGGCACACCATGTACCTGTTTATTGCACTGTTGTTTTTATTGGATTCTATTATATGTTGTACCACTGTATTTTTATTGGACTCTATTATATGTTGTACCACTGTATTGCACATCGTCGCGGGCAAGACCAGCCGCATTTCATTGTATACCTGTATGCCGTGACAATTAAAACTCTTGACTTGACTTGACTTGAATCTGTACATGTTACTCTAGCCAACAATAATGAGTCCATGATTCTACTCACATGTATAACAGCACATTCTCTGGTGGATGGATAGAGGCTCAGCCTGACCCCCTGGGGACGGGTCGGTGGGCTGGCCTCTCTCTCTCCTCTACATTCTTATTTATACTCTGATTTCCCCCAATAGTAGCACATTATTCTAATAATACGTTGGTCCAATCAGCTTTCTTAATTCTATATATGGAGTTCTCCTCAGATAATCTTCTGGGGGAGGCGGTCCGCCCCCCCTGATTTCCTCTGTGGGGGCTAGCTGGCCCCCCCCTCCTCGATCTCCTTGCCGGTGTCTTCCTTCAGTGAACAGAGGGGGGGTCTGCTGGTGGCCCCCGTCGGTGTGGCCTCTTGATGAGTACAGAGGAAGGCGCTTTTGATGACCCCCCTCCTTGGCTGCTCAGGTCTCCTCTGAATGAATCCAACACTTTAACATTCCTTCGTGTACCATTTTGATTTTCCAATGTACATGGTTCATGCAATGCACCTATAGACTTCTAATATCACCCCAGTACAGTCATTGCTTCTAGGCTGATACCAAACTCCACAGGAGACCGCACCAACCTTTATTTACCAGACTGAATCTTTATAATATAACTGTGATAAATATACCAGGATTTATAACAAGAGTGAAATAACACTATTACTTTCATAATCAGGTGACATTCTAAATGGTATTCTTCTTTGTAAGTTATGTAACAAAGGTAGCAGACAGGGGTAGGTGGAAGGTGCAATATGGTTGTACAAATAATCAAACACACAGTCAAACAGCTTTAGCTCCCCGCTGGACAATGGCCAGGGGCATTTATTTAAACAAAACAGAAAATTAAGAAACAAACAAAAATCATACTGGCTCCCAGTGAAGCACCGAATTGTCTTTGCTATAGTCCAGTCTTTAACTAGGCCGGGCCGCTGTCCGGCTTACCGGCTGTTTAACTCATGGTTTGGTTGTCTCCCCACAGCTCTCCCACTCTCCATTCCAAGACACCCTCTGATGTTCTTGGTCTGTCCTCTTTGAGAGGCATGCTGATTGCTAATTGAAAGACAGCTGTGTGTGTGTGTCTGCATGTGTGCAGCTGTCAGTCTTCTTCTCTCCATTGGGGGGAGCCAACAGGCAGGAACATAGCATCCATTGATCACCATTCCCCACAGCCCCTTACATACCCCCCCCTTCAGTCCCTGCTTGGGAGAGGCAAATAAGGTCCAGAGGGCATCCCTCCGGGACAGGGCGTCTGCGTTCCCGTGTTTGGCTCCCGACCTGTGGATCACAGAGAAGTCAAACTCTTGCAAGGAAAGAAACCATCTACCGACTCGAGCATTTGTCTCCTTCTTTTTGGACATCCAGACTAGGGGTGCATGGTCAGTTACGAGAGAGAAATGTCGGCCCACCAGATAATATCTGAGACGCTCCAGTGCCCACTTGATAGCCAGTCCTTCCTTCTCTACCGTAGCATATCCTTGCTCCCTTTGGTTCAGCTTCCTACTGATGTAGAGTACTGGATGTTCCTCACCTCGTATCTGTTGAGAGAGTACGGCTCCTACTCCCACCTCTGATGCATCCGTTTGCACGATCATCTCCTGTGTGAAATCCGGGGTGACCAGAACGGGCCGTGCACAAAGTGCCTCTCTGAGACCCTGGAACGCCTTCTCTGCCCCTTCCGTCCATTCCACCATGAGGGGCTTGGTGGCTTTGGTTAGGTCTGTGAGGGGAGCAGCTATAGAGGAGTAGTTAGGGATGAAACGAGAGTAATAGGAGGTAAGTCCCAGGAATGTCTTTACCTGTCTCTTAGTTGCTGGTCGGGGCCACTCTTCAATAGACTGAACCTTACGCTCCTGTGGTTTCACATTTCCTCGTCCGATGGTGAAACCCAGGTATTCAGCCTCCTCCAAACCAAGCTTGCACTTCTTTGGATTGGCTGTTAAACCTGCTTTGCGGAGAGCCTCCAATACCGCGGCAAGCCTGTCCAAGTGGCTCTCCCAGTCCTCACTGTGGATTACCACATCATCCAGATATGCAGCTGCATACTCACGGTGAGGTCTCAACACTTTGTCCATTAGCCTTTGGAAGGTGGCTGGGGCTCCATGCAGGCCAAAGGGCAACACAGTGTATTGGTACAGCCCTGTGGGGGTAGCAAACGCAGTCTTCTCCCTGGAGTCAGCTGCTAGAGGCACCTGCCAATACCCCTTGGTTAGATCCAGGGTGCTGATGTACCGGGCCTCCCCCAGCCGGTCAATCAGCTCGTCAACCCTAGGCATGGGATAGGCATCAAATTTAGATACTTCATTAAGCTTCCGAAAATCATTACAGAACCTTTTTGTGTTGTCTGGCTTAGGGACCAGGACAATCGAGCTAGCCCATTCACTATAGGACTCCTCTATGACGCCCAGTGTCAGCATCTTCTTGACCTCTTCTTCAATGATGACCCTCGTGGCTTCTGGGGTTCTGTAAGGCCGCATTTTCACCTTCCGACCCGGCTCTGTCTGGATGTGGTGTTCCACCAGGGTGGTCTGGCCTGGTACACTGGAGAACACACCTGAGGCTCTCTGCACCAATTCCTTCATCTGCTGCAGCTGCATTTTTGAGAGCCCTGGCCCATACGTCACCTCGACACCTTCATCCCTTGGTGAGGAGTAAGGGAAGACACAAGGAGAAACACAAGATACCAGCACATCTCTGGCATACCACATCTTAAGCAGGTTGACATGATAGATTTGAATAGGCTTTCGGCGTCCTGGCTGGCGCACTTTGTAGTTAACTGGGCCTACCCTTTCGGCCACCTCATATGGTCCGTGCCAGGAGGCCAGAAACTTGTGGTCAGTGGTGGGTACCAGTACCAACACTTTGTCCCCAGGTTGGAACTCACGTGGCTGTGCACCCCTATTATAGACCCGTCATTGGGCTTCCTGGGCTTGTGACATATGTTCCCTTACTGTAACTGAGGGGTACAATTCCCTGACTGTATTGAGAGTATGGTATTATTAAACCACTACTTAGTTATGTACTTTAATTACTGGCCATACAGTACACGGTATATCTGGTGAACACCCACACAAGAATACAACAATGACAAAGAAAGTTCTATTTTGAGGGATTTATTATTATAGTAAGCAACGATAGGTTACAGAATGAGAATTATGAATTGCGCTTATATGGCGAAGACACTTAAGTAGGTCAAGAGCGTAAGTCCAGGAGCATAATAAGACGGGTAGAATTGACACCACCTGTAGCATAAGAATTACATAAGGCACACTCGTAGTCAGCTGGAGATACTAAGGGGGTTCCCTCCGGTTGTAAGCCAGCAGGGTAGGAGAATGTTCGGAAGCAAGAGTCTGGATCAACGAAGAATAAAGAAGCTCCAGCTACGGGAGGCAGTACATTACTCCCTTGATCGGCAGACAAAATAATCCAGTATGCGCGACAGCATGGATGAAAGCCAGCCAGCCTCTTCCTAGAGACGGGCTCGAGTGATGCTCCTCACGGGTAGATCCCACACAGCAGTGGGGTAGACGGTTCTCTGCTCCAGCAGCCACAGTACCAAAAGCAATATAATCCAGCCGGAAAAGGCTCTGCATTCGCCGGTGTAGATTCTCCTGTGCACTATACTTCACATTAACTATGTTGAACTTGACGTTATTTCACCAAGCTCTGACACTTTTACTATCCTATTCGCACGCGGTTCTAAGTGCTCTATTTAGACGCAAGGTTGCTCACTTCACTTGGTCGTTGACTCGTGGTGAAGGCTTTAACGTTAAGACGATATGTTACTTTGAACGAATGATGAACTGAATGAACTGATACTTGAACGAAGTGCTGCTGTTTCCACCTGCGCCGTATTTATACGTAAGGTGAATAATCTAGTGCCAACCTCAGTTCTGTCTCGTATTACTGCGCAAACCTGGACATGTTGAGACAAGTCTTGGCGGTGGCTTTGAACTCGCCATTGGGGGTATGGTCGTTGGCGCCTAGGGGTCGCTGTTCAATAGGAGAACGAATATTATGGTCTGGCTTGTACCTAGGTAAAGGGATATTCCGTGTATATGTACAAAGAATATACAAGGGATATCAGACGATATACAAATTTATTATACAATATATCTCAAGTAATAAATATATATATTCGGTTTAATCTGACCCTTTGTAACAGCCGCCTCCTAATTAGTCCGCACCTAATTAGATAAGCAGAGACAGATTAACCGTCTTGTCCACTACTCAATGTCCGTTGTGAGGAGTAGGGCAATTCACAAAGTCAGTGGGTCATGATCGTCAGCAAGGGAGTCAGGGAGCCTTGGCAACTCTATCAGCCTCGCCACGGGTCGGGTGTATGTCCGTCCCTGGACAAGAACTTCTGCCGCTCTGACCTTTCCGTCGGCACCAGTGATCACTTTGCTTACGCGGCCGGCCGGCCACGCAGCTCAGGGTAGTGACTGGTCTATGATCATGACGATTGTGTCCACTTTTAAGTTGTCCCTGTCCTTGACCCGCTTCTGACGGGCTGGACGGGATGGAGGGGGGCTTAGGAGGAAGCGGGCCTGAGACTGGTTGATCTGTGCTTGGCTGTGCCTCCACATCCTCCGTCTGTTCCTCTTGTTTGGTCTGTACCCCGTCTGAGGAGGGGCCGGTTCCGGCCGCCCCATCAAGGAGTCGCTTGGGGTGCTGGGTTCGAGGTCAGCTACGTCTGGAGCGCAGCTGAGGGGGGTGGAGTTCCGAACTCCCTCTTGTGCCCACGGTTCTCTCACAGGCCTCTCGCCTAATGTCAATAGCCTCTCAACGGGCTGTACGAGAGAGTGGTCGGTGTCGCTCGCCTTTGTGTGCAGGCAGCGTGTAGACGTGGGTTTACTGTCAAGTCCGTAGAGGGGGCCCTGGAGCGTCCACCCCAGTCGGGTCTGAACCGCGACTGGGCATCCTTTGGGTCCGATGTGGGCCGCCTCAATTGGGAGAATGAGGTCCGCGTGGTCGGAGCCGATGAGCAGGGTCAGTGTGGCGCCGTCGATAAGCGGTATAGGTAGTCTGCGTAGGTGCACGTACTTCGCCATCAGCTGTGGGATGGGGTAGGTGTACTGTGACAGGCCTATGTCGTGGCTGGTGAAGACGTTGGTAATACTATACTGCTTCTCGGGCTGGTCCACCGCTGCTATCTTGAAGGAGACATTTTCACCCTTTATGGTCTTCTGGTCTCTTCTGATGGTACGTATTGTCATTGTTCCTTTGGCACCCCGCAGACCCAGCTGGGCTGCGGCGGAAGCGAGGAGGAGAGTCTTTTCAGACCCATCGTCTAGGACGGCGTAAGTGTCCAGGACCTTGTCCTCGTAGCTCAGGAGCACTCTGACCACTTTGATGAGCACTCGGGGGGTCTCGCTATGCTGGTCTATATGGAGCACTCCTGTTGGTCGGTTGCCTTGGATCTTCTGGAGTGGTGCCGACTCGCGGTCGTCCGAGTAGCACCGTGACTCCCAGTGTCTGCTGTAGCAGTCGGTACACCAGGGGGCGGTCTGGTGGATCTTCGGTACTGGTGCCACCGCCTCGGCCTGGTACATTACCGTGACGGGCCCACTTTGTTGTCCTGGCGGACGCCTGTTGATGTCATGCAGGACCTCCAAGTGGGCGCCGCCGCACCTGCTGCATTTCTTCTTCAAACGGCACTCAGCTGCCATATGGCTGCGCGCGCAGCGGAAGCAGCGGCGGTGGTCTTTGATCCACTGACTCACCTCGTCCGTGGTCAGCTTCTTGAAAGGGTCACATTGATACAGCCGATGTTCCCCTTCACAGTACTGGCATTCAATCTTCCACTCCTCTTTCGTCGCGGGGGTGTTGTGGTTCTTGTGCTGCGGTACTGATTCGGCTTGGTGCATAACGGTCACCGACCGGCGGTTATCGTTAGATCTCCGAGGTCCATCTCTTGGGCTTGGTCCACTCCACACGAACGTATCCAGTCGTAGGCTGCTGACTTCTCTCGCGAGGAAGTCAGATAAGTCTAGGAGGGATGCCTCTGGGCCGTTGGGGTCGCGGTGGTCTCTCTGCCGCCGAAAGCGCTCTTGGCGGGCTGGAGGGAGCTTCTCTAATATCCGTTCTACATTAGAGTTAGCATACAGTTCATATATCCCTTTCTCCTTTTGGGACCCCAGCATCCCTACCAGGGACTGTACCTTGATAGAGAGGTCATCCAATGCTCTATTGTCTCTGGCTGGGGGGAGGCGGTCGATATCTCTTATTTCCTGTATCACGTAGTCCCATATGCGTCCATAGCGCTGGTCGAGGGCCACTAGAGCCGCGGAGTATGGGGTGCTTGAGTTGGAATATGCCAGCGCTATATTATGCGCTCTGGGCACCTTGAGATGCTTGAGGAGGATGGCATATTTGTATGACTCATCGGGGACGTCGGACATCATAGTCTCCAAGCACATCCGTAATTCCGTGTACTGTGCTCTATCCTCGCGCGTAAAGTCTGGGAACGTCGGTGTGCCAAGGTACGATGCCATGGATGGCTGGCACATCGGTGAGCGTTGGGGAAGAGGCCTCCTGGGCGAGTCTCCCCATACGTGTTGTCGTGGGTTGGTACTTGGTGGGTACCAGGGGCCGGGTACCCAGGTGCTGTTCCTCGGTGCTGACTGTACGTCAAACTCACCCGTGAGTTGGGTCGGGGGTTTGTAGTGCAGTGGCTCGGGGCTGACGTCGGGGCTGTACTGGGCCTCCTGGTCCAGAGTACATTGCTGCTGGTCGGCTTGACATTCCTCCTCTTCCTCTTCCTCTGCTAGGTCCTGGAGTCTTCTAGTCAGTCTCTCGGCTACGTAGGCCGGTTCTTCCCGGTTGCTGGGTCTCGTATGGACCGGTCGGGGAGGGGGTTCGGAGACGTGGACAGGATCCTCCTGTTGGCGGGGTCCCGGGTCGCTTGGTCGGGTAGGGGAATGTGCCCTAGACCCTTGTCGTGATGATCTCCGGGAGCTCCGTGCGGAGAGAGGGGGTGTCGCCATGGCGATCAATTGTTCTACCATCTGCGCCTGCAGCCGGTCGCGCTCTGCTTCGCGCTGGGCATGGGCGGCGTCGCGCTGTGCTTCGCTTTGGGCATTGGCGGCGTCGCGCTGCGCATTGGCGCTGGCATGGGCGGCGTGGAGCTGTGCATTGGCGGCGTCGCGCTGTGCATTGGCGGCGGCGTGCTGCGCATCGGCGCGGCCTCTTTCAATGTTCTCTTCCGTCTGAAGGCGTCTGGTCTCCAGTCTTATGCGGTCGTCTTCACTCCTTTGTTGCGCCTGGAAGCGCTCTCGTTGGTCTGCAGCTTGTTCGCGCTCGCTTGTCTGTTGCGCTTGAAGTCGATCGCGTTCACCCTGAAGTCGATCACGTTCGGTGGAGGCTGCCAGGGTGGCGATGAATGCCTGCGCCAGCATCTTGTCCGCTTCGCTGGGGGAAGACACCGACGGAGGTGATCGGCTTCTGGCAGTGCTCGTTGGAGATCTGTTCTCTGGGCGCGCCTCGAGGTCCGTCTCCTGGGCGCGCTTCTCTTCTGGTAGTGGGTCGGGTTCTGTCCCTGGAGCGCTTTCTTTATCCTGGAGCTCTCTGCGGACCGTCCCGTTGACGTTGTCTGGGGGTATAGTCATGTCATGTCCCCCCTGGTCCCCCCCGTGGGCTTGGTCAGTTTCGTTAGAACCCACTGGGGTCTCTACTGGCAGGGTCGTCTGGTCGGTAGGATTTGACATGCTTTGACTATCCGCTTTATTTATTTTATCCGCATTTAACGTCTTTATAAAGCTAGGTATTAGACTGACGGCGTATGCCTCTAGATAGGGAGGTGGCTGACGTCTGCGCTGCGGGCGTTCTAGCTCGGGAGAGCTGCTTGGGGAGTGTTCACCGCTGGCCATGGTTAATATCAATATTATATTTAGATATTACACTGATACCCTCCGGCTCGAAGGACCAATTGTAACTGAGGGGTACAATTCCCTGACTGTATTGAGAGTATGGTATTATTAAACCACTACTTAGTTATGTACTTTAATTACTGGCCATACAGTACACGGTATATCTGGTGAACACCCACACAAGAATACAACAATGACAAAGAAAGTTCTATTTTGAGGGATTTATTATTATAGTAAGCAACGATAGGTTACAGAATGAGAATTATGAATTGCGCTTATATGGCGAAGACACTTAAGTAGGTCAAGAGCGTAAGTCCAGGAGCATAATAAGACGGGTAGAATTGACACCACCTGTAGCATAAGAATTACATAAGGCACACTCGTAGTCAGCTGGAGATACTAAGGGGGTTCCCTCCGGTTGTAAGCCAGCAGGGTAGGAGAATGTTCGGAAGCAAGAGTCTGGATCAACGAAGAATAAAGAAGCTCCAGCTACGGGAGGCGGTACATTACTCCCTTGATCGGCAGACAAAAGCAGCAGCTATAATCCAGTATGCGCGACAGCATGGATGAAAGCCAGCCAGCCTCTTCCTAGAGACGGGCTCGAGTGATGCTCCTCACGGGTAGATCCCACACAGCAGTGGGGTAGACGGTTCTCTGCTCCAGCAGCCACAGTACCAAAAGCAATATAATCCAGCCGGAAAAAGCTCTGCATTCGCCGGTGTAGATTCTCCTGTGCACTATACTTCACATTAACTATGTTGAACTTGACGTTATTTCACCAAGCTCTGACACTTTTACTATCCTATTCGCACGCGGTTCTAAGTGCTCTATTTAGACGCAAGGTTGCTCACTTCACTTGGTCGTTGACTCGTGGTGAAGGCTTTAACGTTAAGACGATATGTTACTTTGAACGAATGATGAACTGAATGAACTGATACTTGAACGAAGTGCTGCTGTTTCCACCTGCGCCGTATTTATACGTAAGGTGAATAATCTAGTGCCAACCTCAGTTCTGTCTCGTATTACTGCGCAAACCTGGACATGTTGAGACAAGTCTTGGCGGTGGCTTTGAACTCGCCATTGGGGGTATGGTCGTTGGCGCCTAGGGGTCGCTGTTCAATAGGAGAACGAATATTATGGTCTGGCTTGTACCTAGGTAAAGGGATATTCCGTGTATATGTACAAAGAATATACAAGGGATATCAGACGATATACAAATATTATACAATATATCTCAAGTAATAAATATATATATTCGGTTTAATCTGACCCTTTGTAACAGCCGCCTCCTAATTAGTCCGCACCTAATTAGATAAGCAGAGACAGATTAACCGTCTTGTCCACTACTCAATGTCCGTTGTGAGGAGTAGGGCAATTCACAAAGTCAGTGGGTCATGATCGTCAGCAAGGGAGTCAGGGAGCCTTGGCAACTCTATCAGCCTCGCCACGGGTCGGGTGTATGTCCGTCCCTGGACAAGAACTTCTGCCGCTCTGACCTTTCCGTCGGCACCAGTGATCACTTTGCTTACGCGGCCGGCCGGCCACGCAGCTCAGGGTAGTGACTGGTCTATGATCATGACGATTGTGTCCACTTTTAAGTTGTCCCTGTCCTTGACCCGCTTCTGACGGGCTGGACGGGATGGAGGGGGGCTTAGGAGGAAGCGGGCCTGAGACTGGTTGATCTGTGCTTGGCTGTGCCTCCACATCCTCCGTCTGTTTCTCTTGTTTGGTCTGTACCCCGTCTGAGGAGGGGCCGGTTCCGGCCGCCCCATCAAGGAGTCGCTTGGGGTGCTGGGTTCGAGGTCAGCTACGTCTGGAGCGCAGCTGAGGGGGGTGGAGTTCCGAACTCCCTCTTGTGCCCACGGTTCTCTCACAGGCCTCTCGCCTAATGTCAATAGCCTCTCAACGGGCTGTACGAGAGAGTGGTCGGTGTCGCTCGCCTTTGTGTGCAGGCAGCGTGTAGACGTGGGTTTACTGTCAAGTCCGTAGAGGGGGCCCTGGAGCGTCCACCCCAGTCGGGTCTGAACCGCGACTGGGCATCCTTTGGGTCCGATGTGGGCCGCCTCAATTGGGAGAATGAGGTCCGCGTGGTCGGAGCCGATGAGCAGGGTCAGTGTGGCGCCGTCGATAAGCGGTATAGGTAGTGTTACGAAGGATCAGATTAAACCGAATATATATATTTATTTATGGATATATATTGAATAGTATTTGTATATCGTTTGATATCCCTTGTATATTCCTTGTACATATACACGGAATATCCCTTTAGCCTACTATAGCCCATAATAGTTAATTCTCTTATTGGACAAGGACCTGGCGCCAGGGGACAAGCCCCTTGGAGCCAAGTTCAATGGTACCGACGAGACATGTCTCTACTAGCCCCGGCTCTGCGCAGGAATACGGCTACCGAAAGGAGAGTGGCACTATTTGTTCACCGTGCATATAAATATGGCGCAAGTAAATGTAGAAGTCCTCTTATCCCTTAGTCCTTTACCCTTCTTCCAACTTAGTAACAGAACGTGAAGCCTCACCCACGATACCACGTGCGGTGTAGTATGGCCTGTTTGGCCTTAGAATAGCATCGAGACCTCGTGCGAATTAATAGCTGAATTGTCAGAGTTTGGCACTGTACCGTCGAGTGCGACGTATTTCTATTAAGTAATAATAGTCTATCGTGTATGGTGCATCGTGCGGTTAGAGTTCTAAAGTGACCAGCATCTCCAACGCTTCCTCGTGTTATCTAGAGTCTTAACCAGGCTGGGCCGACCACATGGCGCTTTCATCCGAGGAGATCTAGACGAGGACCGAGGGACATGTACACTGGATTACCTACCCGACGACTGCTGAGCCCTATGCGGCTGGAATATATATTTGCTTTGGTACTGTGATTTGTGGAGCGGATAATCGCCGACGCCTGTGAGTGTTGGATTTACCCCCGAGAGGAGTCAAGTTGAGTCGGCGCTCAGAGAGACTGAGGTCGCCTAGCTTCTTCTTCACTGTGGAGCTACAGCCTACAAGAGAACCAAGGTGTATTCATCTGCGGATCAAGAGTCTACTGCACTGTCTTCTGTACTTGAAGTCTCCCTAGATATCGTTGACCAGACGGTCTACTACCGACGGCTCTCCCACCCCCCCTACCGGCTTACAACCGGGAGGACCCCTTCCAAGAATATCCCGCTATATCATTAAGTGTACCATAGATCTAATTCCCTAAGAGCCAGGTTGTATACTTGCTTCCTGCGTAACCAGAGATTGGACATTCAGTGTTGATTTGCCTACGAGTACTCATTTGCCTTACAAGTGCATTCAAATCATAAATGTAATAGTAACTATTATATGTACCTTTTGCTATATATTAAATATTTGATTATTACCTTTGTGTGGACCCGATTTCATTGTGGGAAAGTGTTCATCATATTTAGATATCGTGTACTGTATGGCCAGTAGTTAAAGTACATAAAGCGGTAGTGGTTTAATGATACCATACTTATCAATACAGTCAGGGAATTGTACCCCTCAGTTACAATTGGTCCTTCGAGCCGGAGGGTAATTAGTGTAATATTAATATAGTGGTATTAATATTGAAATGGCCTATGATGAACACTCCACGAAACGGTCCTCCTAAAGTAGAACGCCCGCAGCGTAGACGACAGCCACCTCAGTACTTAGAGGATTACGCTGCCAGTATACTACCTAGCCTTCTACAAACGGTAAACGCGGTAAAAGTAGAAAGTAAAATTATGTCCGACCCTATCAACCAGGATACCCCGACCACAGAGGCCCTAGTGGGTTCTAATGTAACTGACCAAGCTCACGGTGGGGACCAGGAGGGAACTGACACGACTTTACCCCCCGCCAAGACCGAAGAAGTAGTCCCCCAAGAGCTCCGGGAGGAAGACAACCCTCCAGAGATGGAACTCTGCACGGAACAAGATGAGGAGAGCGCCGAGGAGATAGAGCTCCAGGACTCCCCGCAGGGGAACGCATCCCCAACGGGTACTGCCAGGAGCGGATCACCTCAACCAGCGTCTTCCCCCAGCGAGGCGGAGAGGATGCTGGCACAGGCGTTCCTCGCCAGCCTAGCAGCCGCTACGGAGCGCGATCGACTCCAAGCACAGACGCTTAGCGAGCGCGAACATTCTACCATTGAAAGAGAACGCCTCCAAGCGCAGCAACGGAGCGAAGAAGAGCGCGTACGTCTGGAGCTGAGACGCCTTCAGACGGAAGAGAATATGGTAAGAGACCACGCCGAAGCCCAGCGCGCCGCCGCCGAAGCCCAGCACGCCGCTGCCGGTGCCCAAAGAGAAGCAGAGCGCGACATCGCTCTCATCCAGCGCGAAGCCGAGCGCGACAGACTACAAGCCGAGCGCGACAGACTACAAGCGCAGCTAATGGAGCAGCTGATCACCAGGGCAACACCCCCTCCCTCCACAAGGGGTTCCAGGGCCTCGTCAAGACACGGGTCAAGGGCACCCTCCCCTAACCGATTAAGCGACCCTGAGCCCGACCACCAGAGAGAGCCTACACCCCCCTCCGAACTCCTTCCCCGACCGGTCCAAGTGAGACCCAGCTACAAGGAAGGAACGGCGGACACTGCGGAGAGGCTAAATAGACGACTACAGGATCTAGAAGACCTGGCAGAGGAAGAAGAGGGAGAAGAGGAGAGTCAAGCCCGACAGCAGCACATTACTCCACAGGACCAGGAGGTCCAGTACAGCCCAGGCTATACCCCCGCGGCTCTGCGCTACAGACCCCCGACTCTATTCACGGGTGAGCATGACGCACGACCAGTCCCGAGGAATAGTACCTGGACCAGCGGGCCATGGTACCCTGCCGGTACCAGCCCACCGAGAGGCGTAAGAAGAGACTCGCCCAGGAGGCCTCTCTTCCAACGCTCACCGATGTGCCAGCCATCCACGGCGTCATACATTGGCACACCGACGTTTCCAGACTTCACCCATGAGAACCGAGCACAGTACACGGAGCTACGGATGTGCTTAGAGACAATGATGGTGGATGTAGCTGATGAACGCCACAAGTATGCTATCCTATTGAAGCACCTGAAAGTGCCCAGAGCGCACAACATAGCGCTGGCCTATGCCACCTCTACTACCCCATACACAGCGGCTCTAGCAGCACTAGACCAAAGATATGGACGTATATGGGATTACGTAATACAAGAGATAAGGCATATCGACCGCCTACCCCCAGCAACAGACAATCGCTCACTAGACGACCTATCTATCAAAGTACAATCCCTGGTAGGGATGCTGGGGGCGCAACGAGAAAAGGGTATGCACGAACTATACGCAAACTCGAGCGTCGAGAGGATTTTAGAGAAGCTGCCGCCCGCCCGACAGGAGCGCTTCAGGCGGCAAAGAGACCACCGTGATCCTAACGGTCCCGAGCCATCCCTCCTAGACCTAGCCGACTTCCTGGCGAGAGAAGTCAGCAGCCTACGGCTGGATACGTTCGTGCGGAGCACACCAAGCTCCAGAGAGGGACCTAGGAGAGCAAACGATGGCCGAAGATCGGTGACTGTCATGCACCAATCAGAATCAGTACCGAGCAGCAAGAACCACAGTACCCCCTCGATGAAAGAGAAGTGGAAGATGGTGTGCCCGTACTGCGAGAAGGAACACTGGTTGTCACAATGTGACCTGTTCAAGAAGATGACCGCTGAAGAAGTGAGTCACTGGATAAAGTCCAACAGGCGCTGTTACCGATGTGCGCGCAGTCACATGGCAGCCGAGTGCCGCCTCAAGAAGAGGTGTAGTCGGTGTGACGGAGCCCACCTAGATGTCCTACACGACAGTAACAGAAGAAAGCCTGCACCATCCAGCAGCACAAAGGCAAGTGTTATGTACATTGACCCCGCTAGCAGCAGCGGCGCCCAGGTGCTCTTAAAGGTGGTCCGCGTAACACTGAGTTACCAAGATAAGGTCATGGACACTTACGCCGTCCTTGATGACGGGTCAGAGAAGACCCTTCTCCTTGCGTCCGCTGCGGCCCAGCTGGGGCTGCGGGGGAGCGAGAACCAGATGACGATTCGGACAATAAGAAGAGATCTAAAGACGATAAAGGGCGAGAATGTCTCCTTCACTATCGCAGCAAACGGGCAGCCCGAGAGACGGTATAGGATTACTAATGCTTTCACCAGCCAAGAAATAGGACTCTTGCAGTACACCTACCCCATCGCCAAGCTGATGGATAAATATGTGCACCTGCGTCAACTCCCTATCCCGCTCATAGACGGTGCCACCCCGACCCTGCTGATAGGCTCCGACCATGCAGACCTCATAGTCCCGATAGACCGGGTCCATACAGGACCCAGAGGTTGTCCTGCAGCAGTCGAGACCCGCCTAGGATGGACATTACAAGGCCCCCTCGCCAAGTCTCTTAACCGAACAGCAGCCACTGGCTGCCTCCACTCCGGAGCGACAGAAGAAGACACCACACTCCTGCAGCATGTCGAGAGGCTATGGACACTAGAGACAATGCCCTTTAAGAACGAAAAGAAAGACATTCGTTCTAAGGAAGATATTTACGCTATAACCCTCCTCGAGCAAGGGACAAAGAGAGTCAACGTCAACGGAGTGATGAGATACGCAACTCCACTCCTGAGGCGAGAGGGAATGCCCACCTTTCACGCCACAAAAGAGGCGACGGAGCGGTATCTATTGAACACAGAGCGGCGCCTAGCCAAAGACCCCGCTCAAGAGACTGTGTACCACGCTGAGATTAACAAGCGAATCACAGCGGGACACATAAAGAAAATTGACTGGCGACGTCGTGCGCTGCTCCGCGCCTCCCTGATCAAAGGCGGCTTTGATCTCAGGCAGTGGGCCAGCAGCGACCCGCAAGTACTGCGCAGCCTCTCCCCCGAGGACAAGGCAGCGAGCAGCGACACCTGGATGGCGACCATCCCAGGAGAAGCCCAAGAAATGACACTAGGACTAGTCTGGCGCTTCAAAACAGACTCGCTCCATTATAGACACAAACCCCTGACCAAGGAGCAGGGAAGGTCGACGGCAATACCGACCACCAGACGGAGTGTATACAGAACACTCGCCAGACAATATGACCCGTTGGGATGTATTCTACCTTACACCACCAGGGCAAAGATGATTGTAAGAGCGCTATGGGACAAGGACCAGGGCTGGGACGATCCCATACCCGAACACCTTGCATCCACATGGAGAGAGTGGGAGACGGAACTCCGCTCACTCCCAGGTGTTAATATACGCCGCAGCTACTTCCCACCCACAGTGAGGCCAGAGACATGCAAGATCGACCTGCACGTATTCAGCGACGCCTCCGAAGTAGCCTACGGTTCGGTGGCCTACTTGCGTGCCCGAGAGGAGGGAGGAGAAATACATACTGCTTTCATCCTGGCTCGCTCAAGAATAGCCCCACGAAAGCAACAATCTATCCCGCGTCTAGAGCTCTGCGCAGCCCTAGCAGGAGCGCAGCTCGCCACGTTAATCCAACGTGAACTCACCATCCCGGTGCAAAGAACAATCTTGTGGTCAGACTCCACGACCGTACTCACATGGATCCGGTCTGATTCGTGCAGATACAAGGTCTTCGTGGGAGTCAGAGTCACCGAGATTCAAGAGTTAACAGAAGTAGCGAGCTGGAGGTATGTGGACACCAAACACAACCCAGCTGACGTCATCACCCGGGGAATGTCCCTGGATGACCTCACCCGTCACAACCTCTACAGTGACGGACCAGAGTTTCTCAAGCTCCCCGAAGAAGAGTGGCCTACACCCACCCCACGGGAGGCGAGTAAAGAGGAGGCAGAGAACAAGAAATCTATGTTCTGTGGGTTGACACACACACTCGTCCCCACAGACCCCGATCTAGACGATTGCCTCACCCTACAGAGTGCGCAGCTAAAGACATTTCTGTGGCACCACCCAGAGGTTCAGCCCACGACTGACATTTCAGCAGCTGACTACGAAGAAGCAGAACTTCTTCTACTACAACGAGCCCAGAGAGACTCGTTCCCCGATGAGCTAGCCTGTCTACAGGGAGCAAAGCCCGTCCCATCAGACAGCAGACTGCTCCACCTAGCCCCCGAGAGCGACGCCCATAATCTCATCAGAGTGGGTGGTCGTCTGCGGAGAGCCCCAGACTTACCGGATGACGTCAAGTACCCGATAGTCTTGAACAGCCGACACAAGGTCACAGAGCTGATCATAAAGAAATACGACGAGGATGTGCACCACGCAGGGGCAGAGAGAGTCTTCGCGGAGATCAGACGTCGTTATTGGATACTGCAAGGGAGAGAAGCAGTGCGGCGCTTCCAGCGAACCTGTCTAGACTGTCGTAAGTGGCGAGCCCAGCCCAGTATACCCCGGATGGCTGACCTACCTCCCTGTCGCCTCCGACTCGGCGACAAGCCTTTTCACTCCACCGGTATGGACTGTTTCGGCCCGCTGTATATAAAGAAAGGAAGAGGAACCGAGAAGCGGTGGGGTATTGTATTCAAATGCATGACCACCAGAGCGATACATATTGAACTCCTCCCAACCATGAGCACAGACTCATTCCTTATGGCCTTCCGCAGATTCACATCACGGAAAGGAAAACCGTCTACATTATTGTCTGATCACGGGACAAACTTCAAAGGCGGAGAAAGAGAGCTGAGAGAGAGCTTCCAAGCTATGGGCCCAGAACTTAAGACCCACCTCGCTCCATCCCAGATTGACTTCCAGTTTAATCCCCCGAACGCACCTCACTTCGGTGGAACTTGGGAACGAGAAGTACGTTCTATAAAGACAGCCCTGTACGCCGTGCTTGGGGCCCAGACCGTGGCGGAAGAAGTCTTAATGACAGTCCTCACGGAGATCGAGGGAGTATTGAACTCAAAGCCCCTCGGTTACGTCTCAAGTGATGTAGCAGATGTCGACCCAGTCACCCCCAACACACTCTTGATGGGGCGGCTGGACCCCGCGCTACCCCAGACAATGTACAGGCCTGAAGAAGCGAACGGCCGAAGAATGTGGAGATACAGTCAAGTACTGGCTGACAAGTTTTGGAACAGCTTCCTACTCCACTACCTGCCGTCTCTACAGACCCGCCAGAAGTGGGTGAAAGAGAGAGACAATTAAGAAGGAACAGTCGTCATGATTATCGACCAGTCACTACCCCGAGCTATGTGGCCGGCTGGCCGCGTAAGCAAAGTGATCACCGGTGCCGATGGAAAGGTCCGAGCAGCTGAAGTGCTCGTCCAAGGGCGGACCTACACCCGACCCGTGGCGAGGCTAATAGAACTGCCGAGGCTCCCTGATACTATCGATGACGACCATGACCCCATGACTTTGTGAACTGACTGACCCTCACAGCGGACATTGAGTAGTGGACAGTGCGGTTAATCTGTCTCTGCTTAGCTAATTAGGTGGGACTAATTAGGGGGCGGCTGTTGTGAAGGATCAGATTAAACCGAATATATATATTTATTTATGGATATATATTGAATAGTATTTGTATATCGTTTGATATCCCTTGTATATTCCTTGTACATATACACGGAATATCCCTTTAGCCTACTATAGCCCATAATAGTTCATTATCTTATTGGACAAGGACCTGGCGCCAGGGGACAAGCCCCTTGGAGCCAAGTTCAATGGTACCGACGAGACATGTCTCTACTAGCCCCGGCTCTGCGCAGGAATACGGCTACCGAAAGGAGAGTGGCACTATTTGTTCACCGTGCATATAAATATGGCGCAAGTAAATGTAGAAGTCCTCTTATCCCTTAGTCCTTTACCCTTCTTCCAACTTAGTAACAGAACATGAAGCCTCACCCACGATACCACGTGCGGTGTAGTATGGCCTGTTTGGCCTTAGAATAGCATCGAGACCTCGTGCGAATTAATAGCTGAATTGTCAGAGTTTGGCACTGTACCGTCGAGTGCGACGTATTTCTATTAAGTAATAATAGTCTATCGTGTATGGTGCATCGTGCGGTTAGAGTTCTAAAGTGACCAGCATCTCCAACGCTTCCTCGTGTTATCTAGAGTCTTTTTTTAAATACTTTATTTCTCAGTTTACTAGACAAGAACAGACAAACAAAAAGGAGGAGACAGAACAAAAATAAACAGACATAACAAAACTAAAAAAAAACTAAACGGACTGCCAGACAGGAAAATAAAATAACAGTGTGACTTAACTCAAAGCATTAAAGTGTGTTGTATAGCCAGGTGTTACAAGGTGCAGGTCAAACATGATATACAGGGGTGAGTCTCTGCAGAGTGCAATTATTTGTCCTTCAGATAGTCAATGAATGGGCTCCATATGTCCGAAAACCTGTTGTGCTCTTTGGATCTGTAATAGCGGATCCTCTCCATCTGTATGATTGTGATCATTTCATTGAGCCATTTCTGGAAACACGGGGGTGTAGGTGATTTCCAATCGGTTAGAATCATTTTTTTTGCAGCTACCATGCCGAGCATTAGTGTCTGTTGTTCCTCCCTTGTGTACCTTAAGGCAGTCTCTGAACACCCAAAGAGTGCCAACTCTGGATCAGGGGGGATGTCCTTTCCATAGACCCTGGAAAACCACTGGAATATTTCACCCCAGAATTTTTGTAAATGAGGACATAGCCAAAAGAGATGTGTTAAAGAGCCCTCTGCAACTTTACACCTGTCACATAATGGAGAAAGAGATGGATAAATTCTGTGTAGTTTGGTCTTTGAGTAGTGGAGTCTATGGATGACTTTAAATTGAATCAATTTGTACCTAGCATTGATCGAGCAAGTTTGGATTCTAGTCAAACCTTCATTCCATATGTTCTCAGACACCTCTAGATTCAGCTCAGTGGACCAGGCATCTCTCAGATGGTCAGTGGACACAGAGGTGGAAAACAGGGACATAAAGCGAGATATCAGGTGTCTGGAGTCTGGAGGGAGCTTCAGGAGATCATAGAATGGGCAATTCTCTGGCATGGTTTCAAAATGTGGAATTTTTTCTTTGACATAGTGTCTGATTTGGAGATATCGAAAAAAGTGGGAGTTAGGAATGTTAAATTTTGTTTTCAGTTGGTCGAATGATGCAAACTGTTTGTCTATGTACAAGTCTCCATGGGTCGTGAGTCCCTTGTCCCTCCAGACAGCAAATGCCCCATCTGTCCGAGATGGCAAAAAGGAGTGGTTATGACATATAGGGGTATACATACAGACATTTGGTGGCTTGTGAACACCTCTTATCTGATTCAAAATCCTAAGTGAGTTCCTTAAGATAAAATTGTCACCAATTAGCTTTTGAGGGGATTCTGTTTTAGAAAAAAGCAAAGTACAGAGAGAGGAGCCTTTTACTGCTGTGGCTTCAATGTTTAGCCACAGGGGGGAATTATTAGATGGTGTCTCACCCGAGAGTCCCCTCTGCCAATAGGTCAGAGCTCTAGCATTGGCTGCCCAATAATAATTCCTGAATGCAGGGAGGCCTAGGCCTCCCTCCTGTGTTGGCTTCTGCAGATGCCCTTTTGATATGCGATGGGTTTTATATCCCCATACAAATGGGAAAATAATAGAGTCTAGTGTCTTAAAGAATGCTGCAGTGAGGAAGATTGGCAGATTTTGAAATAGATACAAGAATCTAGGAAGAGACACCATCTTGATTGCGTTAATACGCCCCACCATAGATAAGGGCAGGGTCCTCCACTTCTCTATGTTGAGTTTTAACTTTGTGAGCATGTCAGCATAGTTAAGTTTAAATAAGAGTTTGGGATTTCTAGATATTCGGAGTCCTAAATATGAAAAATGGTCATTTACTACTTTAAATGGTAGAGCCTTAAGAAAGTCTGAGTTCAGGCCGCCCGAGAGAGGCATGAACTCACTCTTACCCCAATTGATTGTGTAGCCAGAAAGCTTACCAAATGATTCAATGAAATCTAACAAGGGAGGAACAGAGGTTTCTGGGTCTGAAAGATATAACAATGTGTCATCAGCGTAAAGGCTCACCCGGCTTTCCATGTCCCCTATCTTAATGCCTCTGATATTGGGGTGGCTCCTGATTCCTATCGCGAGGGGCTCCAGAGCAACGTCGAATAGTAAGGGAGAAAGCGGATCGCCCTGTCGGACCCCACGTTGCAAGTCAAAAGGTCCAGATTTATCATTATTAGTGAGGATAGAGGATGTCGGGCAGAGATATAGTATTTTGACCCATGCAATAAAAGAGTCTCCAAATCCAAATCTTTTAAGTGCCTCGAGCATGTAGGGCCACTCTATTTGATCAAACGCTTTGGCTGCATCTAAGGACAAAATGGCCGCTCTGGAGTTGTCCTCGTGGTTGGTATAAACATTGTTCAGGAGCCGACGTACATTACAAAATGAAAATCTGCCTGGGATAAACCCTGTTTGGTCAGGGTGTATAATTGATGGAATATGTCTCCCTAATCTATTGGCTAATACTTTTGTGATCGATTTTTGATCAAAATTAAGGAGGGCGATGGGCCGGTAGCTCCCAGGCTCTGTTTCCTCCTTGCCCTTCTTCAGTAAGATACATATATTTGCTTCATACAGAGAGTTCGGAAATCTGTTATTCTTAATGGAGTCATTGATCATTCTGAGTAGGATTGGGGCAAGTGTCTTGTGAAATGTCTTGTAAAATTCACAGCCAAATCCGTCTGGGCCTGCTGCCTTACCAGAGGGGAATGACTTAATTGCCTCAACTAGCTCACTCTCTGAAAAATCTGAATCGAGTTCTAACCTGGATGACTCATCCAGTTTTGGCAGGTTGAGGGAGTCAAAAAAATTTTTAAAGTCTGCGTTAGTGGCCTGAGACTTTGTTTTGTATAATTCTGAATAAAATTCTTTAAAGCGGTTGTTTATTTCCTTAGGGTTAGTTAACAAATCACCTGTTTTAGATACAATTTTGTGGATTGCACGGCTCGCCTGTGCTCCTTTCAACTGTCTGGCCAACAGCCTCTCTGGTTTGTCGCTCAGTTCGAAATGTCTCTGTTTGAGCTTCAATAAGAGTTTACCGATGTTTCCACTAAGAATGCGATTATATTCATACTTTAAATTCAAGATCTTATTATAGTCTTCTTGCAAAAGAGAGTTCCTGTAAGTCTGTTCAAGGGTCGGAAGTGTGTTTTCGATTTCCACCAGACGATGGCGCTGTTCCCTTTTTTTTGAACTTTCAAAGGAAATTATATGACCTCTCATTACTGCTTTAAGAGTCTCCCAGAGTATGGAGTCTGAGACCTCCCCTGTGTCATTGAACTCAAGGAATTCCTCCAAGTGAGCTGTCATACAATTAATAAACTCTTGGTCTGTGAGCAGCCACGGGTTAAAACGCCAACAGTAGCTTTGTTTGGGCAGAGCAAGCTTTATTTCTAGTGAAACTGGACTGTGATCCGATATTATTATATTATGATATTTGGTATTCACAATGTTAGTTATTAATTTTGCATCCACTAAAAAATAATCAATTCTCGTGTATGACTTATGGACATGCGAGAAAAACGAATAGTCTTTGTCCGTTGGGTGTTGTAGTCTCCAGATATCTACTATGTTTCTAGATTTAATTAAATTATTTAATGTTAGGACAGAAGCTATTGCTGTTGGGGTGCGGGAGGAGAGTCTATCCAGATATGGGTCAAGGTAGCAATTAAAGTCTCCACCCATTAATAAATTAGTGGTGCCTAGGTCTGGAATTAAATCAAATACTTTGCGGAAGAAATTTGGATCATCAGTGTTTGGGCCATATATGTTCAATAAAGTGATAGGGAACGAATGTATGTTTCCAGTAATCATAATATACCTGCCATTTGGATCTGTGACTATTGAGGAAAGCTGGAATGGGATATTCTTGCGAAAAAGAATAGCGACACCTCTAGCTTTGGATGTGAAAGGTGACTGGTAAACTTGAGATATCCAGTTAGCCCTCAGTCGCCTCTGTTCTGTAGCTTTTATGTGAGTTTCTTGTAGAAACATTATGTCAGCGTTAAGAGACTTTAAATGCGCAAACACTTTGCCCCGCTTTAGAGCGAAGACGGTCGCGTGGGTAGAATACCATAGTATTCTTATTCCACATAGCCATCTCCCTACCTCCCATTTTCTGCCTATTGCAGAGTTGTGACATGTTAGCTGGTCAAACAGCTCCCTCTATTGGTCTCCCTGTGTTAGTAACTATCCAATGCATTATCAAAAAACTAAATTGGAAGGGAAACAGGGAGATCAATTATTTTTCCTTTTCTTTCTTTCTTTAATTTATGGTAAATTATATTGGGTAAGGAGAGTAATGCTATGGTGATACTATCGTCCCCATCAGTCATGGTGACCACAGCTCCATCCACAGCAACACTACTGGTAATAAAGATAAAATAAAATAAAGATACCAGCAGTAATAATTCACCCAGCACAGTTACCACTATATCTGTCGCTAATAACATAGATTGTAATAATAGCAAAACAAATATATGAATAATATAAACCATATATAGACCAAGTTATATTGGGTAAGGAGAGTAATGCCATGGGTGATATTAACGTCCCCATCAATCATGATGACAACAGCACCATCCACAGCAGCACTAATGGTTAGAAAGAAAAGTTATCATATTTTTTTTTAAACCCATGAACAGTGCCAAACAGAAGAGGGTTTCATATTACTCCAAGTCCATGTGGCCACGTTAGACTGAAATGTTCACAATATTTTCAGCTGACCAGTGTGGACAGCGCCACCATGGGCATACCTGTGTTCTGTATGATGTGTACAGTATGTACAGTAGTAGACAGTCTCGTCCTAGGTCGGCGCTGGTGATGAGTGTGCCTCCGCGTCTAATGTGGGCTTGATCTCGGTTGTGTAGAAGTCCATTGCCTCCGATGCTTCGGTGAAGGAGTGAGTCTTATCCTCGAAGGTGATGAGCAGCTTCGCAGGGTGAGCCACCCCGTAGCGCAGTTTTGTTTTGCGTAAGAGTGATCTGAGCTCATCAAAGGAGGCTTGCTGCTTGCGTTGTTCTGCTGTGGCATCACGGAAGATGCTGATTTTATGTCCTTTGTACTGTAGCCCGCCTGGCTCTCTAGCTTTCCCACCGGCAAAACGCACAACCGTCTGTCTTATATCAGAGTTGTTGAGTTTAGCGATTAGGCATCGCGTCTTGCCTTTATTTGCTCCGATGCGGTGAGCGATATTGACCAAGTGAGGTGGACGTCCTAGATCTTGACCAAAAAGTTCGCTCAGCATTTCGTTTACAAACAGTGTCGGGTTGCCTTGTTCTGTTCCTTCTGGTAGCCCAAAGATTCTCACGTTGAGTCTTCTGCTGTGGTCCTCCAGCGATTCCGTCTTCTGTTTTAATGATTTAACTTCCTCAGATAGTGATTTATTCTCCGCTTCCAGTTGTAACAGCCTTTGATCAGTGTCGTTGGCAGCCGTCTCAAGAGAGTCAATCTTGTCCAGGCATGATGTTACCTTTAGCTGGATTTTGTTTAGATGATCCTTGATCGGCTTTAGATTGGTTTCGAGTCCTGTAGCAAGTTCTTCTCGTACAATTGTTCTCATGAGCACCGCTAGGTCAGCGTTCTCCATTGTGAACTTTGTTTGTGCACGCGTGGACATGTGTTTGTTCAAGGACGATTAGATCGTTTTGAAAGAATCTGCTTACAAAATAAAAGGAGCTGATAAATGTCGAGGTGAAGTCAACTTAGTTTCTGTTCATTATGGGTTCAAAAATAGTGATAATTCGAGGGTTTGCTGCGACACGACGCAAGCTGTGTTCAGTCCATGCCACCGGAAGTCATTTCGTGTTAGCCGTTATCTAGAGTCTTAACCAGGCTGGGCCGACCACATGGCGCTTTCATCCGAGGAGATCTAGACGAGGACCGAGGGACATGTACACTGGATTACCTACCCGACGACTGCTGAGCCCTATGCGGCTGGAATATATATTTGCTTTGGTACTGTGATTTGTGGAGCGGATAATCGCCAACGCCTGTGAGTGTTGGATTTACCCCCGAGAGGAGTCAAGTTGAGTCGGCGCTCAGAGAGACTGAGGTCGCCTAGCTTCTTCTTCACTGTGGAGCTACAGCCTACAAGAGAACCAAGGTGTATTCATCTGCGGATCAAGAGTCTACTGCACTGTCTTCTGTACTTGAAGTCTCCCTAGATATCGTTGACCAGACGGTCTACTACCGACGGCTCTCCTACCCCCCCTACCGGCTTACAACCGGGAGGACCCCTTCCAAGAATATCCCGCTATATCATTAAGTGTACCATAGATCTAATTCCCTAAGAGCCAGGTTGTATACTTGCTTCCTGCGTAACCAGAGATTGGACATTCAGTGTTGATTTGCCTACGAGTACTCATTTGCCTTACAAGTGCATTCAAATCATAAATGTAATAGTAACTATTATATGTACCTTTTGCTATATATTAAATATTTGATTATTACCTTTGTGGGAAAGTGTTCATCATATTTAGATATTGTGTACTGTATGGCCAGTAGTTAAAGTACATAAAGCGGTAGTGGTTTAATGATACCATACTTATCAATACAGTCAGGGAATTGTACCCCTCAGTTACAGGTAGTCTGCGTAGGTGCACGTACTTCGCCATCAGCTGTGGGATGGGGTAGGTGTACTGTGACAGGCCTATGTCGTGGCTGGTGAAGACGTTGGTAATACTATACTGCTTCTCGGGCTGGTCCACCGCTGCTATCTTGAAGGAGACATTTTCACCCTTTATGGTCTTCTGGTCTCTTCTGATGGTACGTATTGTCATTGTTCCTTTGGCACCCCGCAGACCCAGCTGGGCTGCGGCGGAAGCGAGGAGGAGAGTCTTTTCAGACCCATCGTCTAGGACGGCGTAAGTGTCCAGGACCTTGTCCTCGTAGCTCAGGAGCACTCTGACCACTTTGATGAGCACTCGGGGGGTCTCGCTATGCTGGTCTATATGGAGCACTCCTGTTGGTCGGTTGCCTTGGATCTTCTGGAGTGGTGCCGACTCGCGGTCGTCCGAGTAGCACCGTGACTCCCAGTGTCTGCTGTAGCAGTCGGTACACCAGGGGGCGGTCTGGTGGATCTTCGGTACTGGTGCCACCGCCTCGGCCTGGTACATTACCGTGACGGGCCCACTTTGTTGTCCTGGCGGACGCCTGTTGATGTCATGCAGGACCTCCAAGTGGGCGCCGCCGCACCTGCTGCATTTCTTCTTCAAACGGCACTCAGCTGCCATATGGCTGCGCGCGCAGCGGAAGCAGCGGCGGTGGTCTTTGATCCACTGACTCACCTCGTCCGTGGTCAGCTTCTTGAAAGGGTCACATTGATACAGCCGATGTTCCCCTTCACAGTACTGGCATTCAATCTTCCACTCCTCTTTCGTCGAGGGGGTGTTGTGGTTCTTGTGCTGCGGTACTGATTCGGCTTGGTGCATAACGGTCACCGACCGGCGGTTATCGTTAGATCTCCGAGGTCCATCTCTTGGGCTTGGTCCACTCCACACGAACGTATCCAGTCGTAGGCTGCTGACTTCTCTCGCGAGGAAGTCAGATAAGTCTAGGAGGGATGCCTCTGGGCCGTTGGGGTCGCGGTGGTCTCTCTGCCGCCGAAAGCGCTCTTGGCGGGCTGGAGGGAGCTTCTCTAATATCCGTTCTACATTAGAGTTAGCATACAGTTCATATATCCCTTTCTCCTTTTGGGACCCCAGCATCCCTACCAGGGACTGTACCTTGATAGAGAGGTCATCCAATGCTCTATTGTCTCTGGCTGGGGGGAGGCGGTCGATATCTCTTATTTCCTGTATCACGTAGTCCCATATGCGTCCATAGCGCTGGTCGAGGGCCACTAGAGCCGCGGAGTATGGGGTGCTTGAGTTGGAATATGCCAGCGCTATATTATGCGCTCTGGGCACCTTGAGATGCTTGAGGATGGCATATTTGTACGACTCATCGGGGACGTCGGACATCATAGTTTCCAAGCACATCCGTAATTCCGTGTACTGTGCTCTATCCTCGCGCGTAAAGTCTGGGAACGTCGGTGTGCCAAGGTACGATGCCATGGATGGCTGGCACATCGGTGAGCGTTGGGGAAGAGGCCTCCTGGGCGAGTCTCCCCGTACGTGTTGTCGTGGGTTGGTACTTGGTGGGTACCAGGGGCCGGGTACCCAGGTGCTGTTCCTCGGTGCTGACTGTACATCAAACTCACCCGTGAGTTGGGTCGGGGGTTTGTAGTGCAGTGGCTCGGGGCTGACGTCGGGGCTGTACTGGGCCTCCTGGTCCAGAGTACATTGCTGCTGGTCGGCTTGACATTCCTCCTCTTCCTCTTCCTCTGCTAGGTCCTGGAGTCTTCTAGTCAGTCTCTCGGCTACGTAGGCCGGTTCTTCCCGGTTGCTGGGTCTCGTATGGACCGGTCGGGGAGGGGGTTCGGATCCTCCTGTTGGCGGGGTCCCGGGTCGCTTGGTCGGGTAGGGGAATGTGCCCTAGACCCTTGTCGTGATGATCTCCGGGAGCTCCGTGCGGAAAGAGGGGGTGTCGCCATGGCGATCAATTGTTCTAACATCTGCGCCTGCAGCCGGTCGCGCTCTGCTTCGCGCTGGGCATGGGCGGCGTCGCGGTGGGCATTGGCGGCGTCGCGCTGCGCATTGGCCCTGGCATAGGCGGCGTGGAGCTGTGCATTGGCGGCGTCGCGCTGTGCATTGGCGGCGGCGTGCTGCGCATCGGCGCGGCCTCTTTCAATGTTCTCTTCCGTCTGAAGGCGTCTGGTCTCCAGTCTTATGCGGTCGTCTTCACTCCTTTGTTGCGCCTGGAAGCGCTCTCGTTGGTCTGCAGCTTGTTCGCGCTCGCTCGTCTGTTGCGCTTGAAGTCGATCGCGTTCACCCTGAAGTCGATCGCGTTCACCCTGAAGTCGATCGCGTTCGGTGGAGGCTGCCAGGGTGGCGATGAATGCCTGCGCCAGCATCTTGTCCGCTTCGCTGGGGGAAGACACCGACGGAGGTGATCGGCTTCTGGCAGTGCTCATTGGAGATCTGTTCTCTGGGCGCGCCTCAAGGTCCGTCTCCTGGGCGCGCTTCTCTTCTGGTAGTGGGTCGGGTTCTGTCCCTGGAGCGCTTTCTTTATCCTGGAGCTCTCTGCGGACCGTCCCGTTGACGTTGTCTGGGGGTATAGTCATGTCATGTCCCCCCTGGTCCCCCCCGTGGGCTTGGTCAGTTTCGTTAGAACCCACTGGGGTCTCTACTGGCAGGGTCGTCTGGTCGGTAGGATTTGACATGCTTTGACTATCCGCTTTATTTATTTTATCCGCATTTAACGTCTTTATAAAGCTAGGTATTAGACTGACGGCGTATGCCTCTAGATAGGGAGGTGGCTGACGTCTGCGCTGCGGGCGTTCTAGCTCGGGAGAGCTGCTTGGGGAGTGTTCACCGCTGGCCATGGTTAATATCAATATTATATTTAGATATTACACTGATACCCTCCGGCTCGAAGGACCAATTGTAACTGAGGGGTACAATTCCCTGACTGTATTGAGAGTATGGTATTATTAAACCACTACTTAGTTATGTACTTTAATTACTGGCCATACAGTACACGGTATATCTGGTGAACACCCACACAAGAATACAACAATGACAAAGAAAGTTCTATTTTGAGGGATTTATTATTATAGTAAGCAACGATAGGTTACAGAATGAGAATTATGAATTGCGCTTATATGGCGAAGACACTTAAGTAGGTCAAGAGCGTAAGTCCAGGAGCATAATAAGACGGGTAGAATTGACACCACCTGTAGCATAAGAATTACATAAGGCACACTTGTAGTCAGCTGGAGATACTAAGGGGGTTCCCTCCGGTTGTAAGCCAGCAGGGTAGGAGAATGTTCGGAAGCAAGAGTCTGGATCAACGAAGAATAAAGAAGCTCCAGCTACGGGAGGCGGTACATTACTCCCTTGATCGGCAGACAAAAGCAGCAGCTATAATCCAGTATGCGCGACAGCATGGATGAAAGTCAGCCAGCCTCTTCCTAGAGACGGGCTCGAGTGATGCTCCTCACGGGTAGATCCCACACAGCAGTGGGGTAGACGGTTCTCTGCTCCAGCAGCCACAGTACCAAAAGCAATATAATCCAGCCGGAAAAGGCTCTGCATTCGCCGGTGTAGATTCTCCTGTGCACTATACTTCACATTAACTATGTTGAACTTGACGTTATTTCACCAAGCTCTGACACTTTTACTATCCTATTCGCACGCGGTTCTAAGTGCTCTATTTAGACGCAAGGTTGCTCACTTCACTTGGTCGTTGACTCGTGGTGAAGGCTTTAGCGTTAAGACGATACGTTACTTTGAACGAATGATGAACTGAATGAACTGATACTTGAACGAAGTGCTGCTGTTTCCACCTGCGCCGTATTTATATGTAAGGTGAATAATCTAGTGCCAACCTCAGTTCTGTCTCGTATTACTGCGCAAACCTGGACATGTTGAGACAAGTCTTGGCGGTGGCTTTGAACTCGCCATTGGGGGTATGGTCGTTGGCGCCTAGGGGTCGCTGTCCAATAGGAGAACGAATATTATGGTCTGGCTTGTACCTAGGTAAAGGGATATTCCGTGTATATGTACAAAGAATATACAAGGGATATCAGACGATATACAAATATTATACAATATATCTCAAGTAATAAATATATATATTCGGTTTAATCGGACCCTTTGTAACACTTACCATTGGCCACAGTACCTTCATGCGGTCCCGCATCACCTCCACATGTTCCACCAGGCTGCGATGTGGGCTGGGCTGCTCCTCCCAGGCCTCTCTAGCCACATCAAGTAGGCCCCTTGGTTGCCTTCCATACAGGAGTTCAAATGGTGAGAATCCTGTAGATGCCTGTGGTACTTCTCTAATGTAAAACATGAGGTAAGGCAGCAACTGATCCCAGTCCCTGCCATCCTTATCAACCACTTTCCGGAGCATGGACTTCAGGGTCTTGTTAAATCTTTCGACCAAACCATCCGTTTGTGGGTGGTATACTGAAGTTCTAATTTGTTTTACCTTGAGGAGCCGACACATGTCCTTCATGATCCTAGACATAAAGGGGGTCCCTTGGTCCGTAAGTATCTCTCCGGGTATCCCAACTCTGCTGAACATCTGGAGCAGCTCCCGTGCAATGCCCTTCGTTGTCATGTTCCGGAGAGGAATGGCCTCAGGATACCTGGTGGCATAGTCAAGGACAACAAGGATATATTGGTGTCCCCTTGCAGATTTCACTAGCGGTCCCACTAGGTCCATGGCAATCCTATCAAAGGGCACCTCAATAATCGGCAATGGTATCAATGGATTTTTGAAGTGGGGTTTTGGTGCCATCTTTTGACATTCTGGGCATGTGCGACAGTAGTCTGTTACCACTCTTACCACTCCTGGCCAATAGAACCGTCCCCTGATACGGTCTCTGGTCTTCTCGACACCCAGATGGGCCCCGAGGACATGGCTGTGGGCCAGGTGTAAAACTGTGGACACATACTGTTTGGGCACCACTAGCAAACATCTTTTTTGACGGTCCACCATCTGAGCATAGTAGAGAAGTTGATTTTTTATCAGAAAATGGGGATATGAGAGTTTACTCACCCCGGGAGCCAGTTTCCCTTCTATCTCTTGCACATTGCTCCGAGCATGCAGCAGATTGGGATCCCCCAACTGGGCCGTACCAAACTGTCCTCTCAACCGGGGTAAGGGATGGGCTCCCTGCTCGGCTTCCCCCGAGCTCACTTCATCTGGAAAGGAAGCAAATGGGTTCTCCAACTCCTCTTCTGAGCTGGGCCCTGTGGAGCTCTGGTCATCGTTCTCCGGAGCAACACACACCAGCTTGGAGGCCTCTCCTCCTGGGGAATACACCTTTGGGGAAGTTAGTACACGTTTGCGTCCTTTTGAGGTTACATTACATCGAGTATATTGAGTTCTCTCGCTCACCTTTTTCCTCCGGTATAGTTTCTCATAGAGGGGGCAGTCTCGGCCAACCAGCACCGGGATGGGGAGACAGGGAACCACTCCCACCTTCAGTTCACAGGTACCCTGAGGTGTGGTGAGCTGAACCTTACCCACAGGATATTCCCTGGTATCCCCATGAACACAGGACACAGGTATCGACTCACCAGGTTCCAGCTGGTCAAGGAGATGGGGTTGGACCAGTGAGACTGAACTACCTGAATCCACTAGTGCTCCTGCATCCTTTCCATTTATTTTTACTGGCACCATGTGGGGAGGGGAGCATTCGGTGGCCCAACAGGAGTCCAGTAGGTGGCAAGGCCTCCCTGAGCCTCCACCAGCCGAGGCCGCATTAGGCATGGATTCATCCCTTGTGGGGCAGTCCCAGGCGAGGTGTCCCACCTCTCCACACTCAAAGCACCTCCTCCTATCCCCAAGCACTGGGAACCGTCTGCGTCTCAGCACCTGGTCTTCTCGCTCTGGTTCTTTTTCCCACACTCGGGCCTTCTCTGGGACTTTCCTGTTTTTCCCAGCCTCTGGTCGCTCAGTCCTTCCTGACTTTAGCAGTTCAATTGTGACCTGGTGGCTTTCAACAAGATTGACCAGATCATCAATCCCGGTTGGGTTACCATGGCTCACCATTTTCTTGGCATCATAGGGTAATGTACGGATAAATTTGTCCATAACCACTCTCTCCAACACACTCACCCCCTCTGGGTCATTAGTCAGCCAGGATTTGCCCAAACGAGCTAGGTCATACAGCTGGGCTCTGGCAGACATATCTGGGGTGTATTTCCACTAATGAAATCTTTGAGCTCGAGCATGCAGGCTGTAACCATACCTAGCCAAAGTCTCTTTTTTTAGATGGGTATATACCTTAGCTTGTTCAGGGGAGAGGTCAAGATAGGCATGCTGCGCAGGCCCGGTGAGAAAAGGTCCAATGAGATCTGCCCAGGTGTCCTCAGCCCACTTCTCCCTGGTGGCTGTTCGTTCAAATGCCAGAAAATAGGCTTCCACATCATCATTTTCAGTCATCTTGGGGATAAACCTGCTCGGGTTGGGTTGACCCCCAGCTCCACTGTGATGGGTAGGGCCTGGCGCCATACCTTTCTTCATCTCTGCATACATGAGAGCATTCTGCTGCCTTTGTTCTGCCAGGATCTCCCGGTGCATAGTCTTCTGCTCCTCATTGGCCTTTAACAGCTGTATCACCAGGTTCTCCATGCTGTTTTTTTTTTTTTTTTTTAATCAAGTCTGTTTACTATTTGTCCATGCAGCTTTTAACAGTGTTTGATTATTGTAAAAACATATTGCAATGCCCGCATTCTCCATCAATGTAACAAAGGTAGCAGACAGGGGTAGGTGGAAGGTGCAATATGGTTGTACAAATAATCAAACACACAGTCAAACAGCTTTAGCTCCCCGCTGGACAATGGCCAGGGGCATTTATTTAAACAAAACAGAAAATTAAGAAACAAACAAAAATCATACTGGCTCCCAGTGAAGCACCGAATTGTCTTTGCTATAGTCCAGTCTTTAACTAGGCCGGGCCGCTGTCCGGCTTACCGGCTGTTTAACTCACGGTTTGGTTGTCTCCCCACAGCTCTCCCACTCTCCATTCCAAGACACCCTCTGATGTTCTTGGTCTGTCCTCTTTGAGAGGCATGCTGATTGCTAATTGAAAGACAGCTGTGTGTGTGTGTCTGCATGTGTGCAGCTGTCAGTCTTCTTCTCTCCATTGGGGGGAGCCAACAGGCAGGAACATAGCATCCATTGATCACCATTCCCCTCAGCCCCTTACAGTTACCTTCTAAATTGATATAGTTAATGTAATAAGTTACATATTTTAATACCAGATTTCCTATATAAAGTATGCTGACTTAATAGTTCCTTGGATGTGTCAGAATTATATTTAGCCAGTTTGTGCTGGTATCTGCTAGTTAGAGTGAGTCACCGTTTCGTCTGTGGGGTGTGACTTATTTACATAGTCTTTGTTGTCCCCTGATGGCTTTTATGACCTGCAACTGTTCTTCTCTAATCCAGTCTTACCCTGAGAGGGGGTTGGTTTGGAATGTCTATCTAACACCAATAATATCACTTTTGGCTAAGCCCTGCTTTTACATTATGGATTCTCTAATTATTCACACATATTAGTTATGAAATTCAATGTCAATATTACCACACTGTAAAGGAATGTGAATCACTACCCACTTTCAAAAACACTCTAAAAAAACACCTACGGGAGACTGCAATTCTAAACTGGCCCCTGTAAATCTCCTAACACAACCCCCCCAAATGTACAGTAAATGACCAAGTATGGTCTTGTCAATATTCCAATGTACAGTTTTGATTGTTCAATTGTACAGTGTCCCCCACCCACTCCTCCTACCCAACATCCCCCCCCCCCCCCCAACCTCCTCCAATGTACAGTTTCTATGTCAAATGTATATACTCTATTTTCTGGACTCTTTTCGTATCACAAACAGTACTGTATTTGCAAATCTGGTATGTCATAAATGTATAGATGTAGCAGTACTGTCTATCTGTATGTCATGTATGTCATATATGTTATGATGAATTGAAAATGGGGGACCCTGATGTAAACAAGACGAAAGTCTTTCTCTGGTCTGCATCCCCTTAACAATTGTATGTATTGAGCTGTACTGTGTTACGACCCAAGGGCCGGTCCTGCTGACCGGCAGGAGAATAACATTGGACATTGCTCTCCTCCTGACATTGGTCTCCTACCCTCTAGTGGCCAGACTAGCCTATGGGTACAGGTGGCTATTCTACTGTGGTTCCAAGTAATAGACATAGTGTCTAATTGTTTATTATCTTTGGCCACCACTGTCTATGTGTAATGTTACTCCCCTGTTGTGTTGTTGTGTGTCATTGCCTTAGTGTCTAGTTGTTGTTTAGTTTGTCATTGCTTTACTGTCATTGTGTATGTTGTGATTCTGTGTTGGCCAGGTGTTGTTGATTATCAATTAGTGTGGGTATTTAGGTGTCTTGTCTGTCCTCCCTTCCTTGTGGCGACATTCCTCCAGTATCCTGTGTGTTCCCCGTGCCGTGCCTTTGTCCTATCATGTGAGTTTGTTCAGTCAGTGAGATCGTTCTTCTGTTTGTTTCCGCCCGTTAGCGTCACTCCTACAGCTAGCATGGCTAGTGCAGCAGACGAGGCCTCCACAGCTGACCCGGCCGTCGCTGCCAGCCTGGTTCCGCTCGGTGTAGCCCTGGCTGTCATCACTCCCCCTCCGGCTTCCACGACCAGCCCAGCCTCTACGCCACGCATCGCCGCCGAGACTGGACCGGTCTCCACGCCCAGCCCAGCCTCTACAACTGGTCCGGCTGCAACGCTGGGCTCCGGCTCCTCGACTGGTCCTGGCTTTCCGTCTGGTCCACCCCCACGCCGTGACCGGCGTCCTGGTCCTCGCCGTGGTCTTCGCCGTGGTCTTCGCTGTGGTCTACGCTGGATCCTGCTCCGGGGGTCGCCGCCGCCGCTCCTCCGTTCCGGCTCCCCTGAACCGGTTCCTAGTCCGGCGGCTGGAGGGGCTTTCGTCCGGGATCCTGCTCCGGGGTCCAGCTCCCCTTCCCGGGCTTCGGCACCTGTTCCTACCCCCCCTCGTCGGGCCTCTGTTCCCAGGTCCAGCCCCCCTCCCCGGGTCTCGGTGCCCATCCCCACCTCCCCTCGTCGGGCCGCTGCTCCCGGATCCGGCTTCCCTCTCCGTGCCTCTGTTCCCTTCCCCTCCCCCCTCTCCGGGCGTCTGCGCCCGTTTTCAGCCCCCCTGGCTGCTATGCCCCTCCTGGGGCTTTCGCTCAGCCTCCCGGCTCCTGGTCTCCGGGTCCTCTCCTTGGGCCTCCTCCGGGGTTCCGGCTTCCTCCCTCGCCTGGGTGCGGACGTTGTTCTCGGGGGTCTGGAAGCCCCCCGTTGAGAGGGGGGTACTGTTACGACCCAAGGGCCGGTCCTGCTGACCGGCAGGAGAATAACATTGGACATTGCTCTCCTCCTGACATTGGTCTCCTACCCTCTAGTGGCCAGACTAGCCTATGGGTACAGGTGGCTATTCTACTGTGGTTCCAAGTAATAGACATAGTGTCTAATTGTTTATTATCTTTGGCCACCACTGTCTATGTGTAATGTTACTCCCCTGTTGTGTTGTTGTGTGTCATTGCCTTAGTGTCTAGTTGTTGTTTAGTTTGTCATTGCTTTACTGTCATTGTGTATGTTGTGATTCTGTGTTGGCCTGGGCCCCGTTCCCCGTACCTGGTTCAACTAAGTCGATCAAGATGTCATTATCCAGATTCAGTTAACCCGATGTTTGAAGCCGGGATTTTCCTGTTCCTCGAAGGTGGATTCAGTCTCGTTAACTCAAGCCAGACTTGAGACCCAGGATAAATGCGCGTGCCCGCCTCAGCCGAGAAGGCAGCAAGTGTCGAGAGCAGAGATCCTGATTCTCTAGCGGCATTGATTGATTAATTGATTTAAAACTTTAGTAACATATTGCAGTACGGCTCAATCGCCTCGCCGACAAGTTAAATGCGTTATCTATAGGCTAATTTTAAGTCCCTCATTACCTCAATCAATCAGATTATATTTCTTTAAACTTGCCTGCTGGATTGAATAATCAAATGAGATCTTGCTAGCGAAAATAATTAGTTAAACTGTTATACAGAATTACGATACGGCTCTCTTACCCATTGATTGATGTGTGGTCGATCTTTTACTTATCTCCACTGTGGTCTAACGGGTTGTTCTTTTGACTTTCACGCAGACGACCGGGGTTCGAAACCCTAGTCTTTTCCTTCTTTTTGCAATATAGGAATAATTCAATTTGGTGCACGTTGAGAGCTATATAAAGAATGACATCCTCAATGCATGTAGATTTATAATATTTTAACTTAAAACCAGGCTACTTTGGCGTATAATCATTAATATTATATTCCAAACATTTATATTGGAAACACAGGGTTTCGAACACCGGTCGCTGGGTTGGCAGGATTGAGCACTACCGCTGCGCCACTGTGGCAGATGGGATAAATTCATTGTTTATACATTAATGAACGAGAGACCCGTGTTTAGAATATTCTTTATTTTGAATGAAGTTTTATTTCTTTATCCTCATTCATTAATGTGACGTCAACGGCTCATTACATTTCTCAAATCCGTCAAACAGCGCATCTCATCAGACATCTTAATCCCAGTTACAATTAAAATAACCACATAATGTGTACATCGCACCGAGCGAGCGCCACGGTATATATAACGTGCATTATTTAGGACAAAGTGAATTTAGTATCAGGATTTTGGGTCTATTTTACATTTCAAAAGCCCCCTCTGGAAGAATGGAGCACAAAAACGTAATTCAGAATGGTATAATGCAGATCGTAGACTGTGGGAATAATTTCAGGAAACGGGCTGTCACTTCTTTGCGGGGGCGTGGCGATGGTTGATCCGGCTAACTTGAACTTAAACCCTGCTTTCGACCAGGCTCAAACTTTTGGATCTGTTGTCATGGTGATTTGGATAATCCAGGTACGGGGAGCCGGAAAGTCCGGCTTAAGTCAGACTTCACCGAAAGTTATCCGGCTAACTCAGTTATCCAGGTACGGGGAACGGGGCCCCTGGTGTTGTTGATTATCAATTAGTGTGGGTATTTAGGTGTCTTGTCTGTCCTCCCTTCCTTGTGGCGACATTCCTCCAGTATGCTGTGTGTTCCCCGTGCCGTGCCTTTGTCCTATCATGTGAGTTTGTTCAGTCAGTGAGATCGTTCTTCTGTTTGTTTTGTTATCAGTCCGTGTTTGTTATAGAGCCAGCCCGGCTGTGCCTCCTTTGTTTTGTAGTTTTGATTTTAGTAAATATCCCTTCTTTAAGCTTCACCCCTCGTCTCTACCTCGTTTATTCTCCCTTGTCTGCTAAACTGTGTTCTCTACTTCAAATTAGTACACCAAGCGTTACAGTACTGTACCCATTCTGCAATCTGTTAATACAATTTTCAATCAATCAATCAATCAATCAATCTCTAAGACAGGGGTTCCCAAAGTCGGGGTCGCGAGGGTCGCGAGCCGCCGCGGGGGGGGGGGGGGGGGGGTCGCCAGATGATTTCCAATTATTTTTTTGCAGTCAGGCCACTGAACTTAGAAGCAGGCCAGGACATTGTTTCTAGTTGCAGCAGCGCAATAGTTAGATAACCTAGGTGGGGAACAACCAGGAGATCACTGCAACTCACACAAGTTGGAGAACTATCTCTCTCTTCTCTCTCTCTCTCTTGCTCTCACACACACACACACAAAAGGAGCCGCATGTGATTGGTGGAGGCGGGACCCTTACAAAAAACTGTTGTTGCTAATCATTGACACATGCTAGCCTGTAATAATCCCCCCCAGAAAAATCTACTTTGCATTTGATATATTGCAAATATATGCCATCACACACACTGGCATTTAAAGGGTTAGAATTATAAAATTAATATGTGGTGTTATGATCAGGGCTGAAGTTGAATAAAAGATTGTATTATTTTCAATCTGACATTACAAAAAAACTGAAAATCCATCAAAATCAGTGTTGTTGCTAATCATACATATGCTAGCCTGTTTTTAACAATAATTTGTGATGCCATCACAAACACTGGCATTTAAAGGGTACAAATAAAAAAATGCCTGCACCAGAATGCAGGAAATGAAGTCTTTGTAACAAGAAATGTCCTGGTGGGGGACCCCCAGACCCCCTGCTTAAAAAGTGGCCTGACTGGGGCTATATTTTGCACTATATTTCCTGGCCTGAATGATTTCCCCAGTCCGGCCCTGGTTAAAAGCCTCCAATGCTTATTAGTGTGTGTGCGTTTGAACGTGTGCATGTTTCAACAATACATTTCCATTTATAAAAATAAAAAAATAAAAATAAAAAAATTGAGATTGAATTTTTTTTACCTCCTATAATAGTGGGGGTCGCGGCTCTCTGACCCCGTTATTTTTGGGTCACGGCCTGAAAAGTTTGGGAACCCCTGCTCTAAGACAAACTCTAACCTTAACCAACTTCGAAAGAGCGCCTAAGCTTAACCAGTGTAGAAACTTGCGGTCCCACGATTGGCGCACATGTCACATGACCAGAAACGCGCGTGGCCAATCAGAGACGCGGAAACAAACATTTGTTGTCGAAAGTATTCAGGCTTCCGGCGTTATGAAATCATGAGAGAGAGAGAGGGGGGGGGGGGGGGGTTGATTGAAAACTTTATTAAGAGATTGCAGAATGGGTACAATACAGTACGGCTCAATACAAAACATCTGTTAAGAGGATGCAGACCGGAAAAAGACTTCCGTCTTGTTTACATCGGGGTCCACCATTTTCAATTAATCAGAATTGAGAAAATGGGGGCGTCCGAGTGGCGCACCGCATACAGCACTACGGTGCAACACAGCCGACCGGGGTGCGTGTATGCCTTCTACAACGCTGTTCCGTTTCCGCGTTGCCATTTTGCGCTCTGATTGGCCGCTGAAGCACGCCCCCCGAGTGATGCACGAACAGCCAGCAGCACTGCCCTGCAGCCTTCACCGAGCTCTAGTTCTTGTAATGTACTCGAGCAGACACGGACACGACTTAGCTTGTAGACGTGTGTTTATTTCTGATTGACAGTCGCGACCTATGGCAACTCCGTTGGGACACGACGGATGCAGAAAGCTAATCACATCAGTGTGTTAGTGAGATAACACACAGTATGTTACATCTCCCTTCTTTTAGCAAAAACAATACACAATAACACATGCATGAATTTCCACACCAAACTTTTAAATCAAAACTGCTTGTTTGTTATTTTAAATTATTTCACACTAACTAGATAATCAGACTTTAATTAGAAACCGACTATCCAACTGTAGTACTATAGTGACTATAACAATTAACGAAATAACAGTCACTGTGAGAACTTTACTTTAGCTAATGACTTTGCCAATAACCTGAAAATGAGTGTACTTAAAGTGCAAACAGAACAGTCACTTATAGATTCAGTCCATGGCATAATTCACTTAAAGATTGAGTCTATCTGGAGGTTTAACAACTCGGCCCCGCCTAGTAACATTCAGTCCAGGTGGCTGGGCTCGGGTGGGGCTCGGAGGCGGTTTGGGTGGGGAGTGGGGTATTCTAGGAAGAGCTGGAGGTTGTAACTCCTCGGCGGGTGGGCCTAATGTTTCAGTCCACGGTTCTTCCTGTACCCAGCGGCGAGGATGGTTAGCGGCTGGAGTGCTCATGCGAAGATGTTGACTGTTGCGGCTGCATCCTAACCTCATCCCTAGGCTGAAGAGCAACACGAGAATTGCCTGCTCTCTTTTGGTCGTAGTAGAACTTTTGAATGTCTTTGCTCGTGTCCAGCAGACGCTTGACTTTGTGGGGGTCATATCCTCTTGGTGCAAGTAGCTCACGAGCAGCAGGCAGCTTATCACGTGGCCTCCTGCCCATGAGTAGCTGAGCTGGCGACAATCCTACTGTCTCTAGTGGAGTTGTCCTGTAATCCATCAGCGCAAGGTGTTTGTCTGGTGCCTTGCACCAAAGCCTCTTCACAGTTTGCACTGCCCACTCTGCTTCACCATTTGAGTGCGGCGTGTGTGGTGAAGATGTTTTGTGTGATATTCCATAGCTCTTGCAGAAGTCCTTAAATTCCTCTGAGGCGTATTGTGGACCGTTGTCTGTGCAAAGAGTGGCAGGGATGCCATGTCTGCAGAACTGAGCTTTCAGATTCTCTATTGTGGTGCGGCTTTGCATGTCTTTCAGTACATCTACTTCAATGAATTTTGAGTAGTAATCCACAAGTAGGATGTACTGCTTGCCTTCGAACTCAAACAGATCTGATGCTACCTCTTCAAATGGCAGCTCTGGTGTTTCAGTTGGTTTGAGGGGTTGTCTGGGCAGCTTGTTTTGAAAGTCTGCACACTTGCTACAGTTTCTGACCATTTCTTCAATTTTTGCACTCATGCCTGGCCAGTATAGCACTTCACGTGCCCGCTGTTTGCTTTTCACCATGCCTAGGTGAGACTGGTGTATGAGCTTTCGCATGTGCTCACGCATGGTGGGGGGCACCACAATACGCAGTCCTTTATAGATGATTCCATCAGACAGCACCAGCTGACTTCTTGAGTCCCAATATGGCTGAACATGAATGGGCACTTCCCGTCTGTGTTCAGGCCAGCCGTGGTGAATTGTTTGCTGGAGACCGATTCGTTTTTCTTTTGTGCTGTCTTGCAGCTCTGTGTACTTCTGGTCACTTACTGCAACATAGTTGAGCATGGAGACACACTCTAGTCCGCTTAACTGAGGTGTGCTCTCTGGGAGCTGTGCTCTGGATAGTGTGTCGGGCAACTCCATGTCTTTCCCTCTTCTGTACTTGATTGTCAAGTCGTACCACTGCAGCGAGAGACGCATTTTTTTTTTAAATATCTTCGAGTGGCTTGTGGTCATTGTACACTGTGACATGTGCTCCAAATATGTAGTTGTGAAACTTGATGCATGCGTGCACGATGGAGAGCATCTCCTTCTCAATTTGCGCATAACGCGTCTCTGCGTCAGTCAGTGACCTCGAGGAGAATGCTATGGGATGACCGTCCTGGAGTAGGACAGCTCCTAATCCACTGCTGCTTGCATCACTGTGTATTTCAACAGGCTTTGCAGGATAAAAAAACTTCAGCACTGGAGGATGCATGCACAACTCCCTGAGCCTGTCAAAGGCTTGCTGCTGAGCTGGCTGCCATGCAAACGCCACGTCATTTTTGAGAAGCTGACGCAGCGGGGCATCCACTTCACTGAGGTTCGGTATGAACTTTGACAAATATGTTACAAAGCCCACAAAGCGTTTGACACCTTCTTTGTCTGTTGGTGTGAATGAATGAATGAATGAATGAAAACTTTATTTAACAGATTGCAGAATGGGTACAATACAGTACGGCTCAATACATACAATTGTTAAGGGGATGCAGACCTGAGAAAGACGTTTGTCTTGTTTCCATCAGGGTCCCCCATTTTCATTTCATATAGACATTTATGACATACACAACATACATGACATTTATGGCATAGGGACATATAGGTATTTAGTACTGATACATTTGTGACATAAGCGGTATTCAAATATACAGTACTGTTACCCCTAGATCCTGACAGAGTATATACATATGATGGGGAGGGGACTGTACATTAGGAGGGGGTGGGTGGGTGGGAGGGAAATATACATACGGTGGGGAGGGAATATATACATGCGGTGGGGAGGAGACTGTCTATTAGGAGGTGGTGGGGGTTTTGGGCATTTACGGTGGCCAGTTTAGAATTGCAGCCTCCCGTAGGTGCTCTTTAAGAGCGGTTTTGAATGTGGGCAGGGATTCACATTCCTTTACAGCTTTGGGTAGGGCGTTCCACATTGTTGTGGCATAATTGCGAAATGTGTTTAGTCCCTTGTTTGAGCCGAATCTGGGTTTAACATGATTTGTTGAGCTTCCTCTAGTGTAGTGGTTGTGGTATTCACTGACCTTTGGGAAGTATTTTGACATGTACATGGGCACCCCGGTCGTATAGTGTATCTTGAAGACCAGGCCCATTGCAAGTTGCTGTACTCTGTCGTCTACTCTAAGCCATCCTAGGTTGTCAAAGTGGGCAGGGGTGAGGTGGGTTCTGGGGTTCAGGTCAAGTAGTAGTCTGACCAGTTTGTTTTGTGATGTTTGTAATTTTGTTTTAAGCGCCTTTGAGGTGCTTTGGTACCATGAGGTGCACGCATAGTCATAGTACCCTTGAATGAGTGCTCCTGCCAGAGTCTTCAGGGTATTCTTGTTTACCAGAGAGGAGATCCGGTACAAGAATCTAGTTCGTTGGTTGACTTCTTTTATTACATTGGATGCCATTTTGTCACAGGAAAGATTTGCCTCTAGGATGGAACCCAGGTAGGTAATTTAGTCTTTCCTTGTGACAATATTGTCACCCACTGTAACTGAGAAGCCGTCGGTCTTGCTGAATTTGTTATTTGAACCGAAGAGAATGGACTCTGTTTTGCCCATGTGTAATGATAGTTTGTTATCAGCGAGCCATATGCAGATTTTGCCTAGTTCCGTGCTGGTGGCGTCATGTACCGAACCACTTCCACTTTTGCGGGGTCTGGCTGTAGACCAGCAGCTGTTATCAGATGTCCCACATACGGCACTGATGCTTGGCGGATGTGACATTTGTGGAAGTTGAGTCTCAGATTGTAGCTTGTAGCTCTTTCCGCCACTCTGCGGAGGATTGCATCGTGCTCCTGGACTCTGGGGGCTGCTATTAGGATATCATCCATGACACTTATTGCTCCAGCTATGCCCTCAAGCATCTCATCCATGATGCGCTGGAAGATTTCTGGGGCGCATTTTATCCTCTCAGCCATCTAAACCTTCCTATCAGAGTATTAAAGGTTGTTAGAAAGGATGAGGCTTCATCCAGCTCTATCTGCAAAAATCCTGATTTAGCATCTAACACTGAGAATACTTTAGCATTAGGTATTCTTGAAACTACCTCCTCTACGGTGCGCATTGGGTGGTGTTCCCTTTTTATGACCTGATTTAAATCACTCGGATCTATGCAGATTCTTATCTTGCCGTTACGGACTACGGCTACCATAGAGCTAACCCATTCTGTGGGCTGTTCAACTTTGGTGATGAAACCATCTTTCCTCATCTCATGTAGCTTTTTTACTATTTTTTCTCTGAGCGCAGCTGGCTGTCGATGGACAGCGTGGACCACACCCTTTGCATCTTCATACAGTTTGATGGTGTATTTTCCTGGCAGGGTGCCTGTGGTACGTTGTATAGAATAGAATAGAATAGAATAGAATAGAATAGAATAGAATAGAAATACTTTTATTATCCCGTGGGAAATTAGACACTGCAAATCGCTCAACATTTAAACATTTAGACAGGACAGGTCACAAATTAGAATAATAACACAAATCAAATCAAGTTGCCTAGGATAAGAGCAGAGTAAAATAAAATAGGATAAAATGAAATGAAATAATATATACAGAAATAAATACAGTAAGAATATACTGAGCATACTGAGCATGGGATAAACAATTTGGTCAATATAATTATAGTTATAATTTAAATCTAAATCTAACTAAATTAAATATGAAATATATATTCCAGTATTCAGTGTAACTAGGTGCAGTATGCTTTAGGTAGTGTATTGTCCTCCTTGGGTTCCAATAAGACTTAAATTCAAATGCCTGGAAATTCATCCAGACCAGCTGGTATGCTGTGTGTTGTGGTGGCTACACTGCTTCAAAGTGAGTCAAGACGAGCAATAAGGCCTAAAGCCTCTGCTGAGCACATTCTCCTGCGCTATGTCTACTATTTCAAATTCTGCGCTCACTTCACACTTTTTGTATGCCATCTGTAGATCAACTGCAGCTACAGGCTTAATCTTATGATTGGTATACGAGCGGAGTACTCTACTAGAGCGTTTTAGCTCACCTGAGTGCATTAGTGACTGATAGCTGTCTACGGTTAGTGTATTACACTTAGCGCCTGTGTCGATCCTAAACGGCACTTGCTGAGACTGTATTTTTATGTCTACTGTCCATTTATCCTTCTCCGGGTTATCTGTCTGTGCCAGATTTATGTTCAGAATTTCGTCATCCTGATTTGACTCAACACTCACAGAGCTAACTGCACGCCTGCGACACACTGCCATCCAGTGGTTGGGTTTGTGACAGTAGGAACACTCTGAGCCTTTAGCTGGGCACCTCCCCATGTTCCATTTGTGCTGGGGGTCCCTCCCACAGCTCGCGCAGTTTCCCTGTTGGTTTTCCGGAGCCTTCCTCTGATACACAGGTTTTGTCTGTCCTTCATTGCACATTCTCTTATTTTGCACTGTGTATTTTGGCTTAACAGATACTGCTGAGACTTGTGAATCCTCTTCTCTGATGATTCTTATCTGTTTCTGTGACAATTCAAAAAGCTGGGGAATTTCTATAGCTTTCGGTAGCGTTAGCGCCTCCCCTTTATCCAACAGTTGTTCTTGGACTTGTTTTTCTCTAACTCCCGCGATGATTCCATCGACCAGCATGTCGTCGGAGTCGGGGTACTCACAGTCCATGAGAATAAGTCTCAAATCCTTAATAAAGTTGTCGAAACCTTCACTTGGTCCTTGTTTCCTTTGCCTGAAACGGTGCCTGGCTATCCGCTTGTTTTTTCTTGGCCTGATATAGGTGGCAAATTTATCCAGCACTATAGACGGATCTGCTTTCTCGCCGTCAGCCCAGGCTAACGTCTTGTATATTTCTCTGCCTTGCTCGCCGACCCACGTACCTAGCCAGCCGGCTCGCTGGTTAGCTTCTAGCTCCGCGAGCGGACCCTCAAAGACGAACTTGACGTGACTTCTGAATCTCCCAAACTCCTGATACAAATCAGGAGCCTCCCAGTCAATCTTGGGGTGTTCAAAGTGCGAGTATGCCATTTCCTCTTATTTTATTTTCGCTTCTGACACCATGTAATGTACTCGAGCAGACACGGACACGACTTGTAGACGTGTGTTTATTTCTGATTGACAGTCGCGACCTACGGCAACTCCGTTGGGACACGACGGATGCAGAAAGCGAATCACATCAGTGTGTTAGTGAGATAACACACAGTATGTTACAGTTCTAACCAACTGTGAAAAGCCCCAACTTGGAACATGGAGTGGAGCGCGATGGAGATCAAACCCGATTTATATAGATAGAATAAAGACTTCATAGTCCCATTTCATTCATTTATTCATTCAAACTATTTGGGGTTATAAGCTTTAAAAGGATTTGGGGAAGACACCATAACACAATTGGGTATTCGAACTTTTAAAACCATTTGGGTGGAATACACCTTTAAAATGATTCGGGGAAGACACATTTGGGTATTAGAACCTTTAAAACCATTTGGGTGGAATACACCTTTAAAATGATTCGGGGAAGACACATTTTGGTATTAGAACCTTTAAAACCATTTGGGTGGAATACACCTTTAAAATTATTCGTGGAAGACACATTTGGGTATTAGAACCTTTAAAACCATTTGGGTGGAATACACCTTTAAAATGATTCGGGGAAGACACATTTGGGTATTAGAACCTTTAAGACCATTTGGGTGGAATACACCTTTAAAATGATTCGGGGAAGACACATTTGGGTATTAGAACCTTTAAAACCATTTGGGTGGAATACACCTTTAAAATTATTCGGGGAAGACACATTTTGGTATTAGAACCTTTAAAACCATTTGGGTGGAATACACCTTTAAAATTATTCGTGGAAGACACATTTGGGTATTAGAACCTTTAAAACCATTTGGGTGGAATACACCTTTAAAATGATTCGGGGAAGACATTTGGGTATTAGAACCTTTAAGACCATTTGGGTGGAATACACCTTTAAAATGATTCGGGGAAGACACATTTTGGTATTAGAACCTTTAAAACCATTTGGGTGGAATACACATTTAAAATGATTCGGGGAAGACATTTGGGTATTAGAACCTTTAAGACCATTTGGGTGGAATACACCTTTAAAATGATTCGGGAAGACACATTTTGGTATTAGAACTTTTAAAACCATTTGGGTGGAATACACCTTTAAAATGATTCGGGGAAGACACATTTGGGTATTAGAACCTTTAAAACCATTTGGGTGGAATACACCTTTAAAATGATTCGGGGAAGACACATTTTGGTATTAGAACCTTTAAAACCATTTGGGTGGAATACACCTTTAAAATTATTCGTGGAAGACACATTTGGGTATTAGAACCTTTAAAACCATTTGGGTGGAATACACCTTTAAAATGATTCGGGGAAGACACATTTGGGTATTAGAACCTTTAAGACCATTTGGGTGGAATACACCTTTAAAATGATTCGGGGAAGACACATTTGGGTATTAGAACCTTTAAAACCATTTGGGTGGAATACACCTTTAAAATTATTCGGGGAAGACACATTTTGGTATTAGAACCTTTAAAACCATTTGGGTGGAATACACCTTTAAAATTATTCGTGGAAGACACATTTGGGTATTAGAACCTTTAAAACCATTTGGGTGGAATACACCTTTAAAATGATTCGGGGAAGACATTTGGGTATTAGAACCTTTAAGACCATTTGGGTGGAATACACCTTTAAAATGATTCGGGGAAGACACATTTTGGTATTAGAACCTTTAAAACCATTTGGGTGGAATACACATTTAAAATGATTCGGGGAAGACATTTGGGTATTAGAACCTTTAAGACCATTTGGGTGGAATACACCTTTAAAATGATTCGGGAAGACACATTTTGGTATTAGAACCTTTAAAGCCATTTGGGTGGAATACACCTTTAAAATTATTCAGGGAAGACACATTTGGGTATTAGAACCTTTAAGACAATTTGGGTGGAATACACCTTTAAAATTATTCAGGGAAGACACATTTGGGTATTTGAACCTTTAAAACCATTTGGGTGGAATACACCTTTAAAATGATTCAGGGGAGACACATTTTGGTATTAGAACCTTTAAAACCATTTGGGTGGAATACACCTTTAAAATGATTCGGGGAAGACACATTTTGGTATTAGAACCTTTAAAACCATTTGGGTGGAATACACCTTTAAAATTATTCGGGGAAGACACATTTGGGTATTAGAACCTTTAAGACAATTTGGGTGGAATACACCTTTAAAATTATTCGGGGAAGACACATTTGGGTATTTGAACCTTTAAAACCATTTGGGTGGAATACACCTTTAAAATGATTCGGGGGAGACACATTTTGGTATTAGAACCTTTAAAACCATTTGGGTGGAATACACCTTTAAAATGATTCTGGGAAGACACATTTTGGTATTAGAACCTTTAAAACCATTTGGGTGGAATACACCTTTAAAATGATTCGGGGAAGACACATTTGGGTATTAGAACCTTTAAGACAATTTGGGTGGAATACACCTTTAAAATTATTCGGGGAAGACACATTTGGGTATTAGAACCTTTAAAACCATTTGGGTGGAATACACCTTTAAAATGATTCGGGGAAGACACATTTGGGTATTATAACCATTTGGGTGGAATACACCTTTAAAATCATTCGGGGAAGACACATTTGGGTTATAACCTTTAACACTATTTGGGTGGAATACACCTTTAACTGTCCTGCAGCCATTTTATCACTGTCCTGCAGCCATTTTATCACTGTCCTGCAGCCATTTTACCACTATCCTGCAGGCTGCAGCCATTTTACCACTTTACACTGTCCTGCTACTGTTGCATCACTGTGATGCACTGTCCTGCTTCTGTTGCATCACTGTGATGCACTGTCCTGCTTCTGTTGCATCACTGTGATCCACTGTCCTGCTACTGTTGCATCACTGTGATCCACTGTCCTGCTAACCATTTGGGTGGAATACACCTTTAACTGTCCTGATACTGTTGCATCACTGTGATCCACTGTCCTGCTACTGTATTATAACCTTTAAAACAATTTGGGTGGAATACACCTTTAAAATCATTCGGGGAAGACACATTTGGGTTATAACCTTTAACACTATTTGGGTGGAATACACCTTTAACTGTCCTGCAGCCATTTTACCACTGTCCACTGTCCTGCTACTGTTGCATCACTGTGATGCACTGTCCTGCTAACCATTTGGGTGGAATACACCTTTAACTGTCCTGCTACATCACTGTGATCCACTGTCAAATCAAATCAAATCAAATTTATTTATAGGGCCCGACAACACACGTTAATGTCCCCATGGGCCGTACAGGTCTTCTTTAAACAAGTCAAGAAGACAACATAACAATAAGTCAAGAACAGAACAAGAACACCATAGGGTCCAAACATTTTTTAGATGAATGCAAATAAATGAAAGAATGCAAGCACTCCCAGACATACCCCACGCGAAGGTAAGGAAAAACTCACTAAAACCTAACAATAGGGAAAAAAGCTCCACAGGCAATGTGGAGGAGAGAAACCTTAGAAGGGCCGTTCAAGGGGGGATCTCCCTTCTTAGATGTCGGTGATAGTAGTGTTGCAGACGGACAGTTGGTAAGCATGCACTCATGTGTGTAGTGAAACACAGATGAGTGCATGCAATAGCAACTGTACATTTTGAAAAATTAAAGATAGAGTTGATAGCGGATCTATTTGAAGCACAGGGGCGGCGCAAGAGGGTCACGTCCTCCCCGTCTTAGTCACGGGACATTCAACACTCCGGTCGTTGCTCAGGGACAGCCGGAGACAGGGGGAAGGGGGGGTGGCACAGAGAGGGTTGCGAACTCCCCGACATCATCGCGGGACATCCGGCACTCCGGTCACCACTACGAAACCTCCGAAGACAGGGGGGCACGCAGAGGGGGTCGCAATCTCCCGGCCTTCGTCACGGGACGTCCAACACTCCGGTCAACACTCCAGGACAGCAAGTCATAGGAAGACAGGGAGACGGGACAGGCGTTAGACAGCTCATGAGATTGTAGTAGGCGGACATAGCAATAGATACAAGTGGTAGGCATATATGTGAATGGAGTAGATATATGAAGTAAGCGTATTATGTGAATAGAATAGAAGTACTTAACCCAGCAATGAAACCGCGTTGACTGTTAATCTGTTAACAGTCTGTTAATCAGTTGACAGGACCACGGACAGACGGCGGTGAATAACTGATCCAATGCCTCGGAGGTGCATGTAGAGCAGTCACTACAAGCTTGGCCAAGACCCCGAGGCATCCATCACCTTGGTCAGCGCCAGGAGACGGGTACTCAGAGAGAAGGGGGAGGGAGAGAAGGGGGAGGGAGAGGGGGGGGGGGGAGAGGGGGGGGGGGGGGGAAGAGTTAGAGAGTTCCCATGTTTGTGGTGCTGCAAAGGAGCAGACATGTAGTACCCTGTAGTGCCATGTAGTACCCCGTAGTGCCATGTAGTACCCTATAGTACCCCATAGTGCCATGTAGTACCCCGTAGTATCCTGTAGTACCCTGTAGTGCCATGTAGTACCCTGTGGTGCCATGTAGTACCCTGTAGTGCCATGTAGAGCTGTGTAAGCCATGTAGTACCCTGTAATGCCATGCAGTACCAAGTAGTACTCTGTGGTACCATGTAGTACCCTGTACCCTAACTAAACTACCCTATAGTAAACTACCCAGTGGTACCATGTAGTACCCTGTACCATAACTAAACTACACAGATTAATCTAAAGGTCAGTCCCCGACCAGGTGAGATCAAGGTAGGTTGAAGGAGAGAGAGAAAAGATGAGTCTTAAGCAGGGATTTAAAAGCTTCGACAGAGCAGGCGCCCCTGATGACGGCAGGTAATTTGTTCCACAGGTAGGGAGCGCGGTAGACAAAGGCTCTGTGGCCGGCGGATTTCTTTTTAACCCTAGGGGTCGATAGAAGCCCCGCATTTTGTGAGCGCAGAGCACGAGCGGGCGAGTATCGGGAGATGAGATCAGATAGATAGAGCGGTGCAAGCCCATTTAAAATTTTGTAGGTGAGGAGTAGCACTTTAAAGTCAGAGCGGGCTTGGATAGGAAGCCAATGTAGGGCGGACAAAACTGGTGTGATGTGATCAAATTTTCTAGTTCTAGTTAGTATCCGTGCAGCCGCATTTTGCACGAGTTGAAGATTTTTGATGCTTGAATTAGGTAAGCCTGAAAAAAGTGCATTACAGTAGTCCAGACGTGATGAGACAAAAGCATGAATCAGGGTTTCAGCATCAGCCAGAGTTAAAATGGGGCGTATTTTTGCGATATTACGAAGATGGAAGAATGCAATTTTGGTGACGTTTTTTATATGTGCATTAAATGAGAGGGAGGAATCAAAAATGACTCCGAGGTTTTTTATGGTGGAGCTCTGGGATACATGACAGGTATCAAAGTTGAGGGAGATGTCCTGAAACAGGCCTCTGTGGTTTGGGGGGCCAACAATTAACATCTCAGTTTTATCTGCATTAAGGAGTAGAAAGTTTTGCGACATCCATTTTTTGACGGCAAGCAAGCAGGCCTCAAGGTTTTGTAGTTGGGAGGAATCATTTGGCTTAATAGGTATATATAATTGGGTGTCATCAGCGTAAAAATGAAAGTTTATGCCAAATTTGCGTATGATATCGCCGAGGGGTAGCATGTAAATCGAAAATAGCAAAGGGCCCAGGACAGAGCCTTGTGGGACACCACATTGCACTGGGAGGGTCTCAGATGTTAAATCATTATAGACCACGCAGTGTGTTCTATCAGTTAAATAGGATTTAAACCAAGCTAGTGCGAGACCCCGAATGCCAACATGGTTCTCAAGCCGACCTAGAAGAATCGAGTGATCGATAGTGTCAAAGGCTGCACTGAGATCAAGTAATAAGAGCACAGAGGTGAGGTTTGAGTCAAGAGAGAGCAGTAAGTCATTTGTGACTTTGGTAACCGCCGTTTCGGTGGAGTGTAAGGCTCTAAAGCCAGATTGAAATGATTCATTAAGATTATTGTTTGATAAATGGTCAGTAAGTTGCGTTGCGACGATCCGTTCTAACACTTTGGATAGGAATGGGAGATTGGAGATAGGTCTGTAATTTTTCAAGATTAGAGGGTCGAGGTTCGGTTTTTTAAGTAATGGTTTAATGACGGCTGATTTAAAGGCCAGGGGCACCACGCCAGTAGACAAAGAGGTGTTGAAGATATTGAGTAGGGCAGGGCCTAGAGTTGGGAAGAGTTTTTTGATGAGAGTTGCTGGGAGAGGGTCAAACAGACAGGTTGAAGGTTTAGCCGCGCCAACCAGTTTAGAGAGGGCACTAAGTGAGACGTTTTCAAGGCAGCATAGCGTATGACTGGAATCAAAGTCAGGGGGAATGCCCGTCAAAGGTTGGGAGGGACTCTGATTGTTGAGTAAAGCAACAATTTCATCTCTAATGAGGTCAATTTTCTTGGTAAAAAATGTCATGAATTCGTTAGCCGAGAACGCATGGTTTAGGGCACTTGGTTGTTTCTGCGTAAGTTTTGCAACTGTGTCAAACAGAAACTTTGAGTTGTTTTTGTTTTCATTTATGAGCCTGTCCTGCTACATCACTGTGATCCACTGTCCTGCTACATCACTGTGATCCACTGTCCTGCTACATCACTGTGATGTACTGTCCTGCTACATCACTGTGATGTACTGTCCTGCTACATCACTGTGATGTACTGTCCTGCTACATCACTGTGGTGTACTGTCCTGCTACATCACTGTGATCCACTGTCCTGCTACATCACTGTGATGTACTGTCCTGCTACATCACTGTGATCCACTGTCCTGCTACATCACTATGATGTACTGTCCTGCTACATCACTGTGATGTACTGTCCTGCTACATCACTGTGATGTACTGTCCTGCTACATCACTGTGATCCACTGTCCACTACATCACTGTGATGTACTGTCCTGCTACATCACTGTGATCCACTGTCCTGCTACATCACTGTGATGTACTGTCCTGCTACATCACTGTGATGTACTGTCCTGCTACATCACTGTCCTGCTACATCACTGTGATCCACTGTCCTACTACATCACTGTGGTGTACTGTCCTGCTACATCACTGTGATGTACTGTCCTGCTACATCACTGTGATGTACTGTCCTGCTACATCACTGTGATGTACTGTCCTGCTACATCACTGTGATCCACTGTCCTGCTACATCACTGTGATGTACTGTCCTGCTACATCACTGTCCTGCTACATCACTGTGATGTACTGTCCTGCTACATCACTGTGATGTACTGTCCTGCTACATCACTGTGATCCACTGTCCTGCTACATCACTGTGATCCACTGTCCTGCTACATCACTGTGATGTACTGTCCTGCTACATCACTGTGATGTACTGTCCTGCTACATCACTGTGATCCACTGTCCTGCTACATCACTGTGATCCACTGTCCTGCTACATCACTGTGATGTACTGTCCTGCTACGCTACATCACTGTGATCCACTGTCCTGCTACACCACTGTCCTGCTACATCACTGTGATGTACTGTCTTGCTACATCACTGTTATCCACTGTCCTGCTACATCACTGTGATCCACTGTCCTGCTACATCACTGTGATGTACTGTCCTGCTACATCACTGTGATGTACTGTCCTGCTACATCACTGTCCTGCTACATCACTGTGCTGTACTGTCCTGCTACATCACTGTGATGTACTGTCCTGCTACATCACTGTGATCCACTGTCCTGCTACATCACTGTGATCCACTGTCCTGCTACATCACTGTGATGTACTGTCCTGCTACATCACTGTGATGTACTGTCCTGCTACATCACTGTGATGTACTGTCCTGCTACATCACTGTGATCCACTGTCCTGCTACATCACTGTGATCCACTGTCCTGCTACACCACTGTCCTGCTACATCACTGTGATGTACTGTCTTGCTACATCACTGTGATCCACTGTCCTGCTACATCACTGTGATCCACTGTCCTGCTACATCACTGTGATGTACTGTCCTGCTACATCACTGTCCTGCTACATCACTGTGATGTACTGTCCTGCTACATCACTGTGATGTACTGTCCTGCTACATCACTGTGATCCACTGTCCTGCTACATCACTGTGATCCACTGTCCTGCTACATCACTGCGATGTACTATCCTGCTACATCACTGTGATGTACTGTCCTGCTACATCACTGTGATCCACTGTCCTGCTACATCACTGTGATCCACTGTCCTGCTACATCACTGTGATCCACTGTCCTGCTACATCACTGTGATGTACTGTCCTGCTACATCACTGTGATGTACTGTCCTGCTACATCACTGTGATGTACTGTCCTGCTACATCACTGTCCTGCTACATCACTGTCCTGCTACTGTTTAATCACTGTGATCCACTGTCCTGCTACATCACTGTGATCCACTGTCCTGCTACTGTTGCATCACTGTCCTGCACAGTACAGGACACAAAATGATTTAACTGCCTCTCCGATTTAGTTCTGATCGATTAGGAATGGGTCACGCCGTGTTAAGGAGATTCAGGCGCATACAAGTCTATTCGATCATGTCTCTAGCACCCCCACAGCCGTAGCTGCAACCACTTACATCACGGCTCTCATCCACATTCATTCATATGCTCCCCCCCCCGCTATCTCCTCCCCGATTTCAGAATCCCGGAAGTGTTGCGGTGGTCTAGGCACTACCTGGCGTTCTACCTGGCGTTTTATCGCCATGCTCTAAGACAAACTCTAACCTTAACCAACTTCGAAAGAGTGCCTAAGCTTAACCGTCGAAAGAACTTGCCTAACCTTAACCAACTTCGAAGATTGCCTAAGCTTAACCAGTGTAGAAACCTGGCGTCGGCCAATCAGAGAGCGTCTGCCAGAAATGCGGCTACGGAAAGTATACAGGCATGCAGCGGCCGGCCGGCCGGCCGTGTGAATACTTTCGGTGATTACCAAAACAAGCCGCATTTCTCGGAGACGCTCTCTGATTGGCCGACGCCTGTTTCTACACTGGTTAAGCTTAGGCACTCTTCGAAGTTGGTTAAGGTTAGAGTTTGTCTTAGAGCGTGACGGCAAGTTCTTTCGACGGTTAAGCTTAGGCCAGGTAGTTTGCAGGCTGTTTGACGTGGAAATGGGCAAAGACACAGCTCGTCACGGATTGGGCAAACGCGTCAGTGGCCAATCAGAGAGCGTCAGTCAGTGCCAATCAGAGAGCGTCTCCAAGAAATGGGGCTTGGTTTGGTAGGCACGCGGCCGGCCACGTTATTTTTTTCTGTAGCCGCATTTCTGGCAAGACGCTCTCTGATTGGCCGACGCCTGTTTCTACACTGGTTAAGCTTAGGCACTCTTTCAAAGTTGGTTAAGGTTAGAGTTTGTCTTAGAGCGTGACGGCAAGTTCTTTCGACGGTTAAGCTTAGGCACTCTTTCGAAGTTGGTTAAGGTTAGAGTTTGTCTTAGAGCATGGCGATAGAACGCCAGGTAGTTTGCAGGCTGTTTGACGCGGAAATGGGCAAAGACACAGCTCGTCACGTGATTGGGCAAACGCGTCAGTGGCCAATCAGAGAGCGTCAGTCAGTGGCCAATCAGAGAGCGTCTGCCAGAAATGCGGCTACGGAAAAAAATAGCGCGTGGCGGCCGGTGACACGTGAAGTAGGAGGGGCGAGATTTTTCGTTGTCAGTTGTGCAATACCGCATTTCCCCAGACGGTGGCCCCATTTCTGTAAACGACAGAGAACAGCTGTTACTCATTCTACTCTGTATTGTATATTGAGTTGACTGAACATTCCTTTACTTACTGCTTAATAACTTTTTTTACTTACTTTCTTTTGACTGTATGTAGCACATTCTCAGGGGTTCATACAGAAACAAGCATTTCATCATAAAGTATTCTGTATTTTGTTGTGACAAATAATAAACCAACTTGAAACTTAACTCATTGGACGCCAGTCACGAGTATAGTCGGGTTAACTAGCCGACGGTTGAGCACCAATCACGAGTATAGTCGGGTTTTAATCGTTATTTATTTTATTAGCGATATCCATTCATTTTCATCCATCCAACCTGATGTTATCGTTGGGAATGGGTCTGAGATCGCGAAAGGGCAAATACCGCCGCCTATCGTCTCCAGGATGGTATTGCACATCATTGGATTGGCTGGGACTGTGCATCAAAAAAAAGGTTCGTCCAGGTTTTCCTTCTCGGGCATGCAGTATATTATACCACATTGACTGGGGACACTCTGAACAGCGTGGATTATGTGTTTTGGATATATAACGTTGGATCAATAAACGTGATAAATATTTTGAATGGCGATCAGGAATTGGATTAATCTTTTTGCAGGACATCAGATGTGAGGGAAGGACTCTATGTTACCAATCTTGGGTTAATCAGATGTTTCTTTCACAGCGATCACAACGTGTCTGTGTGTGTGTCAGTGGCGGCTGGCCACTAGGGGCGCTGGGGCGCCGCCCCCCCCTGGTAAAGAGAGCAGGAGAAGAAGAAAATGTTTTATTTTAATTTAAGTTTTAGACCCTTAAAAATAAAATAAACATGTTTAAAATGAATAATATTTACTCATTTTAAGTATGTTTGTGTTTCCAATGCACAATATAACGTTCATATATCAAATATAAATCATTGTTTTGTGATTCACATGACGTCACTGTCTGATATTCCAGTGCGTTCAAATATGATGTAATATGATGGAATCGGAGCGCGTTTTCTAGCACACCAAGCAAGCAGGGTCCTTCCGGATGATCGGATCCTTCCGGCAGTCCGGATATTTTGCTACCTTGGCTGGTAGCTGGATGCAGCTAACGACGGTATGGACTGTTTAAACGTTACTGGAGTTTCTTTTTGAGTGGATTTAAAAAAGGTGGATTATGGCTTGTTGTGGACTGGACAGCTGAATATCTCGCCCCATTCAACTCTTGTGATGGTAAGTAAGTCTTGTAACGATAGCTTGGAGCTGTGTGCGTCTGTGTGAGAGAGAGAGATAGAGGGGGATACTAATTAATTTCGCCGCGGGGGCAATATCACCCGGACAATATAATGGTAACTTGTTTAAAATGACAAGATATACATCTGTGATTATTATCGGACGGATCTGAATACGAGAGAGAGAGAGAGAGAGAGAGAGAGAGAGAGAGAGAGAGAGAGAGAGAGACCTGGGCGTGCATGTTTTTGTAGGGCTATTGGAAACGTGGCTGCATTGACTGACTGTGATCATATATTGATTGATGGCAATGGTGATAGTTGTACTCTACCTACTTAAATATTCGCCAATGCGTGCCTCGGTACATGTTTGCAAAATTCTTGGTATAGTTCCCCCCCTGGAGAAGAATTCACCAGCCGCCACTGGTGTGTGTGTGTGTGTGTGTGTGCATGCCGTTGGCGCCGACCAATGCAGCTTCTGTATCGTGCATGAGGACACATATACTATCGATAATCTAGCGTTTATTTGAAAACTATTCATAAATCAGCCGAAAAATGTTTTGTGTATTCCACAAAAGGGCTATTATCGCGTCTTTCACTGGAATGACTAGAAATCACCAAAACTATACTCGTATTCAAAACGGTATAAAACGGAAATGTACAGATGAAAAAACAATCCGTTTTGTACATGTTGACTGCAAGCAACTCATTGATTAGACCCATAGCCATAATTTAAGATATATTTTAAGCACTCGCAAATCTCCCACTCCTCCCATTGATTAAAGCGATGGCGTTCTACCGCCCTGTGGCGCACTTAAGCGGTGGCGTCCAATGAGTTAAGGTGAAAGAACATTTATTATATGGTGCTTCAATTAGCAACACAGTAATACCTAGTAGAAAATAAACGTACGAAAAAAAGATGGTCTTATATTAGAAAGACTACCCATTTACATTTACATTTAGTCATTTAGCTGACTCTTTTATCCAAAGCGACTTACCAGTTTTGTACAACAAGACAGCAGGAGTAACAATGTTCATCAAAGTGTTGAGTGCTATAGTGTAGGTTAGTATATTAGGACAAGTGCATGACAGTAAGGTTAGTTAGGGTTAGGTTATTTTAATTTAAAAAGGATTCATTATTTTTTTCCCATTTCATTTCAGATAATGATTGAAGAAGTGCGTCTTTAGTCAATGGCAAAAGATTGGACGGGTTTCGGCTGTCCTAACTGTGGTGGGAAGTTCGTTCCACCATTGGGGGCAAGGACCGAGAATAGGCGACTTCTCTTTGATGACCCTCCCGGAGCTCGGATAGGTGTAGGTCTGAGGTGGCCAGAAGATGCAGAGCGTAGGGTCTTGAAGTTGTAGTTAGAGACCATTGACCGGAGGTAGGCGGGAGCTGTTCCCTTCGCCGCACGATATGCAAGGTCGAGGGCCTTGAAGCGGATTTATGCGGCCATGGGGAGCCAGTGCAGGTCCCTGAGAAGTGGGGTGACATGGGCTGACTTAGGTAGGTTTGAGATCAAGCAGGCCGCTGCGTTCTGAATGAGTTGAAGAGGCTTGGTGGCAGTGGTCGGAAGGCCAGCAAGCAGTACGTTGCAGTAGTCAAGGCGGGAGATGACTGTTGATTGGACGAGGAGTTGGGTGGCTTCTTTTGTCAGGAAGGGGCAGATCCTTCTGACGTTGCTGAGGAGGAATATGCAGGTTCTGGTTGTCACTGCGATGTGAGCGGAGAAGTTCAACTGGTCGTCAAGGACAACACCAAGGTTCTTGGCAGTCGGGGACACGGTCACAGTTGAATTCTCGACTGTGATGGAAAGGTCGGTCAGGGGGGAGGATTTGTCCGGCAGGTGAAGCAATTCTGTTTTGCTTAGGTTCAGTTTGAGGTAGTTGGATGTCATCCAGGCGGAGATGTCAGACAGACAGGCCGTGATCCGCTCAGAGACGTGGATATCTGAGGGAGGGAAGGAGAGGAAGAGCTGAGTATCATCGGCATAACAATGATACGAGAAGGCATGAGACGTGATAATGTTACCCAGAGATTTGTAGAGGGAGAAGAGAAGGGGTCCAAGGACTGAGCCCTGGGGGACACCCATCCGCAAGGGGCCGGTGCCAGACAGGGTCCCTCTCCATGACACTTTGTAGGAGCGGTCATTGAGGTATGATGTCAGCCATGTCAGTGCAGAGCCAGCCACTCCCATTCCTGTGAGGGACGCAAGGAGGATCTGATGGTTGACTGTGTCGAAGGCTGCAGATAGGTCTAGGAGAATCAGGACAGAGAATAGAAGAATAGAATAGAATCTTTATTGTCATTGTTGGTACAACGAAATTTTGTTTGGAGCATCACCACTGGCATACAAACATACTGTATATAGCATGTGCAAAATAATAATGTCAATAATAATAATAATATAGTATCAATGTCCCAATGTCCTCAATAATAATAACATGCCATCAATGTTCCAAGTGCAATAGTGCTAGTGCAAATAAATAAATATTACAGTGACAGTCCAGTTGAGTTAATGGATGGAGGGGGGGGTGGGGCGTTGACTTGCAATGGATGGAATAGTATATAGTGCAGCAATGCAAGTCCGGTTCACAGTTATTGTTGTAATGGAGAAGTGGGAGTTATGTCACCGGGGGTTGAGGACGGGGGGTGCGAGGGGGGGGGGGGGGGGGTGCGGGTCGGCAAGTTGATGTTGATCATTGAGCAGCCTGACAGCCCGTGGATAGAGGCTGTTGGTCAGTCTGCTAGTTCCGGACTGGATGGATCTATACCTTCGACCAGAGGGCAGCAGTTGAAAAAGATGGTGTGCTGGGTGGTACTGGTCCTGTAAGATGTTATTCACACGACGTAGACAGCGGGAGGTGAAGACTGTGGAGATATCTGGGAGGCTAGCTCCAGTGATCCTCCTCGCAGCCTTGACCACTCTGTGGAGGGCGTCCTTCTCTGCCCTGGTGCAGCTGGAGAACCACACCAGTAGTCCGTACGTGAGCACACTCTCTACTGCGCAGTGGTAGAAGTTGGCCATCAGTCCCTGTGGGAGTTTAGCCCATTTAAGTTTCCGCAGATAGAAGAGGCGTTGCTGTGCTTTCCCCACAGCAGAGGTAATGTTGATCCCCCAGGACAGGTCATCAGACATCTTCACGCCCAGAAACTTACATTTTGAAACCTTCTCCACCTCCTCATTTCCAATGAGGAGTGGAGAGTGGCTGAGGTCACCAGTCCTGCGGAAATCAATTATCATTTCCTTGGTCTTCGTGGGGTTGAGAGCAAGGTTATGACCATCGCACCACTCCACTAGTTGCTCAACCTCCCTCCTGTATGAGGTCTCATCGTTTCCTTTGATGAGGCTGAAGTAGATTCTTTGAGAGTGGGCACTGGTTTCAGGAAGAATTCAGACTGGAGATGGTTTTCAGAGGCAATGGCTCAGTTGGTGAAGAAGATGATTTAATTCAGCATACCACAAGCATAAGTTACACAGCAACAGTCGTCCATCCTGACACAGATAGTTTGGTTCTACCGAATGTGTGTCTCAGTTCAAAATGACTGCCTTATATATTATGTGATCACCCCAAATCTAATACTGTTCTGTAATTTGCTACCACTACTGGCCAACTGGATGGGTGGGTTTCTGATGGCTGAAAGTGTGTGGGTCGTCAATCAATTGGTCATGGGGTGTGTTTGATCAGATTGTTCTAAAAACCTGTTTGTCCTGTGTCTCTTGGGAGGACGCATAGAACAGAGTGTGTGTGTGTCTCTGGGATGGGGGTTTCTGTCACTCAATGTTAACACTTTGGTTGCCTTGGGTTAAATTAATGATATACCATAGATTGCCAGCGCTATTTGTCTATGGAGAAAGTCCCCTTCTTTGCAGGGCTATAACTTTTTAAATTCTATTGCTACATTGCCATTATTAGGGCCCATTCAAAGTCCTATATGTATTGTTCATTGTGTAGCAACGTTAAACTTTTTCATTCACATATTCATAGTAAAGTATGGTCTAATGTATAAGTATGTTTTCATCTCTTTCTGCAGCTTTCTCCAGAACGTGATATATAGCCCCAAATGCATTATATTGATGATGAAATACAGTTTGATGGCAATCAGCGCGATATAAAAAATTCCAACTAGACGTACTTCTAGAAGTTACTACACGTCATCTGATGTTGACCGGATGGGCGAGGGGGCGTTTATAATTCCGTGGGCAGCGTTATACCAATCATCTAATGTGGGTCAAATGTTGATAATAGCAGTTAGTATCTAAGACGGTAACGTTACACGCTAAAACTCACCCCAGTCTCCGCGCGCCGTTGGGCGATCATCGTCGAGTAGAAATTTTATCATTATGGGATATATTTTTACCCGGTCCATCTCCAGCTTGTATAATGGTATATACGTCCAAATCATGTTGTTTATCGAGTTATTGCCAATCGATCACCGTGTAGCGTGACGAGCCAGAGTCCCATGAACCATAGCGAGCGCCCGGAAGTACTACGGTCGTCATGACAACCTCTATTCAATATCCTGTGTGGCGATTGCGCCGATCGGCCACCAGATGGCGCTCCTGAACCGCCAGAGAGCTCAGTGGGTCCTGCTGGTGGATCTCAGGCCAGCGGAGGGGGAATATGAATCCGATCGCAGATTTTTGAAATATTGATATAAGGACGCTGTACAGCGTCCCCCGGCAACTTTAGCATGGCCAGCAAAGACGTGAAAAGACGTGTCCCGGCAGTCAAAGTGTTAACGGCATTATCCCGGGTGTGTGAGTCTTAATCTCTGTCACATGCATTAGTGTGTGTGTCTCTTGTTAATCAGCCAAAACTGGTTCCTAGGGGGGGGGGGGGGGGGGGTTATGTGAGATAGAGTGGGTGTGTGATCACTTCAGTTACAAAAGTCAAGCCAACTGTTGTCTGTTTTCAGCTTAGCCATTCTGAATAATGCTATAATAATGTTGAATAACCCATTAGTCAAATATACACGATAATATCAATTCTATTGACCATATGAAAATAAATTGTTACTTCAAGGCCAAGTACTGTTGTGTCATCTGCAAATTTGACTATGAGGTTAGATGGAGAGGAGGAACAACAGTCGTGGGTGAAAAGTGTATAGAGAAGTGGGCTGAGTACAGGAGAGGCCTTTCGCTTTTGCCAAGTGAAGTGCCTCTGTGACCGCAATGAGGGCCATTTCTGTGGAGTGACCAGTCCTGAATCCTGACTGGTTAGGGTCTAGGAGGTCATTCTGTAAGAGATAATCAGTGAGTTGGTTGGATACAGCACGTTCAAGTGTTTTAGAAAGGAAGGAGAGAAGAGAGCCATCAAAAATATTACTTAAATATGGTCTTACATTCGATTGTGCAAAAATACAATAGTAATTAGAATAAAATAGAAGATAATAAAATAGACCTGATACAAGTCCTGAGATAAAATGCAATACAATGTTAAGCTTACGAATTAAAAGGTACTGGGTCATATGTACACTACACTACTATACATTATACAACGGCATGCACATTTCTCGATTCTGATTGGCTGAAACAGTCAATTTACACGTATGTATTCTTCACAATTCCACGCTCCTGGTCCCAGGACCCGCCCACAACCGAATTCAATCACTCTGCCGTGCGGATTTTTAGGAAAAAACAAGATGGCGGACAATAATCTTTAACAAATGGATATGTTGATAGCGTCATAAGGACTAAATATAAACCGATTCTGTCACGGCGAATGTCTTAGTTATTTAAACAATGTTGGATGATGTAATTGATGGGTCATGAGTCATTGTGGAACAAAATAAAAATCGTGCAGATTGATTGATTGATTAATTTGCATTCTTTTTTTAAATTTTCTTCTCCTTTCTATAGAAGCAACTGGGAAGTGCACTGTTTTAAGTGAGGGTGGACTGAATGGATATGTTGATAGCGTCATAACGACTAAATATAAACCGATTCTGTCACAGCGAATGTCTTAGTTCTTTAAACAATGTTGGATGATGTAATTGATGGGTCATGAGTCATTGTGGAACAAAATAAAAATCGTGCAGATTGATTGATTGATTAATTTGCATTATTTTTTTAAATTTTCTTCTCCTTTCTATAGAAGCAACTGGGAAGTGCGCTGTTTTAAGTGAGGGTGGACTGAATGGATATGTTGATAGCGTCATAACGACTAAATATAAACCGATTCTGTCACAGCGAATGTCTTAGTTCTTTAAACAATGTTGGATGATGTAATTGATGGGTCATGAGTCATTGTGGAACAAAATAAAAATCGTGCGGATTGATTGATTGATTAATTTGCATTTATTTTTTTAAATGTTTCTTCTCCTTTCTATAGAAGCAACTGGGAAGTGCGCTGTTTTAAGTGAGGGTGGACTGAATGGATATGTTGATAGCGTCATAACGACTAAATATAAACCGATTATGTCACGGCGAATGTCTTAGTTGCTTAAACAATGTTGGATGATGTAATTGATGGGTCATGAGTCATTGTGGAACAAAATAAAAATTGCGCGGATTGATTGATTGATTAATCTTTTTTTTTACCTACTTTCAAGCAGCTGGGAGGTGCGCTGTTTTAAGTGAGCATGGCCTATTGAATTGATTGATTGATTGATTGATTGCTAATTTTATTACTGTCCGCCTGGTTTCCAACTGGTTAAGTTTAGGCCCTCTTTCGAAGTTGGTTAAGGTTAGAGTTTGTCTTTAGAGCAGGGCGATAGACCACCAGCCCTGGTTCCAAACTCTAACCTTAACCAACTTCGAAAGAGGGCCTAAACTTAACCAGTTGGAAACAAGGCGGACAGTAATAAAATTAGCAATCAATCAATTCAATAACCCACGCTCACTTAAAACAGTGCACCTCCCAGGGGCGGTTAGGTGGCATAGCGGAGATTGCGTTCGTCACCAACCCCGGAGCTGTGAGCTGGATTCGCCTGTTCGAATCCAGCTCACAGCTCCGGGGTTGTCACCAGCTTGGCTGGCCGTTCACACTAATACAATTGGCTGTATTAGAGGGTGGGAGAAGCTGGCGGGGTGGGTCCGGGTCGTTGTAAACAGCGACTCCTACAGTTCGGTCGGGGCGCCTGCTAAGCGTGGATAGGACCTGAGTGGGATAGTGTGATCCTTCCACACGCTACGCCCTCTCAGGGAGGATCCGCGCTGCCAGGTGAAAAGAAGCGGTTGATTGGCTGGACGTGTGTCGGAGGAAGCACGTGATAGCCTCCACTCTCCCAGATGATCTGACTGTGGGGGGTAAGTGTGGAAGGGGAAGGGGATTGGGAATTGGCATACGACTAACATTGGGATGGGAGAAAATCTGAGGAAAATGGAGAAAAAAAAAAAACAAAAAAAAACAGTGCACCTTCCAGCTGCTTCTATAGAAAGTAGGTTTTAAAAAAAAAATCCTATAGGGCAAAGAAAACTTTTTTTTAATTTGTTTTACCTACTTTCTATAGAAGCATCTAAGAATGAAGTTCTATAGAAAGTAGGTTAAAAACTAAAGAAAAGTTGGATTTGTTAGTTGGTTGGATGTCTAGGCGAAAGACAGTTGGATGTGTTAGTTGGTTGGATGTCTTAGTTGAAAGACAGTTGGATGTGTTAGTTTCAACTACAAACTGCGATCGCGTTTGTCGAGCATGTTTTACGTCCGGTAAAACACGACACTGTGATTGTTACAAAAACATGTTTCAGGTTCGGTAAAATAGACATAGAATATACCTTACCTTAGCCAGAAGGTATTCCAAAAAGAATAATTCCCAGTGATCGCATCGTCATCGCGATTACCCATGTATATGTCTATACAGGAAATAGGCTTCAGGCAACAAAATCTTGAGGCGATCGCTGCGTCGCTCTGTCAGCGAGGAGGAGGAGCCCTTGCAAAAAAAAAGAAAAAAGAAAAGGTGTACCCACACCAAGCCATTCCAGTTCAAAAGGTAGGCGATACTGCCTCCTGGTGAGATTTGATCATCATTGCAATTCCAACTTAGGCAGATGAGCCAGGGAGACCTAGAGGGCTCCGGGCGGCTGACCGTATAGAACAGGGATCAAAGGAAAAAGATCAAAGGATCTACAAACGAGATAGTACGTTTTTTGCACCCAGCGCTTGGCGGCGAATCACGAGATCTTACATTTTTGGCACCCAAAGAGTTAAGTGGTTGTAGCCACGGATGTGGGGGTGCGGGAGACATGATCCAATGACTTTTATACGCCTGAGTCTCCTGAACAGGCTCCTGAATAGGCTGTTGTGGCTGTGATATGGTCCTTACACGCTACTGAGGCTCCTGACTGTTTGTTAAATTAATAAATGGTAAAATTGCCAATATGTCTAGTTTCTTCCTTGTTACTGATAGACTTCTATCATCCAAACAACACCAAACAAGAGTCAATAGCAACAGCAGAATAAGCTGTTTGAATAAGATTTGTCACATTTTTCATGGGCACAACCCACATACTCAGCTGTGCTGATCATCCCACAAATGCATGTTCCTTACAAATGGGGCACCATTTAAAAGGTAAATAAACAGGCTTTCCAATGGTATAAAATGTATTGCCAAGAAGCATTGTTACAACAGAGAAATTATCCACCAAACGCAAATGTCCAAACTTTATGTTTTATGTTTATATAATATATATGGGGAATTCTACCGAATTAGTTCAAAGTGCGGTCCCACAACAAGAAAAATTATTTAACAAAACAATTAAGTATTCAGACATAGATATTTAGTAAGAATATGTTATGATCTATTTAAACCCAAGGCATTAAATGAGATTGTGATGAGCTAAATATATACAAAATCATCATTTATAGTGTACTTTCTATTGGGAAGTAGCTGTCCCAAACCCTGACCCGTACATTTAAATGTATGTAAATAACACAACATTTCTTTTTTTAGATTTAGTTCAATGGTGTAATTTCAAAGATCTTCATGATTAAGTTTAAACAGAAGTTGAAAGATTTAGATTTATTGTGGGTTTAATTTTTTAGGGTTTTCAAAAGTGTTCATGTCACTACCGAAACACAGGAGTTTTACTCCATTGGCTGAGCCAAATTTTTAGCCACACCCCTGCATTTTTCACCAGGCAGTGACGCTGCCTCCCTGTCCTTCATGGCTGCATGGTAAGTAGCTAAATCCCATACTTTTGAAATAAATGTGTTCTAAAGTCTAAAAATCTGTGTGTAACTTTAAGAATTTTCACCACCAAACACATATTACCTAGCATGTCTTACCATGCTCTTGTAAAAACTCATGTACATATACCGATATGCCCTACTTTGATTACTTGTATTATTGCACAATGTCATTCTATTGGATTCTTATTATATTATTATTATTGTATTATGCACAATCGCTGCGGGCAAGACCCCCCGCATTTCACTGTATACTTGTATGCCGTGACAAATAAAACTCTCTTGACTTGACATATCAATATTCTCTTCAATTAAGTAAACTTTTTGGGGTTTCATGTGAAATATTATGTTTTATGTGTGTATGTTACGGGGTGGGTGTTGTGGAAGGACCCAATAGCAGACAGAACGAGGAGGAAGCAGGCACAGTGGGGTGTAATTCAAGGAAGAGAGCTTTACTTAGAACAAAAACGAATGCAACAAACAAAAACGAACTTTAAAAAACACGAAACGAAAACCTCAGCAATGCTGGAAAAAGGAGAAAACGTAAAGGCACAAAAGCTAACACAGGAAACACTAAGTACTCCAAGAAACATCACCTAAATGCACTTATACAATGGCATGCAAATTTCTCGATTCTGATTGGCTGAAACAGTCAAGTTAAACGTGGTTATTTCTTATAACCCACGCTCGTGATCCCAGAACCCGCCCACAACCAAATTACAATACTCCACCGTTCGTGGTTTTAGAAATGAAAGCAAGATGGCGGACAATAATCTTTACGAATGGATATGTTGAAAGCGTCATAACGACTAAATCAAAAACGATTCTGTCACGGCGAATGTGTTAGTTTCTTACACAATGTTGGATTATGTAATTGGTGGGTCATGAGTCATTGTGGAACAAAATAAATATCGCGTGAAGTCTGTTGTTAGATGCCATTCGTCAAAAGGACATGCATTTCACTGGTAATAAAATGTTCAAGCAATCAATCAATCAAACCAATAACACAAGCTCACGTGGAGGTGCGCTGTTGTAAGTGCGCGTGGGTTATTGAATTGATTGATTGATTGAACATTTTATTAATGTCCGCCTTGTTTCGAACTGGTTAAGAACTGTTAAGAACTTCATTCTCAGATGCTTCTATAGAAAGTAGGTTAAAAAAGAAAAAGAAAAATTCTTTGCCCTATAGGAGGCAAATATATTTTTTTTAACCTACTTTCTATAGAATCAGCTGAGAGGTGCGCTGTTTTAAATGAGCGTGGGTTATTGAATTGAATTGATTGATTGATTGATTGAAAATTGTATTAATGTCCGCCTTGTTTCAAACTGGTTAGGCTTAGGCCCCCTTTCGAAAGAGGGCGACTTCGAAAGAGGGCGACTTCGAAAAAAATTCCTCCTATAGGGCAAATAAAACGTCTTTCTTTTTTTTTAACCTACTTTCTATAGAAGCAGCTGGGAGGTCCGCTGTTTTAGGTGAGCGTGGGTTATTGAATTGATTGATTGATTGAACATTTTATTAATGTCCGCCTTGTTTCGAACTGGTTAAGAACTGTTAAGAATTTCATTCTTAGATGCTTCTATAGAAAGTAGGTAAAAAAAATTCAAAATTAAATCTTTGCAAGGAGGCAATTTTTATTTTTTTAAGATTTATTTTTTGGTGTTTTATTGCTTTATTTCTACGGGCAGTCCAGTAGAGAGAGACAGAGGAGGAATGGGAGACAGAGTGGGGGGAAGACATTCGGCAAATAACGATGGGTTCGGGAGTCGAACCCGGGTTGGCCGTGTCGCGGCTGAGCGCGCTATGTGGTTCGCCACTGGGGCGCCCGCAAATTAATTTTTTTAACCTACTTTCTATAGAAGCAGCTGGGAGGCGTTTTAACACATTCCCTGCCATAACTTATATCCATCAATATAGCCAGTTTGCCACCACTGAAAGCCTATGGAGATGTTCACCTTCTTTGCAGGGCTATAACTTTTTAAATTGTATTGCTAAATTGACATTACTATGGCCCATTCAACATCGATTATCTATCGTTCAGGATGTAGGAACGTTATACTTTTTCATTCATACATTCATACAAAAATACCTTTTAGAATTTAAGTATGTTTTTATCGTTTTCTGCAGTAATTCCTAGAACGTGAGTTATAGGCCTAAACGCACATATAGTTTATCGATTGCCGTTTATTCCCTAGACACGCTATATTAAAAAATGCAACTGTATATGATCGTATACGTTATGCGTCATCATGCCGGAGGAAAAGGGGGGGGGGTCGTTTATAATTCCGTGATCGTCAGTAAATGCTTTATGTAGTATGGGTGGATATATTGATCAGATGGTTTGCAGTAAAATGAATAAACAATTGGGCTGAAAATAACGTTAGCGTCCTCTTACCGTGCGTCAAAGAGACTGGCGGTGAAATATCCCAAGTATAGGACATCGATCGCCTAGGTCCATTTCCGGTTTGTATGTCGCAATAAACGCCGAAATCATATCAATTATTACGTTTATAAAGCGATCCATATGTACTATAGTATCTGTCGGGAGCCTTGCAACAATGTTTGACGGCCGGATGAATTTAATCGACGCACACCTCCCACTTCCTGTTGTTCGAGTGTAACTCGCCCGACCATCCACCAGGCGGCGGTATTGAGCCGTCGTTGTATTGAGCCGTAGGGTCCAGCTGCAGCGTCGGAGGTGTATATATGAATTATGAATGCCATGGCGAAAAAATTCAATATTGATCTCAATATCGCTGTACAGCGTAGTCTGGCAGACAACGCATGGCGGGCAATAACGCTGTACAGCGTGGATGGCGGGGAATGTGTTAAGTGAGCGTGGGTTATTGAATTGATTGATTGATTGATTGAAAATTGTATTAATGTCCGCCTTGTTTCAAACTCGTTAGGCTTAGGCCCTCTTTCGAAGTCGCCCTCTTTCGAAGTCGGTTATGCTTAGAGTTTATCTTTAGAGCAGGGCGATAGACCACCAGCCCTGATTCCAAACTCTAAGCATAACCAACTTCGAAAGAGGGCGACTTCGAAAGAGGGCCTAAGCCTAACCAGTTTGAAACAAGGCGGACATTAATACAATTTTCAATCAATCAATCAATCAATCGATTCAATAACCCACGCTCACTTAAAACAGCGCACCTCCAGCTGCTTCTATAAAAAGTAGGTTAAAAAAAATTGCCTCCTATAGGGCAAAGAATAATTTTTTTTTTTTACCTACTTTCTATAGAAGCATCTAAGAATGAAGTTCTTAACAGTTCTTAACCAGTTCGAAACAAGGCGGACATTAATCAAATTTGCAATCAATCAATCAAACCAATAACTCACTGCATTCTTGCCTTGAAACAGCGCACCTCCGAGCTGCTTCCACACGGAGGCAACTTCACTTTCTTCTTTTTGGAACTACTTTTTCTGCGGATGGTTTTGTCAATAAATCTTCAATTAATGTGTGTTTATTGTATAGCAATAAGGTTGGATGAATTCGGCCATTGTATAAACGCATTACATCACACGACAGAGTGTGTTATAGAAATTAGATCACGCCTATGGGGGTCTAACGACCCTTGGCTGCGCCTCAGGCCTAACAACCACCCATAGGCGTGATCTAATTTCTATAACCCACTCTGTCTCGTGGTTTGAGATCAAGCAGGCCGCTGCGTTCTGAATGAGTTGAAGAGGCTTGGTGGCAGTGGTCGGAAGGCCAGCAAGCAGTACGTTGCAGTAGTCAAGGCGGGAGATGACTGTTGATTGGACGAGGAGTTGGGTGGCTTCTTTTGTCAGGAAGGGGCAGATCCTTCTGACGTTGCTGAGGAGGAATATGCAGGTTCTGGTTGTCACTGCGATGTGAGCGGAGAAGTTCAACTGGTCGTCAAGGACAACACCAAGGTTCTTGGCAGTCGGGGACACGGTCACAGTTGAATTCTCGACTGTGATGGAAAGGTCGGTCAGGGGGGAGGATTTGTCCGGCAGGTGAAGCAATTCTGTTTTGCTTAGGTTCAGTTTGAGGTAGTTGGATGTCATCCAGGCGGAGATGTCAGACAGACAGGCCGTGATCCGCTCAGAGACGTGGATATCTGAGGGAGGGAAGGAGAGGAAGAGTTGAGTATCATCGGCATAACAATGATACGAGAAGGCATGAGACATGATAATGTTACCCAGAGATTTGTAGAGGGAGAAGAGAAGGGGTCCAAGGACTGAGCCCTGGGGGACACCCATCCGCAAGGGGCCGGTGCCAGACAGGGTCCCTCTCCATGACACTTTGTAGGAGCGGTCATTGAGGTATGATGTCAGCCATGTCAGTGCAGAGCCAGCCACTCCCATTCCTGTGAGGGACGCAAGGAGGATCTGATGGTTGACTGTGTCGAAGGCTGCAGATAGGTCTAGGAGAATCAGGACAGAGAATAGAAGAATAGAATAGAATCTTTATTGTCATTGTTGGTACAACAACATTTTGTTTGGAGCATCACCACTGGCATACAAACATACTGTATATAGCATGTGCAAAATAATAATGTCAATAATAATAATAATATAGTATCAATGTCCCAATGTCCTCAATAATAATAACATGCCATCAATGTTCCAAGTGCAATAGTGCTAGTGCAAATAAATAAATATTACAGTGACAGTCCAGTTGAGTTAATGGATGGAGGGGGGGGTGGGGCGTTGACTTGCAATGGATGGAATAGTGTATAGTGCAGCAATGCAAGTCCGGTTCACAGTTATTGTTGTAATGGAGAAGTGGGAGTTATGTCACCGGGGGTTGAGGACGGGGGGTGCAAGGGGGGGGGGGGGGGGGGGGGGGGGTGCGGTGCGGCAAGTTGATGTTGATCGTTGAGCAGCCTGACAGCCCGTGGATAGAGGCTGTTGGTCAGTCTGCTAGTTCCGGACTGGATGGATCTATACCTTCGACCAGAGGGCAGCAGTTGAAAAAGATGGTGTGCTGGGTGGTACTGGTCCTGTAAGATGTTATTCACACGACGTAGGCAGTGGGAGGTGAAGACTGTGGAGATATCTGGGAGGCTAGCTCCAGTGATCCTCCTCGCAGCCTTGACCACTCTGTGGAGGGCGTCCTTCTCTGCCCTGGTGCAGCTGGAGAACCACACCAGTAGTCCGTACGTGAGCACACTCTCTACTGCGCAGTGGTAGAAGTTGGCCATCAGTCCCTGTGGGAGTTTAGCCCATTTAAGTTTCCGCAGATAGAAGAGGCGTTGCTGTGCTTTCCCCACAGCAGAGGTAATGTTGATCCCCCAGGACAGGTCATCAGACATCTTCACGCCCAGAAACTTACATTTTGAAACCTTCTCCACCTCCTCATTTCCAATGAGCTGTGGAGAGTGGCTGAGGTCACCAGTCCTGCGGAAATCAATTATCATTTCCTTGGTCTTCGTGGGGTTGAGAGCAAGGTTATGACCATCGCACCACTCCACTAGTCGCTCAACCTCCCTCCTGTATGAGGTCTCATCATTTCCTTTGATGAGGCTGAAGTAGATTCTTTGAGAGTGGGCGCTGGTTTCAGGAAGAATTCAGACTGGAGATGGTTTTCAGAGGCAATGGCTCAGTTGGTGAAGAAGATGATTTAATTCAGCATACCACAAGCATAAGTTACACAGCAACAGTCGTCCATCCTGACACAGATAGTTTGGTTCTACCGAATGTGTGTCTCAGTTCAAAATGACTGCCTTATATATTATGTGATCACCCCAAATCTAATACTGTTCTGTAATTTGCTACCACTACTGGCCAACTGGATGGGTGGGTTTCTGATGGCTGAAAGTGTGTGGGTCGTCAATCAATTGGTCATGGGGTGTGTTTGATCAGATTGTTCTAAAAACCTGTTTGTCCTGTGTCTCTTGGGAGGACGCATAGAACAGAGTGTGTGTGTGTCTCTGGGATGGGGGTTTCTGTCACTCAATGTTAACGGCATTATCCCGGGTGCGTGAGTCTTAATCTCTGTCACATGCATTAGTGTGTGTGTCTCTTGTTAATCAGCCAAAACTGGTTCCTAGGGGGGGGGGTTTATGTGAGATAGAGTGGGTGTGTGATAACTTCAGTTACAAAAGTCAAGCCAACTGTTGTCTGTTTTCAGCTTAGCCATTCTGAATAATGCTATAATAATGTTGAATAACCCATTAGTCAAATATACACGATAATATCAATTCTATTGACCATATGAAAATAAATTGTTACTTCAAGGCCAAGTACTGTTGTGTCGTCTGCAAATTTGACTATGAGGTTAGATGGAGAGGAGGAACAACAGTCGTGGGTGAAAAGTGTATAGAGAAGTGGGCTGAGTACAGGAGAGGCCTTTCGCTTTTGCCAAGTGAAGTGCCTCTGTGACCGCAATGAGGGCCATTTCTGTGGAGTGACCAGTCCTGAATCCTGACTGGTTAGGGTATAGGAGGTCATTCTGTAAGAGATAATCAGTGAGTTGGTTGGATACAGCACGTTCAAGTGTTTTAGAAAGGAAGGAGAGAAGAGAGCCATCAAAAATATTACTTAAATATGGTCTTACATTCGATTGTGCAAAAATACAATAGTAATTAGAATAAAATAGAAGATAATAAAATAGACCTGATACAAGTCCTGAGATAAAATGCAATACAATGTTAAGCTTACGAATTAAAAGGTACTGGGTCATATGTACACTACACTACTATACATTATACAACGGCATGCACATTTCTCGATTCTGATTGGCTGAAACAGTCAATTTACACGTATGTATTCTTCACAATTCCACGCTCCTGGTCCCAGGACCCGCCCACAACCGAATTACAATCACTCCGCCGTGCGGATTTTTAGGAAAAAACAAGATGGCGGACAATAATCTTTAACAAATGGATATGTTGATAGCGTCATAACGACTAAATATGAACCGATTCTGTCACGGCGAATGTCTTAGTTCTTTAAACAATGTTGGATGATGTAATTGATGGGTCATGAGTCATTGTGGAACAAAATAAAAAACGTGCGGATTGATTGATTGATTAATTTGCATTCTTTTTTTTTATTTTCTTCTCCTTTCTATAGAAGCAACTGGGAAGTGCACTGTTTTAAGTGAGGGTGGACTGAATGGATATGTTGATAGCGTCATAACGACTAAATATAAACCGATTCTGTCACGGCGAATGTCTTAGTTGCTTAAACAATGTTGGATGATGTAATTGATGGGTCATGAGTCATTGTGGAACAAAATAAAAATTGCGCGGATTGATTGATTGATTAATTTTTTTTTACCTACTTTCAAGCAGCTGGGAGGTGCGCTGTTTTAAGTGAGCATGGCCTATTGAATTGATTGATTGATTGCTAATTTTATTACTGTCCGCCTGGTTTCCAACTGGTTAAGTTTAGGCCCTCTTTCGAAGTTGGTTAAGGTTAGAGTTTGTCTTTAGAGCAGGGCGATAGACCACCAGCCCTGGTTCCAAACTCTAACCTTAACCAACTTCGAAAGAGGGCCTAAACTTAACCAGTTGGAAACAAGGCGGACAGTAATAAAATTAGCAATCAATCAATTCAATAACCCACGCTCACTTAAAACAGTGCACCTCCCAGGGGCGGTTAGGTGGCGTAGCGGAGATTGCGTTCGTCACCAACCCCGGAGCTGTGAGCTGGATTCGCCTGTTCGAATCCAGCTCACAGCTCCGGGGTTGTCACCAGCTTGGCTGGCCGTTCACACTAATACAATTGGCTGTATTAGAGGGTGGGAGACTGGGAGAAGCTGGCGGGGTGGGTCCGGGTCGTTGTAAACAGCGACTCCTACAGTTCGGTCGGGGCGCCTGCTAAGCGCGGATAGGACCTGAGTGGGATAGTGTGATCCTTCCACACGCTACGCCCTCTCAGGGAGGATCCGCGCTGCCAGGTGAAAAGAAGCGGTTGATTGGCTGGACGTGTGTCGGAGGAAGCACGTGATAGCCTCCACTCTCCCAGATGATCTGACTGTGGGGGGTAAGTGTGGAAGGGGAAGGGGATTGGGAATTGGCATACGACTAACATTGGGATGGGAGAAAATCTGAGGAAAATGGAAAAAAAAACAAAAAAAAAAAACAGTGCACCTCCCAGCTGCTTCTATAGAAAGTAGGTTTTAAAAAAAAAATCCTATAGGGCAAAGAAAACCTTTTTTTAATTTGTTTTACCTACTTTCTATAGAAGCATCTAATAATGAAGTTCTATAGAAAGTAGGTTAAAAACTAAAGAAAAGTTGGATTTGTTAGTTGGTTGGATGTCTAGGCGAAAGACAGTTGGATGTGTTAGTTGGTTGGATGTCTTAGTTGAAAGACAGTTGGATGTGTTAGTTGGTTGGATGTCTTAGTTGAAAGACAGTTGGATGTGTTAGTTTCAACTACAAACTGCGATCGCGTTTGTCGAGCATGTTTTACGTCCGGTAAAACACGACACTGTGATTGTTACAAAAACATGTTTCAGGTTCGGTAAAATAGACATAGAATATACCTTACCTTAGCCAGAAGGTATTCCAAAAAGAATAATTCCCAGTGATCGCATCGTCATCGCGATTACCCATGTATATGTCTATACAGGAAATAGGCTTCAGGCAACAAAATCTTGAGGCGATCGCTGCGTCGCTCTGTCAGCGAGGAGGAGGAGCCCTTGCAAAAAAAAGAAAAAAGAAAAGGTGTACCCACACCAAGCCATTCCAGTTCAAAAGGTAGGCGATACTGCCTCCTGGTGAGATTTGATCATCATTGCAATTCCAACTTAGGCAGATGAGCCAGGGAGACCTAGAGGGCTCTGGGCGGCTGACCGTATAGAACAGGTATCAAAGGAAAAAGATCAAAGGATCTACAAACGAGATAGTACGTTTTTTGCACCCAGCGCTTGGCGGCGAATCACGAGATCTTACATTTTTGGCACCCAAAGAGTTAAGTGGTTGTAGCCACGGATGTGGGGGTGCGGGAGACATGATCCAATGACTTTTATACGCCTGAGTCTCCTGAACAGGCTCCTGAATAGGCTGTTGTGGCTGTGATATGGTCCTTACACGCTACTGAGGCTCCTGACTGTTTGTTAAATTAATAAATGGTAAAATTGCCAATATGTCTAGTTTCTTCCTTGTTACTGATAGACTTCTATCATCCAAACAACACCAAACAAGAGTCAATAGCAACAGCAGAATAAGCTGTTTGAATAAGATTTGTCACATTTTTCATGGGCACAACCCACATACTCAGCTGTGCTGATCATCCCACAAATGCATGTTCCTTACAAATGGGGCACCATTTAAAAGGTAAATAAACAGGCTTTCCAATGGTATAAAATGTATTGCCAAGAAGCATTGTTACAACAGAGAAATTATCCACCAAACGCAAATGTCCAAACTTTATGTTTTATGTTTATATAATATATATGGGGAATTCTACCGAATTAGTTCAAAGTGCGGTCCCACAACAAGAAAAATTATTTAACAAAACAATTAAGTATTCAGACATAGATATTTAGTAAGAATATGTTATGATCTATTTAAACCCAAGGCATTAAATGAGATTGTGATGAGCTAAATATATACAAAATCATCATTTATAGTGTACTTTCTATTGGGAAGTAGCTGTCCCAAACCCTGACCCGTACATTTAAATGTATGTAAATAACACAACATTTCTTTTTTTAGATTTAGTTCAATGGTGTAATTTCAAAGATCTTCATGATTAAGTTTAAACAGAAGTTGAAAGATTTAGATTTATTGTGGGTTTAATTTTTTAGGGTTTTCAAAAGTGTTCATGTCACTACCGAAACACAGGAGTTTTACTCCATTGGCTGAGCCAAATTTTTAGCCACACCCCTGCATTTTTCACCAGGCAGTGACGCTGCCTCCCTGTCCTTCATGGCTGCATGGTAAGTAGCTAAATCCCATACTTTTGAAATAAATGTGTTCCAAAGTCTAAAAATCTGTGTGTAACTTTAAGAATTTTCACCACCAAACACATATTACCTAGCATGTCTTACCATGCTCTTGTAAAAACTCATGTACATATACCGATATGCCCTACTTTGATTACTTGTATTATTGCACAATGTCATTCTATTGGATTCTTATTATATTATTATTATTGTATTATGCACAATCGCTGCGGGCAAGACCCCCCACATTTCACTGTATACTTGTATGCCGTGACAAATAAAACTCTCTTGACTTGACATATCAATATTCTCTTCAATTAAGTAAACTTTTTGGGGTTTCATGTGAAATATTATGTTTTATGTGTGTATGTTACGGGGTGGGTGTTGTGGAAGGACCCAATAGCAGACAGAACGAGGAGGAAGCAGGCACAGTGGGGTGTAATTCAAGGAAGAGAGCTTTACTTAGAACAAAAACAAATGCAACAAACAAAAACGAACTTTAAAAAACACGAAACGAAAACCTCAGCAATGCTGGAAAAAGGAGAAAACGTAAAGGCACAAAAGCTAACACAGGAAACACTAAGTACTCCAAGAAACATCACCTAAATGCACTTATACAATGGCATGCAAATTTCTCGATTCTGATTGGCTGAAACAGTCAAGTTAAACGTGGTTATTTCTTATAACCCACGCTCGTGATCCCAGAACCCGCCCACAACCAAATTACAATACTCCGCCGTTCGTGGTTTTAGAAATGAAAGCAAGATGGCGGACAATAATCTTTACGAATGGATATGTTGAAAGCGTCATAACGACTAAATCAAAAATAAATATCGCGTGAAGTCTGTTGTTAGATGCCATTCGTCAAAAGGACATGCATTTCACTGGTAATAAAATGTTCAAGCAATCAATCAATCAAACCAATAACACAAGCTCACGTGGAGGTGCGCTGTTGTAAGTGCGCGTGGGTTATTGAATTGATTGATTGATTGAACATTTTATTAATGTCCGCCTTGTTTCGAACTGGTTAAGAACTGTTAAGAACTTCATTCTCAGATGCTTCTATAGAAAGTAGGTTAAAAAAGAAAAAGAAAAATTCTTTGCCCTATAGGAGGCAAAGGCAAATATATTTTTTTTAACCTACTTTCTATAGAATCAGCTGAGAGGTGCGATGTTTTAAATGAGCGTGGGTTATTGAATTGAATTGATTGATTGATTGATTGAAAATTGTATTAATGTCCGCCTTGTTTCAAACTGGTTAGGCTTAGGCCCCCTTTCGAAAGAGGGCGACTTCGAAAGAGGGCGACTTCGAAAAAAATTCCTCCTATAGGGCAAATAAAACGTCTTTCTTTTTTTTTTAACCTACTTTCTATAGAAGCAGCTGGGAGGTCCGCTGTTTTAGGTGAGCGTGGGTTATTGAATTGATTGATTGATTGAACATTTTATTAATGTCCGCCTTGTTTCGAACTGGTTAAGAACTGTTAAGAATTTCATTCTTAGATGCTTCTATAGAAAGTAGGTAAAAAAAATTAAAAATAAAATCTTTGCAAGGAGGCAATTTTTATTTTTTTAAGATTTATTTTTTGGTGTTTTATTGCTTTATTTCTACTGGGCAGTCCAGTAGAGAGAGACAGAGGAGGAATGGGAGACAGAGTGGGGGGAAGACATTCGGCAAATAACGATGGGTTCGGGAGTCGAACCCGGGTTGGCCGTGTCGCGGCTGAGCGCGCTATGTGGTTCGCCACTGGGGCGCCCGCAAATTAATTTTTTTAACCTACTTTCTATAGAAGCAGCTGGGAGGTGTTTTAACACATTCCCTGCCATAACTTATATCCATCAATATAGCCAGTTTGCCACCACTGAAAGCCTATGGAGATGTTCACCTTCTTTGCAGGGCTATAACTTTTTAAATTGTATTGCTAAATTGACATTACTATGGCCCATTCAACATCGATTATCTATCGTTCAGGATGTAGGAACGTTATACTTTTTCATTCATACATTCATACAAAAATACCTTTTAGAATTTAAGTATGTTTTTATCGTTTTCTGCAGTAATTCCTAGAACGTGAGTTATAGGCCTAAACGCATATATAGATTATCGATTGCCGTTTATTCCCTAGACACGCTATATTAAAAAATGCAACTGTATATGATCGTATACGTTATGCGTCATCATGCGCGGAGGAAAAGGGGGGGGGGTCGTTTATAATTCCGTGATCGTCAGTAAATGCTTTATGTAGTATGGGTGGATATATTGATCAGATGGTTTGCAGTGAAATGAATAAACAATTGGGCTGAAAATAACGTTAGCGTCCTCTTACCGTGCGTCAAAGAGACTGGCGGTGAAATATCCCAAGTATAGGACATCGATCGCCTAGGTCCATTTCCGGTTTGTATGTCGCAATAAACGCCGAAATCATATCAATTATTAAGTTTATAAAGCGATCCATATGTACTATAGTATCTGTCGGGAGCCTTGCAACAATGTTTGACGGCCGGATGAATTTAATCGACGCACACCTCCCACTTCCTGTTGTTCGAGTGTAACTCGCCCGACCATCCACCAGGCGGCGGTATTGAGCCGTCGTTGTATTGAGCCGTAGGGTCCAGCTGCAGCGTCGGAGGTGTATATATGAATTATGAATGCCATGGCGAAAAAATTCAATATTGATCTCAATATCGCTGTACAGCGTAGTCTGGCAGACAACGCATGGCGGGCAATAACGCTGTACAGCGTGGATGGCGGGGAATGTGTTAAGTGAGCGTGGGTTATTGAATTGATTGATTGATTGATTGAAAATTGTATTAATGTCCGCCTTGTTTCAAACTCGTTAGGCTTAGGCCCTCTTTCGAAGTCGCCCTCTTTCGAAGTCGGTTATGCTTAGAGTTTATCTTTAGAGCAGGGCGATAGACCACCAGCCCTGATTCCAAACTCTAAGCATAACCAACTTCGAAAGAGGGCGACTTCGAAAGAGGGCCTAAGCCTAACCAGTTTGAAACAAGGCGGACATTAATACAATTTTCAATCAATCAATCAATCAATCAATTCAATAACCCACGCTCACTTAAAACAGCGCACCTCCAGCTGCTTCTATAGAAAGTAGGTTAAAAAAAAATTGCCTCCTATAGGGCAAAGAATTTTTTTTTCTTTTTTTACCTACTTTCTATAGAAGCATCTAAGAATGAAGTTCTTAACAGTTCTTAACCAGTTCGAAACAAGGCGGACATTAATAAAATTTGCAATCAATCAATCAAACCATTCTGATTACAATGTACCTTGTAAACAGCGCACCTCCGAGCTGCTTCCACACGGAGGCAACTTCACTTTCTTCTTTTTGGAACTACTTTTTCTGCGGATGGTTTTGTCAATAAATCTTCAATTAATGTGTGTTTATTGTATAGCAATAAGGTTGGATGAATTCGGCCATTGTATAAACGCATTACATCACACGACAGAGTGTGTTATAGAAATTAGATCACGCCTATGGGGGTCTAACGACCCTTGGCTGCGCCTCAGGCCTAACAACCACCCATAGGCGTGATCTAATTTCTATAACCCACTCTGTCTCGTGATGTAATGCTTAAGGCTATGTGTCCACCTGAGACGTTTTATGAGTTGTCAGCTCCTTTCTGTCATTCATTTCTATGCTGGAGAAGCGACAGGCGCTCTCCTCTTCCCAGCGCCGCGCCTCGCGTTTTTCTGAGGCTCGCGCCAGCCGCGGCTCCGCCCCTTCCTCGATGGGTTACATTGATGAGCGCGCTCCTTTCCAAAAGTTTAACTAGTTTCAACTTTATGCGCTGGGAGCGCTCAGCCAAAAAACGCTGCCGCCGAGAGCTCATAAACGCGAGGCGTTTGTGTCCCTGGTGGACACAAGCCCCAAGGGGAGACCACCCACCTAAAATACCATTTTCCTGATTTTGGGCCTATTTTGAGATCTTTGTATAATGTTGCCCCTTTACATGTCTTCTTTCAAACTAGTGACATTAAAGAAAACATTAAAAAAAACACATTTCGTTTCTTATTTTGCTTCATTTTGCATGATTGCGTCCATAAATGTGCACATATTGAATGGGGAACTGCCTCATTTGCATATTATATAAACATAAAATTCAGAAAACTTGCAATATATTTTTTCTTAGTTTATATGTACATAACAAACTGGGAAAGTTTCATAGTGATATCTATGTAAAAAAACAATTGCCTATTAGGGGGTACAGTAATCGGTTGTGTTGTTTGTTACTACACTGTTACTACTACTACATCATTATTATTATGTTATTATGTTATTCAGTTATCAGGCATGTGTTTAGGTTGTCTATTACTAATGGTTTGATTGGGTGTTGTGTTTGTAAATAGCGGTTTCAAAAAAAAAAGTATGGCATTTTACAATACAGAACTTTGAAGGCATTTTCCCAAAGGGTAGACATGTACCATTTCCCTATATCTACACACACCAAACTTTCCACCTTTATTCATATCTATATCCTGCTTCTTTGTGCCAAAGGGTTTGTTGATATGTCATACATAGCCTGATTTACAGACAATACAAAACTTTAAAGACGTTTTTCTCAAAACGAGATTTTATGAGTTTGTATTACACATAAAACAAAAAATCTCAATTTCTCTAGTACCTCCACACACCAAACTGGCCACGTTTCCTCCTATCCATATACCACAACTTTTTGCTAGAGGATTTTTTGATATATCACTCATCCAGGTTATTAGAACATTTTATAAAAAGAATTGATGCAAAAAAAATATTTTGTATTACTAGGGGGTCATAAAAGGTCATAAATTCCTGTTCGGGTGGCATATCAAAAAGTCCTCTAGCAAAAAGTTCGGGATTTAATGTAGTAACATGAAAAACCATGAGAAAATATCTATATATCATAAATGTTTTCTAAATCTTGTTTGGGGTAATATTGGATAGACCACGCCCCTTTTTGGGTAATAAAATTAGGCAACCAAAAAAATTTTGGACGCAAAATCAGGAAAATGGTATTTTAGGTGGGTGGTCTCCCCTTAACACATTCCCTGCCACTGGTTCTATCCATCAATGTCGGCTCACTGCCACCACTCTAAGCCTATGGAGATGTTCACCTTCTTTGCAGGGCTATAACTTTTTTAATTGTATTGCTAAATTGACATTACTATGGGCCATTCAACATCGATTATCTATCGTTCAGGATGTAGGAACGTTATACTTTTTCATTCATAGATTCCTACAAAAATACCTTCTGTGAGGATTCGCCTGTCCCTGGACCTTTTTCCTGTGTTTTCCCTGTCTACTCTCCTCAACAGCCCCCACCCTTGCGATGATTTACTCTCCTCTACTCTTCACCAGCCCCCACCCTTGGACATCCTTGATCCTCTACCTTCACGCACCTGTTGGGAGTTTGCAATCACCTCGGGAGAGTACATAGGTTGCAGACTCCCCTCCAGTCCTTGTCGGGTCGTTCTGTGTTCTGGACTCTGTGTTCGTTCTGTATCTGTATCTGTGTACACTCTGTGTTCATGGAGTTCTGTACGTTACCATCCTGTACGTTACCATCACCTGCCGTGTCTCCGGCGTGAGACGACGTGCCAGCCATCACCACCTGTCGCCGTTTGCCTGGAGTGGGACACCGTCTTCGCTCTCTAATTCTCTACGGGAGGTTTTCCAGTGTTCCCACTCCAGACGTCAAGCCGGCTCGTCATCGCTCCCGATTCCACGGGAGGAAGGCGTCTCTTCGTGATCCTCGTTCCTGGGGGTGAGGGTCGTCGTCGCTCCCTAGTATTCCACGGGAGGACGGCGTGTGCCCATCCCGTTCCCCTTGGACCCAGGCTCGTCGTCGCTCCCTAGTATTCCACGGGAGGACGGCGTGTGCCCATCCCGTTCCCCTTGGACCCAGGCTCGTCGTCGCTCCCTAGTTTTCCACGGGAGGACGGCGTGTTCCCATCCCGGTCCCCTGGGACCCCCTTTGTTCTGCGCTGCCCGTCTGCAGCATCCGAGTAGGGACGAAGAGGGTCTCCGTGCCAGGCCTCCGCCGTCGGGCCCCTGTCTCCGTGCCAGGCCTCCGCCGTCGGAACCCTGTCCTCATACCTGTAAGCAGCTCTGGCCCTCGCCCTGTCCAAGGCCTTACCCTGTTCTCTGTCCCTGTCTCTAGCCCGCCTCTCCGGGCCTCTGTCCCTGTCCCCCTCTCCAGTGCCCCTGGTCCTGGTCCTTGACTTTTAGCCCTGGCCCTATCCCTTAGCCTTAGTCCCTTAGCCTGTTCGCCTCTTAAAGGCACAGTGCCGCATTTTCCATATTTCTCTGACTCTAGTGTTTTTTTGTTCTCCCTTAAAGGGACTGTGCCGCTTTTTGTTATGTAATAAATATTTGCCCTGTTTTGGCTTACTCTCATACCTGTCTTGTGTTGTGCGATTGGGGTCGGTTACAAACCATAACACCTTCTAGAATATAAGTATGTTTTTATCGTTTTCTGCAGTAATTCATAGAACGTGAGTTATAGGCATAAACGCATAATATCAATTGCCGTTTATTCCCGATACACGCTATATTAAAAAATTCAACTGTATATGATCCTATACGTTATGCCTCATCATGCGCGGATGAAAGGGTGGGGGGGGGGTCGTTTATAATTCCGTGATCGTCAGTAAATGCTTTATGTAGTATGGGTGATATATTGATCAGATCGGTTTGCAGTGAAATTAATAAACAATTGGGCTGAAAATAGCGTCAGCGTCCTCTTACCGTGCGTCAATGAGACTGGCGGTGAAAGATCCCAGGTATAGGACGTCGATCACCTAGGTCCATTTCCGGTTTGTATGTCGCAATAAACGCAGAAATCATATCGATTATTAAGTTTATAAAGCGATCCATATGTACTATAGTGTCTGTCGGGAGCCTTGCAACAATATCTGACGGCCGGATGAATTTAATCGACGCACAGCAGCCATCTCCTGTTTACCAGTGTAACTCGCCCGACCATCCACCAGGCGGCGGTATTGAGCCGTCGTTGTATTGAGCCGTAGAGTTCAGCTGCAGCGCCGGAGGTGTATATATGAATTATGAATGCCATGGCGAAAAAATTAAATATTGATCTCAATATCGCTGTACAGCGTGGTCTGGCGGTCAAAGCATGGCGGGCAATACAGTTTTAAAGCGTTTCCGGCGGTGGATGTGTTAAAGGAACAACACTCACATGTATACGACAGGAAACAGGATAAACAGAGTAATGAACCCACAAGGAAGGCAGGGCAGACAAGACATATATACATATATATAATTGACACATGAGGGTTGATTGGAAACGAGACACACCTGGAATGGGAACAGAATGACAAGACTAGAGTACACGACTAAATAACAACACAAGACAAGACTAAACACACTGGAACCATAATACTAAAGACAAGAATACAACCTAAACCAGACAAGGGAAAACAAAGGGCAACAGGCACACTGGGAGAGACAACAAGATGGGGAGAACACAGAGGAACATGGATAATCTAGTCAGACAACAGTGAATGAGGACTCCCAGAGGTAGTGAGGGTACTTGTCCAGCAGGTGGGGGGAGAGGACCATGAACAAGTGGAGGATGTGAGGGGAACTGTCCAAGGGAAGGAGAGGGGAGGTGAGGTGCAGGGATAAGTCCAGGAAAGTGAGGGGAGACGAAGGCAGGACCGGGTGGAACGTAACAGTGTACACCTCTTCAAAGATGTGTATGCTAGCCATGTGCTTGCTAGTGTTACAGGTACCAGGATATGGCACCTGATAGCAGAGATATGTTCAACCTATGAAACAGGTTGTAGTTAGTCATGGACAAAGGGAGGCGCAGACATGTTGTTACTGGTTCTGAATCCTCTCGGTTGTGTTTATTACAACAGCACTTATTTATTCATGAGAATCTTCAATCAATCGTCATAACATTATACCATCACTTAGTTCAATTATTTTACATTACTTTTAATACATTCCATTATAGTTCCATTCTTGTCATCAATTCAAAAGCATATTCATCATTGCAGTACACATTCTACCCTTTTAGGATACCCTGGTTCACTTCAATAGCATTTTCCTTTCAAATGTAGTTATCCAGCATTATATACTGTACATTGTAATTAATTATGTCTTTATACATATTTGATGTCTTAGATATAAGCACGCGAAAAGGGAGCATTCTCCTGTTAACCTCTGTCTAGGCATATTGGAAGAGAACATCGTATGTCTTCTTTTAATAACACTGTCATTCTAATTGTCTGTCAAACAATTCCTTACATCATCAATAGCTGTTACCTTTATCATCATTCGTTTATCATCAGTCATATCCACTATTCTATAGTGCACAGGAATACCTCAACACCTCTGTGTCTCTCATATTTGTGTTCCAGCTCAAGTTCGGTTGAACCTCTAATCAAATGTGCATCGAAAGTGCATTTATATATATATGGCCGATCTCAGCCTTACTAGGAATTTGCTAAACCGTGACCATGGTGAAACCCAAGGGAATAGATTTATATTTACATTTAACGGAGAGCGGGATAGAGAGAGAGAGAGAGAGAGAGAGAGAGAGAGAGAGAGAGAGAGAGAGAGAGAGAGGAGAGAGAGAGAGAGAGAGAGCATGTGGGACAGCTCCGGTGTCCAGCTAACTTCTAGCTAGTGTGGCCTAATTCTAGTTCTCTAAACCACCTTTTAACACTTGTACCACATTATGTCAATATTCATGTACCGAACAACATTTCAACTCAAACAGTACATATTTCCCAAACATAACCTTTATAATCCCCTTGGAGATACTTAACTCCGACACTCTAATGATTAAATGGGCAATTGTATTTCAACACTCTATTTTAATGTACCACGAGACACGGCGCATCAATAGACGGTCAACTTCTAATTCACTTTACTTGTCGTCTTAAACTTCTTAAACTTGACTCTCATATTTGTGTTCCAGCTCAAGTTCGGTTGAACCTCTAATCAAATGTGCATCGAAAGTGCATTTTTATATATATATATTTATATATATATATGGCCGATCTCAGCCTTACTAGGAATTTGCTAAACCGTGACCATGGTGAAACCCAAGGGAATAGATTTCTATTTACATTTAACGGAGAGAGAGAGAGAGAGAGAGAGAGAGAGAGAGAGAGAGAGAGAGAGAGAGAGAGAGAGCATGTGGGACAGCTCCGGTGTCTAGCTAACTTCTAGCTAGTGTGGCCTAATTCTAGTTCTCTAAACCACCTTTTAACACTTGTACCACATATGTCAATATTCATGTACCGAACAACATTTCAACTCAAACAGTACATGTTTCCCAAACATAACCTTTATAATCCCCTTGGAGATACTTAACTCCGACACTTTAATGATTAAATGGGCAATTGTATTTCAACACTCTATTTTAATGTACCACGAGACACGGCACCATCAATAGACGGTCAACTTCTAAATCACTTTACTTGTCATCTTAAACTTCTTAAACTTGACTCAAACATCACCTCATTGGGCCCTCGACATTGCCTGTATCCTTGTTAACCTTTATGTGTGTTTTGTAATGTATTACCCACCTATGAAACAGGTTGTAGTTAGTCATGGACAAAGGGAGGCGCAGACATGTTGTTACTGGTTCTAAATCCTCTCGGTTGTGAGGATCAGCTCGCCTCGTGTGCCTGTAGGCAGCAAAGTACGGTTCCCTAGAAGGCGAAGCCACTGAACACAAGTCCTATACTGCCACCTATTGACCAAATTATATTAATGTCGTCCATTAAATATGACATGACTGTTCTACCTTGTTTCTGATGGAGGTAATCCTGTACCAGTATGTTCACACCGTTTTGACACATAATCTAATGATATTAACGTGATACCACTTCTAGTGGGCATCACACACTCCCTGACCTTAAAAAATGGCTCCTGACATTTCCGGAAATCACCAAACACAAGACACTATCATACAATTACACCCTCAGGCTTGAACCCCTAACAAACTCCCAATGTGGGTGGACCATGGGTGTTGGTTGGACGGTAAGCATACTGGGCATGTTGTGGAAGGCTGTAATTCTTTTTATGCAAATATGGCATTACGAAGGGTATCAATGGATGTGGTAGTGGACTGTGGTGCGGTGCGGGCACTATCGGTGGCCATTGCACTGTGTATCCTACTGCTGAATTTACGGTCACCTTGTTCTGCACTGACGGTTCACCTAGCATATCATATGTGAGACATTGTCTAGGCCTTCTGTCACGGGCAGACCTCCTAACCTCTGACTGGACCTGCTCCACCGGTGAGAGTGGAGGGGTTCGGAGATTGAGCTGGGCTATGGGGAAGTGAGCTTGGGCTACGGGGGAGTGAGCTTGGGAACGGGGTTGGGCTCTTGGAGAGTGAGCTTGGGGATGGGGTTGGGTTATTGGAGATTGAGCTTGGGGATGGGGTTGGGCTATTGGAGAGTGAGCTTGGGGATGGGGTTGGGTTATTGGAGAGTGAGCTTGGGGGGCCTCCCTTTCCTCTTCTTCCTCAGATTCGCTAACATCTTCATCAGGTCTGGCCAAGACAGGTAAGTTTCCATCTGTGTTTCCTCCCCTGTCATCTTCACTCTCAGGGCACAGGCCTGGCAAGACTTCAGGTCGTCGTTCACGGTGTCCAAGTGATCTTTCCTCTGTCCTTTCAACAGGTATCCTTAGCCAGTATCCTCTGTTACTGTCATCATCCGAATCACTGTCAGTGCTGTCCCTTGTCTCTACTTGTCTTTGGGTGTCTGACATTCTTCCTTGTCTTGGTCTGTCATTTGTTTTCTTCACAGGGACAGTTCTGGCTGGCGGTGGAGCCATTTCCACGGGTAAATCATTTACCAGCAATAAGAGATTGCGGTGTAATGTTCTGGTCTTCTTCTGGTCTCCGTGTTCAGGGCAGACAATGTATACTGGTCTCTCAGCGAGCTGGCTTTTGACCACGTAGATCGCCTTCTCCCAGTACGACCTCAACTTGTCTGGTCCTCCACACTGACTGAGGTTTCTTACCAGAACTCTGTCTCCTGACTGCAGTACTACTCCTTTTGTTTTCTTGTCATAAGCCACTTTTCCCCTTGCACTGGACTTTTTGCTATGCTCACAAGCAATCCGGTAGGCTTCAGACATCTTCTCAGCCCATTGCTCCGCGTATCCTCTGGGTGAGTACCGTTCCTCTTTCTTCGTTAACCCAAACAACAGGTCAACAGGGAGGTGTGGATGACGACCGTATAGGAGGAAAAAGGGTGAGTAACCAGTCGATTCATGTTTGGTACAGTTGTACGCGTGTAACACATGCAGGAGGTGATCCTTCCACCGCACTTTCTCATTTTCAGTCAATGTCCTCAACATCTGGAGTATGGTCCGATTGAGCCGCTCCGCTGGGTTGTTCTGTGGATGGTAGGGTGATGTTCTAGAGTGGCCGACCCCAGACAGCCGTTGCAGTGCTTGGAACAGTTTATTCTCAAATTCTCAACCCTGGTCATGATGTAGTTTCGAGGGATAACCGAATTTGGGTATAAAGTCATTAAAGATACGCTCTGCAGCTGTTTTCCCACTCTTGTTCTTGGTGGGGTACGCCTGGGCGAACCTAGTGAAATGGTCGATCACCACTAGAATATATTCATACCCTCCACGACTGGTTTCCAGATGTAGATAGTCGATACACACAAGTTCTAATGGGAAGTTGGAGGTAATGCTGCCCATGGGAGCTCGGACATGTGTGACAGGCTTCTTAGACTTGATACAAGGACATCTTCGGGTCACATATTCCTCAATCTCTCTGGACATAAAAGGCCAGTAGAATCTTTCTCTTGCGAGGTGGATCACTCTTTCCGTTCCAACATGACCCATCTCATTATGTAGATGTTTCTGCTATCCCATGCCCTATAAGTAGGGATGCACATGGGCCTTAAGTGGTTTGACCTGTTCCCACATGTGGTCATGCGGCCAAACATTTAGTTTAGGCCTTCGGCCTAGTTTGTTTTGTTATGTTGTTTTGTAATACAGACACATTGGTTTAAAGCATAACATGTTATGTAGAATTAAAGTACATGCATTTGTTGATAAATACCGTTTGTCTGTGCTCCCACTTGGTTCCTTGTAGGATCTCTGGCTGCCCAACCAGAACTGGGAGAGGCCAGGGCCTTTTCTGGAGGGGAGATTTGGAAGGAACCAAGTGTGGTAGAGTACAGGGGGGGGGGGGGGTTTCATAACGAGAGGGGAATAGGTTTATGAAGCGCCCTAAACACTGTTTAGTGTTTGGTGATGATAGATCATGATGGAGTAATGTATCCATGTTGTCCAGAGTTATTGGATGTGTAAATTGATGTCTGTATTGATTAATTGATTGTTTGTTTTTGGTTTGTCCCTGTAGGAGGAGCTTCCAGCATAAAGCCAGGGATGGAGGCTCCTCTCGGGGGGAGAAGTAATGACAGGCTTGGAAGCGAGACACAGCCGTACTAAGACCTAGGTCCCTTAGCCAAGGGCCTAGTTGTTTATATTTGTTAAAAGAAAGTTTAATAATTTTGTATTATTTTTGTATTTATGTTAAAATATGTTTTTTCCCGTTTTTTTCCACTGGGGAGCAAAAGAACAAATAGAATAAAAAACCAACCACTGGGTGATGGCAACCTGACTCGGACTGCATTTTTCCTTCGCATGGCCGCCTCCTCACACCAAATAACAGGTCAACGGGGAGGTGTGGATGATGACCGTAGAGGAGGAAAAAGGGTGAGTAACCAGTCAATTCATGTTTGGTACAGTTGTATGCGTGTAACACATGCAGGAGGTGATCCTTCCACCGCACTTTCTCATTTTCAGTCAATGTCCTCAACATCTGGAGTATGGTCCGATTGAGCCACTCCGCTGGGTTGTTCTGTGGATGGTAGGGTGATGTTCTAGAGTGGCCGACCCCAGACAGCCGTTGCAGTGCTTGGAACAGTTTATTCTCAAATTCTCGACCCTGGTCATGATGTAGTTTCGAGGGATAACCGAATTTGGGTATAAAGTCATTAAAGATACGCTCTGCAGCTGTTTTCCCACTCTTGTTCTTGGTGGGGTACGCCTGGGCGAACCTAGTGAACTGGTCGATCACCACTAGGATATATTCATACCCTCCACGACTGGTTCCCAGATGTAGATAGTCGATACACACAAGTTCTAATGGGAAGTTGGAGGTAATGCTGCCCATGGGAGCTCGGACATGTGTGACAGGCTTCTTAGACTTGATACAAGGACATCTTCGGGTCACATATTCTTCAATCTCTCGGGACATAAAAGGCCAGTAGAATCTTTCTCTTGCGAGGTGGATCACTCTTTCCGTTCCAACATGACCCATCTCATTATGTAGATGTTTCAGGGCAAGTGCTCTGTATTTTACAGGGAGGACCAACTGTTGGTATTGGTTGGTCTTTCTGTAAAGGAGATCATTGTCAATATGTAATCTGCTCCATTCATGAAGTAGCTTTCGGGTCGCTGCACTTATGGTTCTTCGTTCGTCATCTGACAACTTCATGTTTGACTCTTTCAATTCCCTGATCGTGTTGATGGCTTGGTCCTCTTTTTGGGCCTTCACCAGTTCATCCTGACTGATTGTTTGTAGGTGTGGGTGAGACTGCTGGTTTGAGTCTGGGGACGCGATGTTAAGCGCCGCAACCCATGCCACGTCTTTCCTTTCAGCTGCTTGGCTTCCTTCCCATGTCGCTCGCACTACTTCATTGGAGAGCTCTTCTGTGGAGGTTCTTTCATATCTCTCCATATCCAGGGGAAGGCGGGAAAGACTGTCTGCATCTATGTTGGACTTTCCGGGTCTGTATTTGACGTCAAACCGGAAGTCTGCAAGTTCCCCAACCCACCGATGACCGACCGCATTGAGCTTGGCAGTACTCATTACATAGGTCAATGGGTTGTTGGCGGTGTAGATAGTGAAGTGTGGGGCATAATACAGGTAGTCGCGGAATTTCACACACACAGCCAATTTCAATGCAAGGAACTCCAGTTTTCCACTGTGCATATGGTAATTACGTTCGGCTGGTGACAATGTTCTTGACCCGTAGCCGATGACTCTCAGTTTTCCATCTTGATGTTGATACAGAACAGCTCCCAGGCCTTGGTCGGAGGCATCAGTGTGCAGCCTGAAGGGTAGGTTGAAATCGGGATATGCCAAGACAGGGGGGTTTGTGAGAAGGTCAATCAGTTGTTCAAGTGCTCTCTGCTGTTCCGTGGTCCACTCTATGGGCTCTCTGGAGGGCAACTGGGGGCTTCTGATGTTCTTACTCCGCGCTGGGGCTGGGGTCTTTCCTGGCTTGATTTGGAGTAGCTCGTAGATGGGTCTGGCAATCCGGGAAAAATCATGAATGTATGAACGGAAATATCCCAGGAATCCTGTTATTTTCCTCACTTCGCAGACAGTTCTGGGCGTCTTACTTGACAGGGCTTTCACGGCTTCAATGTCTCGTGGGTCTATCTTGACCCCTTCTGCTGACACAAGGCGACCCACGTACCTGACTTCTTGCTTGAAGAAGTCACACTTCTCAGGTCTCAATTTCACTCTGTGACATTGAAGGGCTTGGAGAACCTTGCGGAGGGTCTCTACATGTTCTTCAAATGTCTTTGCGTAACAGAGTATGTCGTCAAGATACGGGATACAGCATTCGTCCCTGAGGGAACCTAGCATCTCCTCCATGCTCCGTTGGAACGTGCAGGGGCATTTGAGAGTCCAAATGGGATGCGAACCCACTCGTAAAGACCCCACGGAGTGATGAAGGCGGTGAAAGGTTGTGAACCCTCGGCGACGAAGCCCTGGTGGTAAGCTTTCCCTTGATCTAGGATACTAAACCAGGTATAGCCTCCAAGAGTGTCAGTCAGGTCTTGTATTCTAGGTAATGAGTGACGATCGGGGACAGTCTTTTTGTTCAGGAGGCGGTAGTCGATGCATAGCTGTAGGCTGCCATCCTTCTTTCTGACGCAGACTACTGGGGCAGAATATGGAGACTTGGACTTGACTATCCAACCTTTCATTAACAGTTCCTGTATGTACTCTTTTACTTCTTTAAACAGTGGCTTTGGTACTGATGAGTACGTCTTCTGGACCGGGACAGTATCATGGAGAGCGATTGTCATCTGCAGGCTCGGGATGCACCCAATGTCACTACTGTCTTGTGCAAAGGATCCAGCCTCTTCACAAAGCATCCTGTTGTTCGTCATCGAGGTGACTGAGATCGACGGGGGGTTGGAACGGGATGGAGCTGGGAACAGCTGACGTTGTAGCAGCACGGTTGGGAGGCACCGTGGGCTGGGAGATTTCAGGTGAGTAGGTTGGGATGGGGGTTTGCCATGGAGACGGGCCAGTGACGACGGGGATGGTGACGGTGCTGCTGACGGTCGCTAGCGGTTGGGGGTTCTCCGGGGAGTCTGTTGTGATGACTTTCCCAACACAATGGATGCTGCCCAGAGATGTCTTCCTGGGGAGAGTGACGGTATGCTTTGTGTTGTTTCCCACAGGCACAGTGACATACGGTTTCCTGGGGTTTTGCACCTGCATCAGGCCTTCTCCAACATCCAGTTCTGCCAGCGATAAACTGTTGTCATCTGGTTCGAACAGGAAGGTGGGGTCAGACAGTTCCACGTGGGGTGGGATTTGGCACCTGACCCAGGTCACTTGACCTGCGGGGATGACAGTGGCTTGTTTACCTGTTCGTAGGCGACCAACTTGCACAGGGGGTCTGTCAGTCTGGATATAATTCACCAGGAGTTCTGCCTTCTCGGCTGGTATCACCATGGCGTTACAGAGCAGGCTGGTGAGAGTTGGGATCAGTCTTCCAGGTTGTTCCTGTATCATCACTTCCAGCACATTTAAACCCAGTAGGGGTCTCTCAAGAACAAGGCTGCTTACAAGGAAAGGCACAGTGATTGACAGGTTAGGATCTTCATTCCCCTTTAAGTTCACTGTAAGGGCCACCCAGCCATCAAATGGGAGGACCTCACCGTTTACCGCATAGACTTTCAACTCCTCTTCTTCTTCGATGATTTCGCTAAGGGGTCTGACTGGCATGTCAGGTAAGTATCTGTTCTTCCAAGCACTGTCAATCATGCTTACTTGGGCCCCTGTATCAAGCAGGGCTTGGACTGCTAAACCGTTTAGGTTACAATGGGTGAGAGCTCTTCTCCCTACGAGCTTGGCGAGGCATTCACTCTTGGTGTTCGGTAAATCAGGGGTGTCTGTGTGCTTCTGTATCTGGTTTACCATCTTGGTTCCTGTTCTAGGTGCATTTGTCGCGGGTGGGGGTATGAGTGTGTCTGTATGGATGTGTGTTGATGTACCGGCGGGACCCCAAGAGGTGACACGCCCCGTGATGGTCTTTATGAGGACCTAGATGCTTACCTGGCCGGTTTAACAGGCAAGTGTATATCCGACTATGATATGTATTCGAATCGCCTATCGCAGTACTGCGCCATGCTGTCCCTTCTTCCCTGCTTAGATGGAGTCCATGAAGTCCTGGGGGGAGCGTGGGGAGCCGTCCTGTGGGGATGGTGATTTTGTGCAGAGGACAGTGACAGCAGGCGAGTGCGGGGCCACCAGGGGGGATAACCTAATTACCGTCATACCGTCTACACATGTGGTCCCTCTTTCTTACGCAGCTGGGGTGTGCCGCTGGAGGGAGCAAGAGATGGATTGGCTGGCTGGCGTGGAGGGGCGGTGCCCGGAAGGACGGGCGCTGTTGAAAGGACGATCGATGTTTGACAGTAAACAGAACAGAGTCGCAGGGACGACACGAGGAACGCGGAACTGCGGAGATATGAGGACACGCTACCCTTCTCTCATACCTTTTGCCACGAAAGACGCTTACTGCTCAACCTGCTGTGTTCACTTTCTCTCTTGGGAACGAGTGAAGCCAAAACCAAGAGCGAGACATTGTAGCCACGCTACACGCCGTGAGTAAATACCCAGTATCGATATATCTGCGCCGGATGAATGTACTGTTTCCCAAGCTATCAGTAAATGGAGTATATGAACTGTGCTATAAGGAACTTTGGATAATGCAAACTGACATTACAAACGGGAGAGAAATTGAGAGCACCGCATGCGGAAACGCTGTTACTATTAACCTGGGCCCGCTCGTTGGAGAGCAGTACAACGGGGCGGCCAATTTACTAAACAAAAGAACGTAGGAGCTCGACGTGTGTAATTAACTGTGCTATTTCCTTGCCACTAGAAGGACACTACCGCATTACCCTGATCAGCTCTGTACCGAGAAGTACCCTGTTCCCCGGTCCCAGTCGGAACGCTTTTCAGCCCGGGGCCGTGGGAGAGAGAGGGAGGCGCCTCCGGGCTGCGTTATATCCTTTTTGTTGTATTGTCTACCAACTATGACCAGCGCTTTTCACTGCCCCAGCCTAGGCTAGGATGCGGGAGGAACATTCTGGCCCCAGACCTAAACCTTGTAGCACCCCATACCCACTACTATAGACATGCCCCCTTATCTCTGCTGTGTGCCACCAGTGTGCATTGTTCTTAATAGTACTTGATTATGTGCTGTGACTCCCTGAGACCAGATGTGTGGTATTTATATTCTCAGGCTATGTTTGTAGTGTAGTGTGCAGTGTGATTCTGGATTAGTTTGTGACCATTTCCAGACCTGGGTGCAGTTCAGCACCATTTATCACGTGTGCAGTGTTTTAGGGGCAGAACAGGTAGTGGGGGTGGGAGTAGCAGCCTGGGGTTGGCCTACAGGGCAGAGAAGCGCTTCCTTTTTTATCCACCCTAGGCCTACGGGCACAGGTCTTTTAGAATTAGGTTAGCTAGTAGTTATTTATTTAGAGTATAAACTTGTATGCTATATATCTATTTTCCTGTAATAAAGTCTTTCTTATTGTTTCTCAAAACATTCTCCCGTGTCTGTTTGTGGTCTTGGGGAAATTCATGTGTGGTAGGTCAGCTGAGCCCTTTGGGAAGTGTATCCGTGCGTTTGCACACTTTAACCCTAGATCTGGATACTTCCCATGGGGGTCTGGTGACATATTTTGGCGTAGTCGGTAGGATTTCCCCATAGTCCACAGCAAACATGGTCGATGAGAATGCTAGAGAAACTGGGGTGCAATCAGTCATGATGCCCTGGTACTTGGGGTTGCATTGGGTTCCTAAGTTTAGTGGAGAAAAGGGGACCACTAAATTTAGTCCGTGGCTAACCCAGGTGGAGGCCTTTTTGCGAGCGCAAATTTTACCACCCCCACAGGGAATAGACTTCCTGTTTAGCTCCCTTGATGGCCCTGCACATAGAGAAGCCATGCTCCTCTCAGCAGCTATTAAATCTTCCCCCAGGAAGTAATCAAGGCATTAACCCTGAAGTACGGGGACCATAGGTCTTCTGATACCCTTCAAGAGGGGGTTTTCAATTGTAGGCAGGCTGAGAAGGAAGGGATAGAGGAATTCACCCTGCGCCTTAGAGAGTGCCTTTACACATGGCGAGTTAGTGACCCCGATAGTGCAGGAGAGGAAAACAAGAGGCTGAGGGCGCAGTTTACTAAAGGCCTGCGGGCAGGCCCCATCAAGCGCAAGCTCCTACGCCACCTGAGACGGAACCCAGAGACAACCTTTGAGGAGGTTCGGCAGGAAGCGAGCTCCATCGAGCGGGAAGAACGAGCTTCCACTGAAGTGGTGGCGGCTTGCCAGACCCGAGCTTCCCCAGCTATCCCACCTCCCGGCATGGAAGCATTACCCCAGAGCGGCCTACAACAGCTGAAAGACTCTCTACGTGTGGAGCTACAGAAAGAACTACGTGACCAGGTAGCACTGCTGGGGAGCACCCTCGCAGAGGAAATACGGAGCCAGATGCAGGGTTCTGGACATGGACCCGAGCTGGCACAGAGGTGGGAACAGCCAGGCCCTCCAGCTAGACCTTCTGCCAGGCCACGCCGGCGCCCTGACAACCGGGAGCCGTGTGACTACCAGTGGGATGAGCAGGGCCGGCCCATCTGCAGGAACTGTGGGGAGGCAGGCCATAGGACTGCGCCTCCCCCGGATTTTCAGCGGTCCCGGTCACTACAGGGCAAGTGACCGGTCCAGGAGGTATGATGGAGGCCCTGCAGAGACCGACCGTGGTGTATAACAACAGTGTATAACTGTACATTATGAGGTAACAGCAGTACATAACTGTACATTATGAGGTAACAACAGTACATAACTGTACATTATGAGGTAACAGCAGTACATAACGAAGGTTATCCTATAACCCTAGTTATATGAGTACTAGCGAGCGCTCTGCTCTGCTCTGATATTCCCCTGTCACCTATTGTGACCTTGAAAGTTTCCTGCCCAATGCACCCACACCTGTCCGGCCACGCCCACTTCCGCCAATGTATTTAAGCGAGGGGTGTAACCATACTTCCGCTCCTCCCTAGTCTTGACCGTTATTCGGAAGACAATTAGGGGTCCTCAGTGAGTGAGAGCAGAGCGCTCGCTAGTACTCATATAACTAGGGTTATAGGATAACCTTTGTTATATTTCGCGCTAGCTCTGTGCTCTGCTCTTTAGTGGGACACAGGAGCGGAGCAAGGCGGATAGCCCAACAAATGCACCGGCTGAGGTCCCCTACAACCATCATAACACCGGGGAGGATGCGGGCCCCCCCACCCCCCCTAGTTCCAAACCCCGACCCGCAGGCAAAGCTGTAGCAGTGGGGTGCGAAGGAGGTTGCAGCCCCATGGACCACTCAAGGCAGGCTTACCGCCGAATCCAGGGGCCAGGACCCGACAAAAGGGACCTGGTGAGGTCAACGAGGTCAACGAGGCCGCGGCATCGAGACCTCTCCAGGCGTTTACTCATGACACCACCCTCTATACCGGTGAAAACAGGTGAAGGCCCTTCTCCGCCTGGCACGCTGCAACGACCCCCTGAGGAAGAGGCTCTGAAAACTCCAGGAGGAGGAGGCTCTGTAAGGAGGTTCTCTCTCCAAGGAGGAGGCTCCACTGAGGGGGGAGGCTCCGAAGAACTTCCTGAGGAGGCTCTGAAACTCCCTGAGGAGGAGGCTCCGAAGTTCTCTGAGGAGGCTCTCCCCCATAATCCTGTGGGGTCAGCTGGCATACCGGGGAGACAAACAGGGGTTGATCTTGAGCCGACAGGTAACAAGAGCAAAGCTCGACCTGCGCCCGGAGGACTGTGAAAAACAGTAAAACTGTAAAAAACAGTACCCCGACGGCACACCCGCCGAGCGGTGGGGGGGGGGGGGTGTTCGGCATGTCGTGCACAATGTCACAATCTCGTGGGGTCACGAACCTCGCCAAGCAGTCTCTCTTAATGAGTAATACAGGTAGCTGGCAGTTGGCTACAAGCATAGATGCATAGCTGGCAGTTGGCAGTTGGCTACAAGCATAGATCCTTAGCCGGCAGTTGGCAGTTGGCTACAAGCATAGATGCATAGCTGGCAGTTGGCTACAAGCATAGATGGGGCGGGCATTATTATGCAGATGAGAAACCTCTGACGTCACAGATACGCTAAATTTCAGATGACTCACTTGAGTGAGGGACAATATTGTGAGATGAGAATTGGAAGAATGCGCCAAATTGAGAATTAAAGACATAGATCCTATTAATATAAGTCCACATAGCTAGAAAATAATGCTAAACACTGGAAAAGGCCATTTATATATTCCCCTTTAAAAACCAGGAAACACAACTGTGCGTATATACAGGCTATATAATGCAGTTAAGGCATTTCAGATTTAAAAAAGGGTTAACCGAGGTCGACAGGTAACAAAGGCAAGGCCCAACCTGTGCCTGGAGGACCGGGAACTACACAGGAGCGCTTAGAGGGGCTGACTGATAATAAACAGCACCCCGACTGCCTCCCCCACCGAGTGGGGAGAGAGGGGTGAAATGAATGAGAGAACGAAAACTGTATCTAACAGTTTGCAGAGAAGGTACAATACAGTACGGCTCAACACACAACTGTTAAGGGGATGCAGATCAGATGAAGACGTTTGTCTTGTTTACATCGGGGTCCCCCACTTTCAACTCGTAGTGGCATTTTATGACACACAACATTCATGACATCAGCCCCTGTGGCGTCCGGCCTGCCCTGGTATTTTCCCCCCGGAAAAGCTCAGGGCCTTTCGGGTTAACAGAACATAACTGTGACCCGGCGGGCACCGGGTTGAACTGATCCGGTCCGGTGCAACCAGGATGAGTCCCTTGCCCTTTCACGCTGCCGCCCCTCTCCAAGGGAGAGGGGGATAGGTACACATTTCGATAAAAAAAATCCACAGGAGGCGCCACCAAGACGGTCTGCATACGTGAACGTACAGCTCCCGGTGGCTCACTAACGGGCGTGAAACCCCCCCTGTCAATGCTTGACCCACCCCGTCATTTCCCCCCGGAAATGTACGCGAGCCCTCGAGCTAGCCTAGTGAGCTGGCGCTCGGTAGAGAAAAAAAACCTTCCCGGCCGACTGCATAAAAAACGCTGTTTATGCCATTCGACAGACCAGGGCGTGCTGGCCCCAAAGGCTGTTTCAAATAAACACCTGAGAACACGCCCGGGCCAGTCGCTGATACCAGTCCTGTAAGACCAATCGCTGATATCGAACAGCGTGCAGGCTCGTAAAACCTGAGAATGGTGGCGGGCGAATTCTGACAAGAAAGAGCCCCCACAACGTTTCTCCCCCGTCTGGGTAGAATCAGGAGGGAACCGAAAGGACGCTGACACAGGGTTTATATACGGAGCCTGGGAAAAAACCATCCATCACAAATTCCGCTCACACGAGAGGGGAAGACGCCAGGCTTATCCCGGAGAGACCTCACAATCGACAATGTGAGTCGGGACCTGCCATGCAGACCTCAACTCATGGACATATCTCTCAGGCCAATAAGAAAACATGAAAGCCTGTGATGTTAACAATGGCCGGGAACCCCAGCCCCACCCACTAAGTTTGGTGTGGGTATGGGGAATCCCCCCCCCCCCTCCCTGTGACGAGCAGGATATGCAACGTCGAAGGAGCTGACAGGGCGGAATCCTACGCACTTGCGTGATGACGCTAGAGCGCACAAGGGATTCCGCGTGAGAAAAGGTGCGCTCGTTTTGAGCCACGTCCTCCCCATCCGCCGTCAGTATTTTAAAGGATATAATCATAGGCCTGAACGGTGGTTCCCAGGTCCCGGTGGTCATCTTCCAACAGGAAAAAACAGCAACACAAAAACTAAATCTAAAACCTATAGCTAACAATTACTTCTGAGGTGTGCCTGTAGCAACAGACTTCCGAGAAGTGAAAGATAAGGGAAGAGCGGAAGTACGGTCACACCCCTCGCTTAAATACATGGGCGTTGGCGTGGCCGGACAGGTGTAGGTGCATTGTGGCAGGAAACGTTCAAGGTCACAATAGGAATATCCCACTAAAGAGCAGAGCGCAGAGCTAGTATGAAATATAACTGTACATTATGAGGTAACAACAGTACATAACTGTACATTAGGAGGTAACAATAGTACATAACTGTACATTTTGAGGTAACAGCAGTACATAACTGTACATTATGAGTTAACAACAGTACATACAGTAGCTGTACATTATGAGGTAACAACAGTGTTTAACTGTACATTATGAGGTAACAACAGTACATAACTGTACATTATGAGGTAACAGCAGTACATAACTGTACATTATGAGGTAACAACAGTACAACTCTACATTATGAGGTAACAGCAGTACATAACTGTACATTATGAGGTAACAACAGTACATAACTGTACATTATGAGGTAACAGCAGTACATACAGTAGCTGTACATTATCAGGTAACAACAGTACATAACTGTACATTATGAGGTAACAACAGTACATACAGTAGCTAGCTGTACATTATGAGGTAACAGCAGTACATAACTGTACATTATGAGGTAACAGCAGTGTATAACTGTACATTATGAGGTAACAACAGTACATAACTGTACATTATGAGGTAACAGCAAGTCAAGTCAAGTCAAGTAAATTTTATTTATATAGCACATTTCCAGGCAGCTGGCACCAAAGTGCTTCACAGGCAGGTTGATAAAAACAAAATAATGTGATGCAAGATATAAGATTAAAAACATAGTAAAGCAATGAAAGTAATAAAAACTAAATAATATGATGCAAGATATAAGATTAAAAACATAGTAAATCAATGAAAGTAATAAAAACAGGTAGGGCACAGTAAAACAAAGAGGATATAAGGGCCAGGGGTCTAGTAGTGATTAAGTGGGGGGAAGGCCAAGGAGAACAGGTAGGTCTTTAAAAGTTATTTAAAAGCCTGCACGATCTGGGCGGTCTGTACACTGAGGGCGAGGCTGTTCCACAATCTAGGCGCTGCAGTGGAGAAAGCTCTGTCTTCCCTAGTCGTGAGCCTAGTTCTAGGCACCACCAATAGCAGCTGGTCAGCTGATCTGAGGGATCGGTGGGGGGTGTGGCGGTGCAAGAGCTCAGACAGATAGGGAGGAGCCGTGCCATTTAGTGATTTAAAAACATTTAGGGCTCATTTAAAATCGATCCTAAAGCGAACAGGCAGCCAGTGGAGCGAGGCCAAAACTGGGCTGATGTGTTCATGTTTTTTTGTTTTGGTGAGGAGGCGCGCGGCTGCGTTCTGCACCAGTTGTAGGCGGCGAAGCAGGGATTTGTCGATGCCCTTGTAAAGGGCATTGCAGTAGTCGAGGCGAGTGGTGACAAAGGCATGTATCACCGTCTCTAGGTTACTTTGGGAGAGGTATGCCTTTGTCTTCGCCAGGAGTCTAAGGTGGTAAAAACTGTTTTTGACTACGGTACTGACCTGTTTGTCAAATTTAAAATTGCTGTCGAAGATGACCCCGAGGTTCCTGACAGAGGTGGAGAGGTTTGGACCCAGGGGACCAAGTGCGTAAATGAGGGGGGCCGGGGGGGCACTATTAAAAACAATTACGTCAGTTTTCCCTTCGTTTAGTGTCAGGGAGTTTTCAGACATCCAGCACTTGATTTCTGCCAGGCAGTCAAGTAGTGGTTTTATTGTTTTCCCTTGGGTGGGTTTTAAGGGGAGGTAGACCTGCACGTCATTGCCGAAGCAATGGAATGAGATGTTATGTTTTGCCAAGATCTGGCTTAGGGGGAGTATATATAGGAGGAAGAGAGTGGGACCCAATATCGAGCCTTGGGGCACCCCGCAGGTGAGGGGGGCCACAGAGGAAGTGAAGTCACCAAGTTGGACAGAGAAGGTCCTATTGCTTAAGTAGGACCGGAACAGCAGTGTATAACTGTACATTATGAGGTAACAACAGTACATAACTGTACATTATGAGGTAACAGCAGTACATAACTGTACATTATGAGGTAACAGCAGTACATAACTGTACATTATGAGGTAACAACAGTACATAACTCTACATTATGAGGTAACAGCAGTACGTAACTGTACATTATGAGGTAACAACAGTACATAACTGTACATTATGAGGTAACAGCAGTACATACAGTAGCTGTACATTATGAGGTAACAGCAGTGTATAACTGTACATTATGAGGTAACAACAGTACATAACTGTACATTATGAGGTAACAACAGTGTATAACTGTACATTATGAGGTAACAGCAGTACATAACTGTACATTATGAGGTAGGGACCCAATACCCATGTACATGTCAAAATACTTCCCAAACGTCAGTGAATACCACGACCACAACACCAGAGGGAGCTCCACAAATCATGTTAAACCCAGATTCGGCTCAAACAAGGGACTAAACACGTTTCGCAATTATGCCACATCAATGTGGAACGCCCTACCCAAAGCTGTAAAGGAATGTGAATCACTACCCACTTTCAAAACCACTCTCAATGAGCACCTACAGGAGACTGCAATTCGAAACTGGCCCCTGTAAATGTACAGTAAATGTCCTAACTCAATAATACACATACAGTTTTGCTTGTACAGTTGTACAGTTTCCCCCACCCCACCTACCCAACCCCCCCCCCCCACCCCACCGACCCAACCACCTCCAATGTACAGTTCCCCCCCCCACCATTGTGTGTATTGAGCTGTACTGTATTGTACCCATTCTCTGCAATCTGTTAATAAAGTTTTCAATCAATCAATCAATCAATCAGGTAACAACAGTACATAACTGTACATTATGAGGTAACAACAGTACATACAGTAGCTGTACATTATGAGGTAACAACAGTACATACAGTAGCTGTACGTTATGAGGTAACAACAGTACATACAGTAGCTGTACATTATGAGGTAACAACAGTGTGTACATTATGTCCAGAACATGAAGTAAGGAGATCAAATTGGTCTTTTTCACTTCACTGGATCTCTGAAAGCGAGGACCGGGGAACCAATCATGTGTGTGTGACTGTGTGTGAGCACTATTTAGTGAAGGGGTTTTGGTGCGAGAACAAAGAGACGCAAAGACGGATTGGAAGAGAGGATGAAAGGATGAATAGATGCAGAAAGAAGGAATGCTGAATGAAAGGCGGGAATCTGGTTGTTGACTAGGGAAAGATGGAGGGATGACAGAGAGAGAGAGAGGGGAAGAGAGAGGGTGGTACCTCTATTGCTTTGGCCAGAGCCATAGAGAGATGGAGAGAGAGAGACAGAGAGAGTGAGAGATAAAGAGAGAGAGAGAGGAAGAGAGAGAGGGTGGTACCTCTATTGCTTTGGCCAGAGCCATAGAGAGAGAGAGACAGAGAGAGTGAGAGATAAATAGAGAGAGAGAGAGAGAGAGAGAGAGAGAGAGAGAGAGAGAGAGAGAGAGAGAGAGAGAGAGAGAGAGAGAGAGAGAGAGAGAGAGAGAGAGAGAGAGAGAGAGAGAGAGAGAGAGAGAGAGAGAGAGAGAGAGAGAGAGAGAGAGAGAGAGAGAGAAAGCAGGTGTGTACTCATGCCTACCAAAGAGATTACCCTATTGGAGGCCTGGGACAGGCTAAGGCAGACTCACCTGAAGACAGCCAATCGGCAGGGGATATGGCCTGCACAGCTGTAAATCTGGATTACAGTTTTTCTCAATTGCTTTGGTGCATTTCTCTGATCAGAATTAAAGTTCTCATAACTGTTAGTGCATTTCTCAAAACAATTAGTACAAACTGCAAAACCTAGGTGATAACCTGCAGAAGCGTGTCACTTGCTCAAAATGGATAGTTCATTCCTCAAAAGCAAGTATTCATGTCAATGAATGTGTCACTGTCATCAAAATGAAAAGTCCTGACACCATTGTTTATGAACAAGGTAGTCAAATGGCTTTGCCATGTTTTCGTTATGACAGTTCACTCTGTAAGTGTTTTCCAATGCAAAAAAGTCAGATCTTGGTGACACTTTCTGAAAATGCTCAAGACAGCACTATACACTATTTGCACAGCCATTTGAAATCTATAGTTACACATTGCTGTATTTAGTGAGGTAAATGAGTACAAGACACGTATGTTTCACATTTTTACTGCATATGCTCTTTGCAAAATTTATTTGCATTGTGCAAAAAAAAAATACAAACTAATTTACAACAAACATAAGAAACACCCTTTGGCCTTTGGGTAGAGCTATGCACAACTGTAAATACGTAATATTGCAGTACATATTGGAACTGAATTGGAATCATTCATTCACATCCAGACGTTCCTGTCTGTCTGGCCACATATTTTCATCGACATCACAGCGAATATCATCCCTGGCAATGCAGCGAGGAAAGTATCTCCTTGAGTGGCGAATCCACCCTCTGCAGGACTGTGCTGTGATGGCATCGCATGCTGCATCCATGGCCTCTAGCAGGGCCATTTGGGTATGTGGATGCCGGTCGTATACCTTCCACCTCCAGGGAGAGAAAAACTCCTCTATTGGATTCAGGAATGGGGAGTAGGGAGGGAGATATTCCACCAGCATCCTTTCATGTGCTGCAAACCACTGTGTGACCAGAGTTGCGTGGTGAAAACGCACATTATCCCATACAACAACGTACTTGGTCAGATGGTCGCCATTTAGACCCCTCTCATTCTCAGGGATTATGTCCCTGTAAAGAGTGTCTAAAAAAGTCAGCAGATGTTGTGTGTTGTATGGACCAATGCGGGGCATATGGGTGAGGACGCCGTTTTCTGAGATGGCTGCACACATTGTAATATTCCCTCCTCGTTGGCCTGGGACATCAGTGGTTGCTCTCTGTCCAATGCGATTCCTTCCACGCCTTCTACCTTTTGCCAGATTGAAACCCGCCTCATCAACATATATGAATGTGTGCAGCGATTCCCTGGCATCCAGCTCCATTCAGGGGAAAAATTATAAAGAAATGTAAAATTATAAAGAAATGTATAAAATTGGCTTGACAGATTTTGACAACTAGTTCAACATATTTGTATGTAATGACTCAAGCAATGAAATGAGGACTATTAGTTTTATAGGGAATGACTATTCAGCAGTCATAAGTATAGTTAATTTTGACTGACATGGCCTAAGCAAATGATAATGTTATAAAACAGCAGAGAATTGTATGAAAGCAATTGATGCATGTCCAAAAGCATTTGCAATTTGGTCGGAGGAATGAGAAACTGCTACTATGATGTGCACAAATTACAAAATGTTGTGGAGGTTGAACTAACAGTTATGAGAACTTTAATTCTGATCAGAGAAATGCACCAAAGCAATTGAGAAAAACTGTATTATACACTTTTATAGAAGTGATGTTCTCATGTTATTATACAGAACACACACATTTAATTGTCTTGTGATACATTTTTTTTAGTCTTCCCATTCAACCCTTAGTGTTGTGTTTGAGTCTTCCCATTCTTAGTGTAGTGTTGAAGTATTTTATAGTAGGACTGTTGTGTTGGAGTGTGTTATAGTTCTTAACATTGTGTTGGAGTGTTTTATAGTTCTTAGTGTTGTGTTGGAGACTGGAGTGTTTTATATCCATCCATCCATCTGTCTATCCATCTATCAGAACTATCTATCAGAGTATGGATATTTTCCACCACTATTTTCCAGTTGATGTATTTGTAGAAATACATTCAAAGGGATAGTTCACATTTCTTTTGACATAAAGTGGTTTGAAATACTTGCCAATAGTGCCATCCAATGCATAGATGTATTATTGCATGCATTAATGCATTATTTTACTTACCAAGACTGTGACTGTCTGACTGAGTGTCTGAGACTGTTTGACTGATCGGTCTTGTGACCCCCCCCCCCCCCCCCCCCCCTGAAAAGGTCAAGAGACAAAGAGCTCTCTGAGGGTTTTCCAGTAAAGCAGGCTGTTTCCTGACTGGTTGTACTGTGTACTTGTACTGTGTGAGGAGGGATTGTTAGGGGTTCGTTCGACCTCGGCTACTGGGGAGCAGCGAGATCATGTCTGGGAACAAAATCATCTTTGTCTTCTGTCAGACAAAAATACACTATCACATCTCTGAGAGAGGACCGGGCACCAATCAATAAATCATGTGTGTGTGCGAGGACCGGGGAACCAATCATGTGTGTGAGCGAGGACCGGGGAACCAATCATGTGTGTGTGACTGTGTGTGAGCACTATTTAGTGAAGGGGTTTTGGTGCGAGAACAAAGAGACGCAAAGACGGATCGGAAGAGAGGATGAAAGGATGAATAGATGCAGAAAGAAGGAATGTTGTTGACTAGGGAAAGAGGGAGGGATGACAGAGAGAGAGGGGAAGAGAGAGGGTGGTACCTCTATTGCGTTGGCAAGAGCCATAGAGAGATGGAGAGAGAGAGACAGAGAGAGTGAGAGATAAAGAGAGAGAGGAAGAGACAGAAGGTGGTACCACTATTGCTTTGGCCAGAGCCATAGAGAGAGAGAGAGAGAGAGAGAGAGAGAGAGAGAGAGAGAGAGAGAGAGAGAGAGAGAGAGAGAGAGAGAGAGAGAGAGAGAGAGAGAGAGAGAGAGAGAGAAAGCAAGCAGGTGTGTACTCATGCCTACCAAAGAGATTACCCTATTGGAGGCCTGGGACAGGCTAAGGCAGACTCACCTGAAGACAGCCAATCGGCAGGGGATATGGCCTGCACAGCTGTAAGTCTGGATTATTATACACATTTATAGAAGTGATGTTCTCATGTTATTATACAGAACACAGACATTTAATTGTCTTGTGATAAAAAAAAATTTAGTCTTCCCATTCTTAGTGTTGTGTTTGAGTCTTCCCATTCTTAGTGTAGTGTTGAATTTTATAGTACTGTTGTGTTGGAGTGTGTTATAGTTCTTAGTGTTATGTGAGAGTATATTCTAGTTCTTATAGTGTTGTGTTGGAGTGTGTTATAGTTCTTAACATTGTGCTGGAGTGTTTTATAGTTATTAACATTGTGTTGGAGTGTTTTATAGTTCTTAGTGTTGTGTTGGAGACATGGAGTGTTTTATAGCCATCCATCCATCCGTCTATACATCTATCAGAACTATCTATCAGAGTGTGGATATTTTCCACAACTATTTTCCAGTTGATGTATTTGTAGAAATACATTTAAAGGGATAGTTCACATTTCTTTTGACATAAAGTGGTTTGAAATACTTGCCAATAGTGCCATCCAATGCATAGATGTATTATTGCATGCATTAATGCATTATTTTACTTACCAAGACTGTGACTGTCTGACTGAGTGTCTGAGACTGTTTGACTGATCGGTCTTGTGACCCCCCCCCCCCCCCCCCTCCAGGAGAGAGTTGCTAGGCGACAGTGGCGTGCGTGCGGAGCTGCAGAATGTCAAGATGGTGTCTCTGCTGCCCCCTGCTGGCATGGAGCTCCTCAGACCATTTGCTATGAAATCACTGGAGGAGATCCAGGCAAGACAGGAGGCAGAGCGAGAGGAGCAGAGGAGGAGAGGAGGAGAGAGAGGAGCAGAGGAGAAGAGAGAGGAGGAGATGAGGAGAGAGACAAACACAGAGGTAAGGCTGGTTGGAGAGTCCTGAGCAAGGAACTGAACTATCATGAACTATGACAACACCATCCCATAATATTCAACTCCACATAACACCATCCCATAATAGTCAACTCCACATGACAACACCATCCCATAATATTCAACTCCACATGACAACACCATCACATACTTTTAATATCTACATGACAACACCATCCCATAATATTCAACTTCACATGACATTACAACACCCTGACAACACCATCCATAATATTCTACTCCACATGACAACACCCTGACAATTCCATCCCATAATATTCATCTCTACATGGCAACACCATGACAACACCATCCCATAATATGAATCTCTACATGACAACACCATCCCATAATATTCAACTCTACATGACAATACATGACAATACCATCCCATAATATTAATCTCTACATGACAATACCATCCCATAATATTAACTGAACAACACCGTGACAACAGCAACAAAAGGTTGCTTCAAGGAAGTCCCTCTGATGTCAAACTGTCACCAACTAGTTCTCAGCTCAGTTCTCAGTTCAGTTCTCAGCTCAGTTCTCAGCTCAGTTCTCAGTTCAGTTCTCAGTTCTAAGTTCTCAGTTCTCAGTTAAGTTCTCAGCTCAGTTCTCAGCTCAGTTCTCAGCTCAGTTCTCAGTTCAGTTCTCAGTTCTCAGTTCTCAGTTCAGTTCTCAGTTCAGTTCTCAGTTCTCAGTTATCAGCTTAGTTCTCAGTTCCGTTTAGTTCTCAGTTCTCAGTTCAGTTCTCAGTTCAGTTCTCAGTTCTCAGTTCAGTTCTCAGTTCTCAGTTCAGTTCTCAGTTCAGTTCTCAGTTATCAGTTCTCAGTTCAGTTCTCAGTTCAGTTATATATCGTATAGCTTACGCTCTGCTCTTATTGGAACTGTCCCTTTATCCAATCTAATAATGAATAATTTTCTCCACATGTACAGACCCATCCGCCTGGCGGGGTTGTGGCCACACCATCAGCTCCTTCCCTATTTTCACCACAGAAAAAGTGCCTGTATACACCACTTTAGAGTTTAGTGCCAAAATAGTTGTTGGAAAGGAGCTACGTTGACATTGTATCTTTGTTTTTTCTCTCTCGCAAATTTCCGAAAAAGCAAAGAGATAATGTCTTCACCGTCGGAGGGTCTAGACAGTTACAACGTTACCCTCCACCAGCGCTTCACTATCGCGGCGTCCTCCGTGCGTCGTGGGGCGTCTCTGGTTCCACGGTCATGGCAGCCAGGTGCGCCTGGGCGGCTCCCGGAGGAGAGTGTGCCTCGCCGAGGGGCCGTTCCGGGTTCCGGCCCTGGTTCCGGGTTCCGGCCCTGGTTCCCCCGCCAGGGGACAGTCAACCGACAGGCCGACAGTGCCGGTGGTGGCCGAGGATTTGCGTCGCAGACTCTTCGCCTCGGCTCCCTCTCGTCGTAAGACGGCGAGCAGCAGGGGTGAGTTCTCTCGCCTCTTCTCCATTTCCGATGGAAACTGAGGATTACATGGAGGGGGCGGGAGCTCTCTTGTTCGAAGGCCCAGCGGAGACGTGTCACTCTCCCCCTCGGGGAGTGGCAGGGAGTGCTACGTCTCCCAGGGGTTCCTTGTACTCTGGGACTGGGTTAAAACCTCCACCCCCGAGACGAGATGCCCAGCTATCTGCCGCGTCGGACGATGGCGCCCGGTGCTGCCGCGTGTACGCGAGGGACGCGAGTGACGTGGAGGAAGGTATGCAAGGGGAGTTGCTTGCCTTGTTCCCCGAGCTCATGGCGGCCGCCGCAGCCGCTAATGGCGTGGCGTTGCCGCAGCCACTGCCGGCACCTGTTCCTGATGACATGATAGGTCATCTCTGGCAACGTCGTCCTGTGAGAGAGACAGGCGTTGTCTGCCCATTCTTCCCAGCAATGGAGGTTTACGTGGCACAGAGACAGGTAATATCACGCATCGTTGGCCTTACCCCCGCCTACATGCCAGTCACACAGGTGGTGGGTTTGGTCCAGGGGCTAAAGGACGGGGTGCCTCGGCTTGATAGCCCGATGGCAGCCATACTTTGCCCGAAATGGTGTGTGAGCCGTTAAGAAAGCCGGTTCCCCAGGGGAAGTCGGCTAGGCAGTTGGAGTCGTGGAGTGACCAGGTGTACATCGCCTCGACACAGAGCCTGGCTGCGACCTCCAACATTGCACAGCTGGCGCGCTACATGTCGGGGCTGATGGCGGGCGGGACGGTACTAGATGACCATCAACGGTACCTTCACGCCCAGGCGGCTGGAGCCATCCTGCACCTAACCCAGCTGCAGGTAATAGCCGCCGGGAAGGAGTGCGCCACCTTTGGCTGGAGCAGGCGTGGGTGCCGGACCAGAGGAGGATTCCGCTGCTCACGGCCCCCCTCTCCGATGCTGGACTATTCGGGTCGGCCATGCAGCAGATGACTGCAGCCTGCAGGGAGATGGAGGAGGAGCGCTCCATGCTCCAGCCCTATTTCCCCCGACCGAGGCCACCGGTGATGTCCGGAGGAAGCAACGCCGGCAGAGGCCTGCAGCCGTTGCCAACATCACCGCCGCCGCTGCTGGGCCTTCCGTCAAGAAGGCCAGGGCCCTCAGTTATCAACAATTCTTAGAAAGTGTTCTATTTTCGTACTTAAGCGCAGAATTTAGAATGTGTGTACGCACAGAAATATTGGGATTTATCAACCGTGCGTACACGGGTCCTACGCTCCTCCATGTTGATAAATACCATTAAGTTAGGGTGACCAAACGTCCTCTTTTGCCCGGACATGTCCTCTTTTCACGCCCTGTCCGGGGGGGAGTCCGGGGGGGGTTTATAAATTCATGGAAATGTCCGGGGTTTCATTGTTTTTCAGTTTCAGTTTCACGGCCCTTTGCGAGCATCTGAAGGCTCGGGACTGCATTTTTTGCATATAAATGACTGAATTAAAGCGCTATTTGTTGCCGTTCGAATGCCATCTGAATCGCCAAAATCCATGCCTCGGTTCTCGAGTTACATGCCGATATGTCAGGCGTGCGACTTTTTACGTGGCGCGCCAGATTATCACCTCGGACTCCCGGAGAAGCATGCAGCTGCAGAGCCGCAGAGCCAGCGGTGCTCTCAGGGCCACGCTCTGACGGCCGCGCTGTGAGGGCCGCTCAGCAGCGCCACCCACCCAATGGCTGAATTGGAGTATTGCACTGTGCGGGCACAGCTGTGAGAGCCGCGAGAGGCCAGAGGATGTACATACTGTATGAGTAAATTAACTATACTTTTGCTCACACAATATCTTGAATGAATGCGTTTATTTATTTCGAACATAAATTGAAAATAAATAATTATAAAAAACAAGTAATAAACAGATTAAAAAACAAACAAGCAGGAGTATAGGATGAAGTGTAAACGTATGTATTCCTACCCCCTTGATTTATTGATTGATTGATTGAAAACTTTATTAACAGATTGCAGAATGGGTACAATACAGTAAGGCTCAATACACACAATTGTTAAGGGGATGCAGACCAGAGAAAGACGTTTGTCTTGTTTACATCAGGGTCCCCCATTTTCAATTCATCATAACATATGACATAGATGACATACAGATAGACAGTATTCAGTATACCTTCACACTCTATTATCTTATGCAACTCATATTCACTCCACAAACTGAAATATACATACATTGTTGAATGAACAGCTTGTTTCTTGAAGTTAGACTCTCCTCTAAATTGTAACCCCCCTCTCTATAACAGAATTTTTGGATGTTACCCGGGAGTGAATTGATTCATGCTTTAAACATGATTTGTGCAGTCTTAAATTCAGCCAGGTCCCAGATTTTCATGGCATGTGATTTAAAAAATAGTGTGTTTGTGTGTTCCAGATATCCTACCTTATTGATAATCAAATCAAAATCAAATGTATTTGTAAGGCCCGACAACACACGTTAATGTCCCTTCAGGCCCATGTCCCTTCAGGCTATGGATTTGCGGTGTTTTCCAGCTTATACAAAAAATATATATATATTATTTTGGAATATTGCAACTACTACACAAAAACGTGAGTACACAAGTTCAACTCATGTTCAGCCCTATGTTACTCATTAGCACTAAAAGTGATTTTTCTTTATTGTGTACGAAACTTCAGAATGTTATCTTTCAAAAGAGACCAGGCTTATGCATGTGCTATAAGCATAAAGTATAAAGATAAGCTTTGCAAAAAAAGTATGCAGTCCTCAAGTTCAAGTAAAAAAAATTGCCACTTTTCTGGGCGCATGTTATGTGGTTCAATTTGGGATATTGCAACCACTGCAGAAAAATTTGAGTACACAAGTTCACGTTCAACTCAAGTTCAGACCTATATGGTACTCTATTTCATTAGCACTAAAAGTGATTTTCCTTTTTTGCATTAGTAACTTCAGAATGTTATCTTTCAAAAGAGACCAGGCTTATGCATGTGCTATAAGCATAACGTATAAAGATAAGCTTTGCAAAAAAAGTATGCAGTCCTCAAGTTCAAGTAAAAAAAAATTGCCGTTTTTCTGGGTGCATGTTTCCAAGCATATGTTAAAACAATAAAGGCATCTTTGAGTAAACTTTGAGTAGAGATTCAAGATTCAAGAGGTTTATTCATCACATACAGTACAGTACACAAGACATAGTGAAATGAAGGTGGCCATGCGCGCTTCGATTGTGCAAAGTATCATTAAGTATCTCGAGGCTGGGGCCAGCATGTCCTCTTTTTTGGAAATCAAAATATGGCCTACATGTACATTAAGTTCTACGCTCCACGCTCGTGCACGATTTTAAGTATTTGCATATAGCACCGCCCGTAATTAACCATATACGGTAATGGAACACCCCCATGAAATGTGGAAAAGTGGACTAAGTGGACTATGATATCTATTAACTTAAAGACCATATTAACTAATAAAGACCATGCTGGAATATGACTGCCTTTTTCCGTTTTGTTCGATTAATACCCAGGGATTAAAGTTCTCCTCACTTTTATTCCAAATTGCGACGGATTTTCCGTCAATTTTCTACCTGCTGCATATGATTTGTAGAGGCATACAATCTATTTTGATGTCGGTATTGGGTAGCCAATATAAACAATAATACGAAAGCATATACAAGAACAATGAATCTCACTGCCATGTATGATGTAGCCTATACGCCATGTGTAGCCTGCCTATATGTGATCAATACAAACTTGAACTTGAATTCCATCATGTCTGTGTGCGGGTCTGCGGGAGCAAAGTAAATAAGAACGTGCACTGAAAAGTTACAGTATGTAGTTGGTTGATTATTTGTATGACAGTCAGTAAACCCTAGCAAAAAGTATCAGTTTTATTTAATGAATTGAAAACATGCAGCATGCCTTTCCTCCCGGCAGCAACAACATGAATCAGTGGAATCCCTTTCTATTCACATAACTGCATTTGTGATGGAGCTTTGACAGCTACATGGGTGGTACAGTAACAGTCTATTGCTCGATCCATCTACAATATCACGATGGACCGTGCCATGCAGCCTATGTATAGCCTGCCTATGTGATCAATAAAAACGTGAACTTGAATCCCATCATCATATTTATATGTTGTGTCTGTCCACTATGTTTGTTACTTTGTTATTTCCCCACCCTATCTATGTAAAGCGGCCTTGGGTCTCTTGAAAGGCGCTATATAAAATGAAGCTATTATTATCATTATTGTTATTATTATTATCACGTCTGTGCGGGAGCTCACAAATAGACTGTTAGTCTCAGTGAAGTTTCAACGGAGGTAATCTATTCTAACCAACAAATTGAAGTAGAAAGCATTTCGTTGTGGCCAATCTTATTTGGAAACATGACACACAAAATAATAGTATTTAGCTTTTAATTTCAAACAATATTTAATCGCGTTTGGAGGTGGGTGTTCTGCATCTGCCCCCCCCCCGTGCCAAACAAGCAGGCCAACATGTGAGAAATGGGTTTTGAACACAGCCCAATCGCTGAACACAGGAGAGGAGAATGGAGCGTTTCAAGGGGTTTTACTGGTATTTCCCAAGCAGACAAGTATTACATCAGGAATGTGCACCAGACAGGGGTTAGAATGTTCTTGGGGGGTGAGGACAGGTGCACTCCCAGTGCAGCTGTGGGCAGAAGACACAGGTCTGTGTCGGGAGAGAGAGCAGAGAGCAGAGAGCCTCCTGGCGGCCCAGGCTTGTCAGGGTTGGCCCGATGGAAATCCCGGACGAGGTCTGGGTCCAGGATCATTCGGCCGGAGATCCAGCTGCGCTCCTCCGGGCCGTAGCCCTCCCAGTCGACCAGGTACTGGTAGCCGCGGCCGCGGCGCCGTACGACCAGCAACTCCCGGACTACGTAGGCCAGGTGGTCGTCGATGACCAGCGGAGGAGGAGGCTCCGGAGCAGGGGGAGACAGGGGACTGAAGACCACCGACTTCAGCTGGGAGACATGGAAGGAGGGGTGAATCCGCATATGGGAGGGGAGCTGGAGTCTGACGACAGAGGGATTGATGAGAGACAGGATTTTGTAGGGACATCCGGTATAGTATGTGGTAGACGTGTTTCTCCACGCTGCAACTCCCCTACTTTTCAAACCTACGCTAAAAAGCCTCGTTGATACTCTTAACTTTATTATTATTATTATTATTATTTTTGATACTTTCTTTCTTCGGATATTTTGCTACTAATACATTTTTGGCTGTGACAGGCATAATGGCATTGAAATGGCCAAAGAACAAGGACACTAAGGGCGCGGATCCACCATCCAAAGACGACGCGCCGACGGATTTGTTGAGCATTGCCATACTAATACAGAACCTCATGCTCGAATTCAGAGTTTCCGCCGCCTCGGTCGACTCCAAACTGGATAGCCTCCAGTTATCCGTAGCTGACCATGCCAAGCATCTGACATCCGTGGAGGATGGACTAAATACATGGTCCGATAGGATGGTGAACTTAGAGGCTAGGTGTTTGACTCTGGAGGAGAGCAACGCCAAACTGAAGACCAAGCTAATCGAAGTTGAGTCCTGTGGCCGTCGGTCAAACATACGCATAATAGGGGTAGACGAGTCTATTCAAAGCGACCGACCCAATGCTTTTTTTGCCGAGGTGCTGGTGGAAATTCTGGGCAAGGAAGTGCTTGCTACACCACCCGAACTCGATCGCTGCCACAGGGCGCTGTCGGCCAGACCAGCCCCCGGCTCCAGGCCCAGGGCGGTGATCGCCTGCCTACACCGATTCAGAACCAAGGAGACTATTATTCGGGAGGCTCGGAAGAGGAGAGGGTCGCTGACCTACAGGGGGAAACCTGTGCTAATATTCGAGGACTACTGTCAGGAAGTGGTCGAACAACGTTCCCGCTACCGTGATATTATGGGATCCCTCTACCAGCAGGGATATAAACCATCCTTACAGTACCCAGCGAGACTCTTCATCAAAGACAAAGACGGCGCAAAAAGACATCTTGCTTCACCTAAGGACGCTACAGACTTTCTGAAGAAACAACACACATCGACTCCAGCAGAGTGAAACTTTGGGTAACACACCGAGCACCATGATTCTATAGTTATATCTCCGTGCTTTCATCCTTAGATGGCTAAAGTTGGGACATATGTCGCTGGGGAGCCTCTTCTCTCATTAACTTTTTTTGCTCGTTTTGTTTACATCGTTATATGGATAATTGTATCTGCTATTTGCCGGGGTACTAGCGCTATGCTCTCCGTTTCAAGTAAATTGTACATTTGTATTTACTCTGAGCTATGCTTATCGATATTATTTATATTTTGTATTGCTTTTGTGCATGACACGGTTTATCCTATCCATGTCTACTTTGGGTAACACACTAAACATCACGACTGTCTGTCTATTTCCGTGCTTAGATGGGTGATGTTGGGACATTGTGTGTCGCTCGGGAACATCGCCCCTTATTTACTTTTTTTGTTATTTATATAGTTTCCACTGTTTATCGGGGTGCTGACGCTATGGTCGCCGTCTCCAAGCAAATCGTGCATTTTGTTTACTCTAAGCTATGCTTATCGATATGATTTCTATTTTGTATTGCTCCTGTGCGTGACACGGATTTATCGTCTTGTTTATCATGGAGGTATATATATATCTATGATGTTTATGACCGCCTCCGAGTTGCTTCTGCTTACTTATTTCATGAATGGGGGTCTTGTAATTTCATTGGCCATGCTCTTTCACTATCGTTAAACGTCACGCCCAGCACCTGGCTGCGTCGGCGACCAGACACGTCACTATCTGCTCATCTACATGTTGAACTCTGAACTCGCTGTGATGGCGGACAAATTCATGCACATCGCCCCCACCCAGTGCGGCAGACTAATTGCACTACCCCCAAGCTGCAGGCAAAGGTTTGATTGATTGGTTGGAAGTTTTGCTGACGGATTGCAGAGTGGGTACAATGCAGTATGGCTCAATGGTTGTTGAGGGGATGCAGACCAGAGAAAGACTGGTCTTGTTTACATCAGGGCCCCCTTTTTCTTTTTCATTTTCATTTTCAATCTTAATTCATAACATTTGTTACATGCAGATGCTGTGGCAACCATACACTTATGACATACAGGAGAATACATACATTTGAGGGGGAGGAAACTGTACATTGGCAGGTACCCTCTGCTCTGAGTTTTAAGAGCGAACTTTAAGAAATAACAGACTAATAGTCAATGTTGCTCTCTCCCCAGTTTGCAGGATGTGCTGCCCATGTGTTATCATTCTGCTATCATTCAGTTGTAGGTGTGTGTGTGTATGTGCATATACGTTTATGTATCTCTATCTTAACATTAACATTACTATTGATCCTGTTCTAGGACTCTTTGTTTAAACTTAACACTTTGATCGCCATGGTTAAATTCATAATTTACCATCCCTAGCCAGCTCTATTTGTCTATGGAGAAGTTCCCCTTCTTTGCAGGGCTATAACTTTTTAAATTCTATTGCTAAATTGACATTATTATGGCCCATTCAATGTCCTATATCCATTGTTCAGGGTGTAGCAACGATATACTTTTTCATTCACATATTCATACTAAAATATGGTCTAAAGTATAAGTATGTTTTTATCATTTTCTGCAGCTTTCTCCAGAACTTGATTTATAGCCCCAAATGCATTATATTGATGATCAAATACAGTTTGGTAGCGATCGGTGCCAGATGAAAAATTTCAACTGGAGGTACTTCTAGAAGTTACTACGTATCATCTGATATTGACCGGATGGGCGAGGGGGCGTTTATAATTCAGTGGGCAACGTTATACCATTAATCTAGTGTGGGTCATATGATCATCAGATCAGTTAGTATAGAAGACGTTAGAAAATAACGTTGAAACTCACCATATCTTCCTCGCGCCGTTGGACGATCAGCTTGGAGTAGACAGTTTTCGATTATGGGATGTTGATCCTGATGAAGCATTTCCAGGTTGTATAATACTATATACGTCCAAATAACGTTGTTTATTGAGTTAGAGCGAGCGATTGATTATCCAGTGTGTTGAGATAGAGTCCTGCTAATGATCGCGAGTGCCCGGACGAAATATGGATGAGCACTTCCTGTTTGACGAGTCACTTCCTGTTGGCGATCTGCCGATCGGCCACCAGATGGCGCTCTTGAACCGCTAGAGAGTTGAGTGGAGCTCAGCTGTACATCTCAGGTCCCCGGAGGAGAAATATGATTTCGATCACAGATTTTTGAATTATTGATATCAAAGACGAGTTACGGCGTCTTCGGCAGAATGAGCATGGCTAGGAAAAAACGTCCAAAGGCGTTTTCGGCGACCATAGTGTTAATTAAACCCCTACGGTTTAACAATAATGATAATAATTATTATTATTGTTATTATTATTATTATTTTCTTCTACCTTTAAGAGGCATTTAATTATAATTTTTTTGTTATTGTTGTGGGAGTGTGGCGTGTAGCCACTGAGAAGGAAGTCTGCTTTTTACCTGGCTGTTTGCGTTTTAGTTTGCAGACGACCAGGTGGGATGCAGCTTAATCTCCGGATAGGAGAAGTTATAGTAGTGGGGGGAGGGGGGAGGGAATGGGGGATTGTGTTGTTTTTTGTTTTTCTTTTCAGTCGACTCGCTCTGTTTTATTTTAGTTTTCACGCTCACGCTCGGTACTCAATGGAACCTTAACAAGTGAATATGTATCTATTATAGTTTTCTACTCCAAACAAATTACATTCAATCAGACTGCATCCTTTTTAGACTATGGCTAATTTGAATATCCTGATCTGGAATACAGGGGGTCTCAATATACCACATAAACGCACAAGTGTACTAACGTGGCTAAAAAGGAAGCAAGTGGATCTGGCTTTACTGAGCGAAACGCATCTTTTATTGGCGGATAACGCAAAATTGGCAAATAAATGTTATCATAACATAAGTTCTTCTTCTTTTAGCACCAAGGCCCAAGGGGTAGCCATAATAGCGAATCACTATTGCTAAAATAGAATGCTCTAACCGAAAAATTCCGCTGATTTCTGCATACGCCCCTAATTTGTATGACGCTAACTTTTATGCTGTACTAACTTCAGCTATGTTGAAACTACCTGATTACTCTTTAATAGTAGGAGCTGATTTTAATGCAGTTTGGGATCCATCGATTGATAGATCCAATCACGCGGAAAACTCTGATCAGAAGCAAGCTACCACAGCCCTACACGCCTGGTCTAAGGACACAGGGGTAATTGATATGTGGCGTTCGCTCAACCCATCCGCGAGGGATTACTCCTTCTTCTCGTCAAGACATAAGACCTCTTCCAGAATTGATTATGTTTTTTCTTCCCCACATCTCTTTGATAGCTTTGATGTTGACTTATTGCCCATAGCACTTTCAGACCACAAAGGTATCCTCCTCAAAGGTTCACTCAGTAAAATAACATCCCGTGCCCCTAGATGGCGTTTTAACTCAACACTTCTGAAAAACGGGGAGTTTAACTTGCAATTTAAAGAGAAGCTCACTGAATTCCTGCAGTTTAATGTTGATTCTGTACAGGACCCCAGAATTCGATGGAATTCGGTTAAGGGTTTCATCAGAAGTAACACTACTCTCTTTGCATCCAATCTCCGCAAGGGACATCTCTCCAAGCTGGAGGAACTGGAAAAGCTTCAAGCCATGTTGATCTCTTCCTTGCAGCACAACTACTCTAGTCGACTGGAGCTTCAAATTAAGGTAGTGAAAAAAGAGACTAACTCCATTTTAAAACAACAATCTGAATTTCAGATGCACAGAACAAGACAGCACTACTACTTTCACGGCTCCAGGCCTAGTGACCTACTAGCTATGAAGATACATGCCAGTGAGCAATTTGCGGATATCCCTTCCATTAAAGGGGAACTCCACTTTTTTTGGAAATTAGCTTATTTAACATCTTCCCTGGAGTTAGACAAGAAGATGCATACCTTTTTTGTCTCTGTGCGTGCATTTTAGCTTTGGGAATAGACGCTCCGTTAGCATAGCTTAGCTTCATCACTGGAAGTGAGGCAGGACAGTAGCCTTACAGTGCCTTACAGTGTATTGCAAGGTCTGACATTGACCAAACTTGATATGCATGACCTTGGTGGGCTCTAGGTCAACTCCTGAAAAGGGGGTCAATGTCAGACCTTGCAATCAAAAGTTAGGGGGCGCACTGAAATTATGGCAAGGGTTATTAGCCCCCTAACTTTTGATTGCAAAGTCTGACATTGACCCCCTTTTCAGGAGTTGACCTAGAGCCCACCAAGGTCATGCATATCAAGTTTGGTCAATGTCAGACCTTGCAATACACTGTAAGGCACTGTAAGGCTACTGTCCTGCCTCACTTCCAGTGATGAAGCTAAGCTATGCTAACGGAGCGTCTATTCCCAAAGCTAAAATGCACGCACAGAGACAAAAAAGGTATGCATCTTCTTGTCTAACTCCAGGGAAGATGTTAAATAAGCTAATTTCCAAAAAAAGTGGAGTTCCCCTTTAAGAACCAACAGGGGGAGGTAACCACCAACCCCAAAAAGATTAATGATACATTTCGCTCTTTTTATTCCAACTTGTACAAGTCAGAGGTGGTCTTTGATCATACCAAGCTGGAGGATTTTCTTGATCAAATCAACCTACCACAGATCTCAGAAGATAGTGCTAGGTTGTTAGCCGCACCTATCACGCTGGTTGAATTTAGAGAGGCGATTGCGAATATGCAACGGAGCAAGGCTCCCGGATGGGACGGCATTCCACCGGAACTCTATCTTGCATTCTGGGATGTACTCGGTCCCTTATTACTCTCAATGATTTTACACTCAATCAAAGAGGGCAATTTTTCTAGAGATGTCAATATGGCGCTTATATCTGTTTTACTTAAGAAGGATAAGGACCCCACCGAATGTGGCAGCTACAGGCCCCTAAGTCTCCTCAGAGCCGATCTTAAGCTATATGCTAAGGTTCTAGCCACCCGACTTCAAAAGCACATGACATCTCTAGTTCACCCTGATCAGACCGGCTTCATAAGAGGCCGCCTGGTTACTGACAACATCAGACGGTTACTGCACGTGATTAATGCCAGCAAGGATATTGCAATCCCTACAGCGGTCATGTCCTTGGACGCAATGAAGGCATTTGACAGATTGGAGTGGTCTTACTTATGGGCAGTTCTCAGAAGGATGGGGTTGGTGTCTCGGAATTGAAATATTCCCCACTATTAGCCAGACGGTAAGGTATAATTACTCCAGCTTGGGTGACAGGATTACGAATGACTTTAACAGATGGTCCAAATAAAACAATTCATTACAGGCCTGTGCGTCAATAATTAAAATGAATATTTTACCCAGAATTTACTTTATCAGCTCCATGCTCCCGTTACCTCCTCCTGCTGGTTACTGGCAGAAATTGCACTCTGCCTCATATAAATTCGTTTGGAACAATAAACGCCTGCGCTTGAAGAGATCAACTGCCCAAAGGAGTAAACTCGATGGGGGCTTAGCATTTCCAGACTTTAAATATTATTTTCAAGCTTTCTCTCTGAGTCCTTTGATCACTTGGTTTGACGCTCAAGCAGCTGTATCTTGGCAACCATTGGAGGAGAAGTTGGTGTCCCCATATAGACTTCAGGATATTGTGTATACCAACATATCAATTAAACAATGTAAATTATGATTTGGCCCTCTTATCACACATGTGATCCAGACTTGGCGTGACACTCAGAAAGTGGGTACAAAACGCCATCAATGGCACACGCATTCCCCTCTATTTAATAACAATCTTCTCCTTATTGGACAACAACCTATTAGATACCCTAGATGGGAAAAGAAAGGCATACACACATTGGGGGATATCTTCGATAACTCTGGTCTCCGCTCTTTTCAGGATATATCCAACGGATATGATCTCCCCGGAACCTCCTTTTTCTTTTATTTACAAATAAGAGCAGCTCTGAAGGCTCATGGCGTGCCATGGGACGCTCCACTAGTGCATCACCACTTTCACAAATTATTTTATGACAAAGAGACATCGAGAGGCTTCGTTTCTGACTTTTATCGCAATTTACTCATGTCCTCGTATAAAGACCTTCCCCTGGATACGATTTGGAGAAAGGATGTCCCGGAGTTGGATGTAGATTTTGATTGGGATGCAGTCTGGGAAAATGTTCGGTTATCCTCACACAACCCAGATCACCAACAGATTCACCTACATTTTATTCACGGGACTTATTTAACCCTAGGCCTAGACCAGGGCTATTCAACTAAATTGTTCAGGGGGCCACATTGTCAGAAACCCAAGGGGCCAGGGGCCGGACTGCCACGGCGCCTCCCCGTGCTATGAATATATGTACACTTGACACAACACGCAACCACATTTTCACAACTTTTATTTAACTACATTGCAAAAGTAGTATACTTTTCAAAAAAAGTGCTTCATTTATGTGCCACATCTGCAACATCTCCTGCAGAAAGTGCTTCATTTATGACTGTGCAACAACTGCAACATCTCCTCTTCAACATTTCAATATAAAAATAAAATAAAAAACAAATAAGTGCATGATGAACATTCTAACATCAACACTTGAACAAAAAAACACATTTATAGTGCAGCTGAGCTTCATTTATGACTGTGCAACAACTGCAACATCTCCTCTTCAACATTTCAATATAAAAATAAAATAAAAAACAAACAAGTGCATGATGAACATTCTAACATCAACACTTGAACAAAAAAACACATTATAGTGCAGCTGAGCTTATGAAAAAGTGCTTCATGTCTGTGCAACAACAGCAAATCACAGCATCTTATTAGCACTTATTGTCCACTCTTAACTCTCAAACATCAGGGGGGTGGGGGGCAGACAGGCCTAGCCTACATACACACATCTAATGAGAGCGATTGCACTTCTTTGACTGGGCAATGGCAGAGAAAGAGGGTTCATAGGAGGTGAGGGCTACCCGCAAACAGTGATGCAAATGCTCATTTGTCAAGGAGGCACGTTGCTTGTTTTAATGGCATTCATGTGAGAGAAACTGGATTCACAGGTGTATGTTGAGCCAAACATTGTTAGCACAGATATTGCCAGCGTTTTTATTTTGGGGAATGTCTTGACATGAATACACTTTATCCAAAATGTTGTGGTGGATTCATTCTCAAGTGCCTGCTTCAGAGCAGATGATGCTTGCATGTCAATTATTTCAAGTTGCAGGAGACCTTCATCAATGTGAAGTGATGCAAGGAACTCTTGTCCTTTTGTGGAAATAGCAGCTACATTGGCAAATGGGTTGCTCACAAAATGCATCAATTCTCTGGACATGTCAAATTCATCAAATCGACTTGCAAAGTTTTCCCTCAATTTATCAATGAAATCTGTCATTAATTGCGTGACTTTTGGCTCAATTGTGCGTGTTAACGTTGACATGAAAAGAAAAAAGTAAAAAAAAGAAGAAAAAAAATATTAAAAACCACCAAGCAGGATGTGGAGAGGATGGTGTCGGGGTGCGTGGGACCCTCCTCGGGGACAAACTGCCGGGAGAGAGCGTCTGGCTTGGTGTTCTTGGAACTAGGCCTGTAGGTAAGGGTGAAATTAAACCTGGTGAAGAACAGCACCCAGCGGGCCTGGCGTGAGTTCAGGCGCTTGGCCGTCTGGACATAGGCGAGGTTCTTGTGGTCCGTCCAAACCAGGAAGGGGACCTCTGAACCCTCCAGCCAGTGCCTCCATTCCTCCAGGGCTAGTTTGACTGCCAGGAGCTCCATGTTTCCGATGTCATAGTTGACCTCGGCTGGGGTCAGTCGGCACGAGAAGAAGGCGCAGGGGTGCAGTTTCTGGTCGAGGACGGAGCGTTGGGAAAGGACCGCCCCCACTCCGGTACAGGAGGCGTCCACCTCCACCACGAACTGGCGGGACGCGTCCGGCTGGACGAGGATGGGTGCGGTGGTGAAGCGCCGGCGCAGCTTGGCGAAGGCGGAGTCCACTTCGTCGGACCAGACGAAGGGCACGGAAGGCGAGGTGAGTTGGGTGAGGGGTGCCGCGACCCGGCTGTAGTTCCTGATGAAGCGCCGATAGAAGTTGGCAAACCCCAGGAAGCGTTGGAGCTGCTTGACGTTGGTGGGACGGGGCCAGTCGGACACCGCCTTGATCTTCTCGGGGTCCGCCCGCATCTTGCCGCCCTCAATGATGTAGCCGAGGAAGCTGATGGAGGAGACGTGGAACTCACACTTCTCCGCCTTGACAAACAGCTTATTCTCCAGAAGACGCTGGAGGACCCGGCGGACGTGCTGGACGTGCTCCTCCATGGAGCGGGAAAATATCAGAATGTCATCCAAATAAACAAAAACGGAGCGGTTGAGTACATCGCAGAGAACGTCATTGACGAGTGGTGTCTTAAAGGCCGTCTTCCATTCGTCTCCTTCCCGGATGCGGACAATGTGATAGGCGTTCCTGAGGTCCAGCTTTGTGAAGATGGTGGCACCTTGCAGGGGCTCAAAAGCAGAGTCAATTAAAGGCAGGGGGTACTTGTTTTTGATTGTGATATTGTTGAGACCCCTGTAGTCGATACAGGGGCGAAGCGAACGGTCCTTCTTGGAGACAAAGAAGAACCCTGCACCGACAGGAGAGGAGGGAGTGATAATGCCTGAGGCCAAGGACTCGTGGACGTACTTCTCCATCGACTCCCTCTCTGGGCGTGAGAGGTTGAACAGGCGACTAGCGGGGAGTGGCGCTCCTGGGAGTAAATCAATAGCACAGTCGTATTGGCGATGGGGAGGCAGGGAGAGAGCCTGTTGTTTGCTAAATACAGCCTTTAAGTCATGGTAGACAGGAGGAATAGCAGACAGGTCAATGGTTTCGTTGGGGAGGTGGGAACCAGCGACCCCTAGTGGCGACCGAGCTGATTGTAGGCAGGCAACGTGACAGTGAGCGCTCCAGCTGGTCACTAAGCCGGTTGGCCAATTGATGACGGGGTTGTGTAATTTGAGCCAAGGCATGCCAAGGACAATGGGATTGTGGGGAGAGCTGGTAACATGAAAACGAATACTCTCGCTATGATTTCTGGATAACAGGAGGCGGAGGGGTACGGTGTGGCGAGTTATTCGTGTGAGCAGTTTTCCGTTTAACCCGCGGGCGTCACAGGGTATCGGCAGGGCGTCCGTAGCGATGTGGTAGCGGGAGACTACCCCAGCGTCGATGAGGTTCTCGTCGGCCCCTGAGTCGACCAGGGTGGACAGCGGGAGTGATTGGCCATTGAGACACAGCGTGGTGCTGAATAGCATGTTTGGACCGGAGCTGGGAGCGATGTCAAGGCTCGAGCCCCGTCGTTTGGGTGAAGCGAGCATGAGGTAACGGAGTGACCTAGTTGGCCACAGTATAGGCATGCCCCCGTAGCGAGCCTGTGACGACGTTCGTTGGGGGGAGGCGTGAGCGGTCTAGGTCCATGGGCTCGGGGGAACTACTTTCAGCACGGATGACGCGGGGAGACGCATGTCCAGTTCCCTGGCCAAATGGATTAGCTCGTCTAGGGAATTTGGTCTTTCTTTGGACGCAAGTTCGTCTTTCAAAACGTCGCTCAGGCCTTGGCGGAAAGCCCCTCGCAGTGGCGTGTCACCCCAGTCGGAGCCGGCTGCCAGGATATGAAAATCGATAGCGTATTCGCTCACACTGCGACTTCCTTGGCGGAACGTAAATAAGCCGGCGGCTCTATCCGAACCACCTGGAGGGTGGTCAAAGACTTTGCGCATGTTGTCGATATACGCGGAATATGACTCGCAGAGGGGAGAATTATTGAAGTGGAGAGCGGTTGCCCATTCCAGCGCAGCGCCCGTGAGCAGGGCCGACAGGTAAGCTACCTTAGACCTCTCGCTTTGGAATGTGTGTGATTGTTGTCCGAAAACTAGCGAACACTGAAAGATAAAAGCTCGGCATTTGGAGACGCTACCGTCATAACGCTCCGGCGCGGGGACGTGGGGCTCCCTGTGCGGGGGAATCGCAGCAGTGGGGGGAGAGTCTGGTGGGGCTTGCTGAGCCGTGACGTATGCCTCGAAACGGCCGTATTGTCTATCTCGTTCCACAGAGCCGAGTGTGAGAGCGGTAAGCTGAGCAGTGACGGCGTCTATGGAGAGGGCGAGTTGGTCTACTCGAGCGGACTGGCCGTTGATAATACTCACGGACTGCTTCTGAAATCTCCTCCATTCCTCGATCTCGTGTGTAGCTGGTTCTGTCATCTTGGTCGTGGTGTTCTGTGAGAAGTGGGTTTTGAAGACAGCCCAATCGCTGAACACAGGAGAATGGAGCGTTTCAAGGGGTTTTACTAGTATTTCCCAAGCAGACAAGTATTACATCAGGAATGTGCAACAGACAGGGGTTAGAATGTTCTTGGGGGGTGAGAACAGGTGCACTCCCAGTCTGACTTCTGGTCAGCGTCGTCCGGTAGAAGTAGGGTCTTCATCAACGGGGGATGGGATACAGCTGTGAGGAGTGAGGTGCCTGACAGCGTGTGAATCAGGGGGATGAAGTGCAGCTGGGCTGAGTGACGGGAAGTGAAGGGATGCTGGCCATATAAGGGCGTGAGGCTTCCGTGGTGGAAGGGAGGATGAGGAGGAGTGCGTGGTGGATGGAAAGGAGGATGAAGAGGAGTGTATGGTGGATGGAAGGGAGGATGGAGAGGAGTGTGTGGTGAATGTGAGGGGAAAAGGAGGGGGAGTGAAGTACGCTCGTGCTGTGACTATGACACCACCTCTTGTTCGGGCGTGAGCCCGTTATAATTACACTACTGTCGCTATTTTACAATGAACTATAATGAATTACGGGTCATACAGAAGTTGAACACGCCAGTGTTGAAACTAATGCACGGAAGCTTATTTCCGCGTTGCAGAGTGCAATAATAATATTTTACCACCGGGCGCCAGGTACGCACGGTCGGAGCTGTGCGTAGATATACGCACAAAGTTAAGCACACGTTCAAATTGATAAGTCCCACACTTTGCTTAGAAACGATCGTACGCACGGGTTACGCACATATCTGTGCGTACGCAACGTTGATAAATGAGGGCCCAGGAGTGGAGGGAGTGCCGCGACCGCTGCAGCCAGTCGTGCCTCGCCCGGAGGGAACGGTAGGGATCGACGTGACCAGGAGACTCCCCAGCACCGTCCCTCCGGGCCAGCTCCCCGTGGGGGCAAACGGCGCTCTACACGCGGCAGGCGGCGCTAGTGACTCCCCTGTGTGCCCCCCCCAACATATAATTTTGTTATTAAATAAAAAGTCCCTGTGTTTATTCACTATATATTGGGGATACGATGTAAAACCCTCACTTACTGTGGGGTTGTGTGCTTGCTTAGGGAGTGGGGCAGTTTTCTTTGAAAATAGTTTTTTGGTCGCTATATATGTGTGCTTAGCAAGGCCTGTGGCTAGCACTCGGTCGAAAGACTTGTCTTCTCTCGTCATAAAAGACGGCGTTCTTCTTGCAGTAGTAAGAGTGAACTTTACCTTTTTTATTATCTGAGGGGGTTGTGTGTGTTCATGTTACGTTTAGGAAACGTGGCATCGAGTCCACAACTAGGTTGAGTGTTAGCCTACAGAAGTGGTCACATATGTAGCTATTGTACCGAGGTCTTTGGACCCTCTCTTTAACGTCTGTTGTTTTTTACTTGGTAAAGGTGTAAAAATGCGGGTGGCAAGTTTTTTCTCACATGAGCCTAAGCCTTGTATAAGAGCCAGTTTTTTACACAAACGAGTTTATCGTCTGTGGCTGGCGTGCAAACTGTTAAGCTTTACCCTAGAGGTATATGCGCTTTTCATGTAGCATGCTAGACAACTGGTGTCATGCGCTGCTTGTTGTTGCATCGTATCCGGGGTGTGGGGTCATAGGGGGTGATAAACCCCTCCCCCATTTTTACTGATTGGCCAGGGGGTTGGACCTCCTATATGTCGGTCTCCCTGTCGAGCTGTGGGGTCAGCGCGTCACAGGGAGGGGAAGGGGGGTTCCCTGGTCCCACGCCATATTAGGATAAGTGGGTCACGGGATTTCCCCGGCCATGGAATACGTCACTGGGCGCGTTTCTATTGGCCATGAGACTTCCGTGAGTTCTTTCAGGCTCCGTACTACGGACCACTGTCATTGTCAAGGTTGTCACAAAAAAAAAGAATTAAAATTAAATCAAATTGGAGCATTCAGGCCTGATGCACCCCCCCCCACTCTCAAGTCTGCTGGACATTTACATTTACATTTAGTCATTTAGCTGACGCTTTTATCCAAAGCGACTTACAAGTTCTGTACGACAAGCCATCAGGAAGAGCACAACTCTATCAGCTGAGTAACAATGTTCATCAAAGTGTTGAGTGCTACAGTGTAGGTTAGTTTATTAGGACAAGTGCATGACAGTATGGTTAGTTAGGGTTAGATTTTTTTTTTTTTTTTTAATTCAGATAATGGTTGAAGAAGTGAGTCTTTAGTCGACGGCGAAAGAGTGGACGTGTTTCGGCTGTCCTAACTGGGGTGGGTAGTTCATTCCACCATTGTGGGGCAAGGACTGAGAATAGGCGACTTCTCTTTGATGACCCTCCCGGAGCTTGGATAGGAGTAGGTCTGAGGCGGCCAGAAGATGCAGAGCGTAGGGGTCTTGAGGGTGTGTAGTTAGAGACCATTGACCGGAGGTAGGCGGGAGCAGTTCCCTTTGCCGCACGGTATGCTAGGTCAAGGGCCTTGAAGCGGATTCGTGCAGCAATGGGGAGCCAGTGCAGGTCCCTAAGAAGTGGGGTGACATGGGCCGACTTCGGTAGGTTTGAGATCAGGCGGGCCGCTGCGTTCTGAATGAGTTGAAGAGGCTTAGTGGCAGTGGCCGGGAGGCCAGCGAGCAGTGCGTTGCAGTAGTCGAGGCGGGAGATGACTGTTGATTGGACGAGGAGTTGGGTGGCTTCTTTTGTCAGGAAGGGGCGTATCCTTCTGACGTTGCTCAGGAGGAATCGGCAGGTTCTGGTTGTCGCTGCGATGTGAGCAGAGAAGTTCAACTGGTCGTCGAGGACAACACCAAGGTTCTTGGCGGTCGGGGACGCGGTCACAGCTGCATTCTCGACTGTGATGGAAAGGTCGGTCAGGGGGGAGGATTTGGCCGGCAGGTGGAGCAATTCTGTTTTGCTTAGGTTCAGTTTGAGGTGGTTGGTCGTCATCCAGGCGGAGATGTCGGACAGACAGGCCGAGATCCGCTCAGAGACGTGGATATCTGAGGGAGGGAAGGAGAGGAAGAGTTGAGTATCGTCGGCATAACAGTGGTAGGAGAAGCCATGAGACGTGATAATGTTACCCAGTGATTTAGTGTAGAGGGAGAAGAGAAGGGGTCCTAAAACCGAGCCCTGGGGGACACCCGTCCGCAGGGGGCGGGTGGCCGACAGGGTCCCTCTCCATGACACTTGCTGGAGCATGTGGAATGCACAAGGTCACGTCGGGGAGTCAAGATAAGAACAGGAGACACGGCATTCCTTTACCCAGCACCTCACCTTTCCACCCCCCCCTCCCCCGGTCCCATCCCCTGGCGCTGCTTGACGGCTGCCTCGGGTGAGGGATCACTCCCACCCCCCTTCACCTCCCCCACAGGACGCGTGAACACTTAAGGTAACCTACTTGCGTTCAGCGTTTCGTTCCGCGTTTCTCTGATTGGCCCATGTGTGTACCGGAAAATACCAGAAAATACCCCCAAATACCCCAAAATACCCTAAAATACCCCAAAGTATACCACAAAATACCAGAAAATACCCCAAAATACCCCAAAATACCCTAAGATACCCCAAAGTATACCCCAAAGTACCAGAAAATACCAGAAAATACCCCAAATACCCTAAAATACCCCAAAGTATACCCCAAAATACCAGAAAATACCCCAAAATACCCCAAAGTATACCCCAAAGTACCAGAGAATACCAGAAAATACCCCAAAATACCCCAAAATACCCTAAAATATCCCAAAGTATACCCCAAAATACCCCAAAATACCCTAAAATACCCCAAAGTATACCCCAAAGTACCAGAAAATACCAGAAAATACCCAGAAATACCCAGAAATACCCAGAAATACCCCAAAGTATACCCCAAAGTACCAGAAAATACCAGAAAATACCCCAAAATACCCCAAAATACCCTAAAATACCCCAAAGTATACCCCAAAATACCAGAAAATACCAGAAAATACCCCAAAATATCCCAAAGTATACCCCAAAGTACCAGAAAATACCAGAAAATACCCCCAAATACCCCAAAATACCCTAAAATACCCCAAAGTATACCCCAAAATACCAGAAAATACCCCAAAATACCCCAAAATACCCTAAAATACCCCAAAGTATACCCCAAAGTACCAGAAAATACCAGAAAATACCCCAAATACCCTAAAATACCCCAAAGTATACCCCAAAATACCAGAAAATACCAGAAAATACCCCAAAATACCCCAAAGTATACCCCAAAGTACCAGAAAATACCAGAAAATACCCCAAAATACCCCAAAATACCCTAAAATACCCCAAAGTATATCCCCAAAGTACCAGACAATACCAGAAAATACCCCAAAATACCCCAAAATACCCTAAAATACCCCAAAGTATACCCCAAAGTAACAGAAAATACCCCCAAATACCCCAAAATACCCCAAAGTACCCCAAAGTATACCCCAAAATACCAGAAAATACCCCAAAATACCCCAAAGTATACCCCAAATTACCCCAAAGTACCCCAAAGTATACCCCAAAATACCCCACAGTACCACAAAATACCCCAAAGTACCCCAACATATCCCAAAATGAAAAAAAAATTAACATTTTGTGTAATAGTGTAATAGTGTGTAATAGTTTCCGTTTCCGGTGGCATGCAGTGACACGTTTGGTTGCTTCTCTCCGGCTGCTCCCATTAATCTAATATAAGTATTCCGATGGACTTTTGCTGCTAATTAATTATAACCTCTTTGTCCTGAGAAAGACTTTTATATTTTGCTGTGCGATACCTCGTTGAACTTGAACTATCAAAGCTTGTAAGAGCGCAAGACGACACAATCTGGATTGACTACACCTGTTGGTCTAACGAGCCACGTACAGGCGCACCTGCTGCTGTTCACCATGGCTCAAGGCACGCGCCACGGTAAATCTTTCACTGCTGAAATGGCTACGGTAATGCGTGAAATTGTTAGAGAAGAAATCACTTCAGCCTTGGATATTAAATTGGCTTCAGTTAACACAAGTCTGGATAAGCTAAAGACCCAGATGGGCTCCTGTATTGACAGAATGAATGACCACGACCAGGCCAGTGTGGAAGCTGATGTGAGAATCTCTGAGCTGGAGCGTCGCCAGAATGCGATAATGGAAGAAAATAAACGTCTGCGACAGAAGACAGAACAGCTCGAGAATCACAGCCGAAAGTTTAATATAAGAATTTTCGGGCTCTCTGCTGGTATTGAAGCTGGCAACCCCACTGCCTATACCACCAAGCTCCTGTATGAGATGTTTGGAGATGACTTTATTGGACCCGCTCCAGTCGTGTGTGTGGCGCACCGCACGGGCCCCGTGAAGAATGCTCCTCGTTGCATGATTGCGAGGCTATACAGTCTTGAGGTCAAAAGAAAGATTGTTCGACAAGCAGCAGAATCAAAATCCATAAGCTACAATGGGGCAAAGATCAGCATTTTTCCCGATGTTAATCCCGTAATCCTAAAGCAAAGATCTGAATTTAAAGAGGTGAGATCTGAGCTGCGAAGGCTTGATATCAGATGTGGATTTATCAACCCATCGTCGTCAACACTCATCCTAACTTTCCAAGATGTGACACACAAGTTTCCTACGGCGGAGCTTGCTCAGGGCTTTTTTGACAACTACATAAAGCCCACGGATGTTGAGGCGGAGGACAACGAGGATAATGCTTCTCAGAGCAAGGAGAGAGAAGAGGGGACGTCTCAGGAGGGAGACGTCTAGAGCAGCAAATGGTGAATTATCTATTAATCGGCACAAGGACATTACAAGAAAGCAGGTATAAAAATGATCTATTGTCTATTATAACCTGCTGAGTAACCTCACGCTGATATTGGCTATTAAGTAATATCAGAAAACCCGACATGGTCTAATGGACTCTTTATTTAATTTATTTTTCTCAAATGTTGTCCAATAGCCTCTCTGTTGCTTATATGAGGTGGGGTTCCTTATTTCTTTTTCTCTTTTTCCCCCCACTTGCTATTTGCTTGCAGTTCTCCTGTTTATATATACATATAAACAGGCTTTTTGTCAATTTTTTTTGTCGTGTTAAAAAAGTAGCTTATTGGTGCTTTATGGCTCACTATTAATAGGCCTTATTGCAAATCCCCTCTCTTTTCGAGGCATCTACAGTTTATAGCCTACATATTTGGTTTTTATTTCTATCATAATTATTATTATTGGCTATTCAGCTTTTTTTTCTCTTTCTTTTTTTTATGATTACTATTAGGCATACAACATTTCGTTAGTGCTATAACTATAGGTCATTAATATTTCTTGTTTTGGGGAGGGTTTTGGTATATTTACTATTTATAATTTTGTATCTGAAATTCAATAGGCTTTTTTTGTTTTTTTGTTTCAATGTTTTTTATAATAATTAGGTTGGTAACACACTTGCATATGCTCCATATAAAGGTTTTCTATAGTCGTTTTTTTATTTTTTTTATTACTTAGTTCTACCCTTGAGCACTCCTTTGAAATGAATGATTATTATTTTATGAATTTCGTTTAGTGTTAAATATTGGTTACTTAATAATGTTCTATTTTCTCCCCCTTTCTTTTGTTTACTTCCTTTGCATAGTATGTATATATATATATATATATATATATATATATATATATATATATATATATATATATATATATATATATATATATATATATATATATATATATGTATATATGTATATATATTTACATTTAATCGTTTTGTCATTTGAGTTTTCCAGCAAAAAAAAATAATAATTGAGTCTAGTGTGTAAATTACTACCTTCTTTGTTATTATTATTATTATTATTATTATTATTATTATTATTATTATTATTATTATTATTATTATTATTATTATTATTATTATTATTATTATTATTATTATTATTATTATTATTATTATTATTATTATTATTATTATTATTATTATTATTATTATTATTATTATTATTATTATTATTATTATTATTATTATTATTATTATTATTATTATTATTATTATTATTATTATTATTATTATTATTATTATTATTATTATTATTATTATTAATTACTTGTTTTCTTCATGTTTTTTTTCGATTCATTATTTGTTTTTCCATTACTAAAATTCTCCTCAAACTAAATGTACTATAGTTTAGTATATAAACACTTGCAATAACAAAATACTTAACAGATGATAGACAATATCACACATTCATAGTCACCATATTTTGATGGTTAAATAAAATGCTACTAGGCGATATTATCAGTACTATTTATTATTGCTGTTTCTTATTTGTTTTTACTTTTACTCAAGAACACCGATTATTTAATGGTGATACCAACAAAGTAAAAGTAATTGTCATACTTTTGGCCAATACTCCTTTTATTTTTACCTGCTGCTCTTCATGGTTTTTTTTTCTTCAGTTATTTTTTTTTTTTTTTTTTTTTTTTATCTGCATAGTCCATCATAGGATTAATCTGGGTGGTGTAGTTCTGCGAGGTCTCTCTGTGCAGAGGGACATAGTTAAGCTATCTAAGATACTTATTAATTGGATAAACACAATGTTTTTTTTTTGTTTTTTTTTTATATTTTAACATTATTTTTATCAATTTGACAAATGTCATAAAGATATATTCCAACTGAATAGTTGCTTAGACACCTGTTAATCAATACTGTTTACTCCAATTGCACAGAGAGCCGACCAGCACACAGCCACCCACTGGGACATGAGGAGATGAGCTTCCTTTTGCAGCTATGTCACAACCCTGTGTTAGATATACAGGGTGGGGAGGATCTACGTGGGAGGGGCACCAATCACCTTTGTTTTTTCTTGTTTTTGAAGTTTTGTTTTTGAAGTTTTTGTACTGTTTTTTAAAATTCTTACAGATTTTTTTTGTTAAGATGGGGTGGGTTATATGGGCCTTTTTTCCCTTATGTGCATACTTTGGGCATCTCGTCAACAAAGACCAAATTTGGGTTATCTATTAGTACAGATTCATATACTTTTGAATTATTTTATTTCATATTATAAATGTCGTCTTTAGCTATTTTTTCATGGAACGTTAAAGGTCTTAACAATTCCATTAAAAGGGCTAGCTGTCTTGATACTATATCAAGAAATCGAGTTGAAATATGCATGTTTCAAGAAACGCACTTGCTTGAAAGAGATATGCACAAATTAGAAAATCAGCGTTATAAAGTGGCTTCTTCTGCTTCAGCTTTGAATAAAACCAAAGGGGTTGCTATAATCATTGATAAAAAATGCAAAATTACCATCATAGGCAAAGGCAGTGATCAAGAAGGAAGAATAGCTTTTCTAAAATGTATTCATAATGGTAAAAAAATTGCGTTTATTAATGTCTATGCACCCAACTGTTATGAACCAGACTTTTTTCAATCATTGAATAAAATCCTAATGGAACTAGCTGATTTCCAGTTGATTATTGGGTCGGATATGAATTCTGTTTTGGATCATACCTGGGATAAATCAAAAGCAGTTAATCATAATGCTCGCTCGACAAACGCTTTAAAGCACTTGCTATCTGACTTTAATCTTATTGATATTTGGCGGGTTCATAATCCAGGCAACAGGGATTATACTTTTTTCTCTAATAGACATCTATCATTTTCCCGTATTGATTTAGTTTTAATATCAGCATCCTTATTTTCAGACGTAAAAAAAATTGAAATCCGACCTATGAGTTTATCAGATCACCATGCCTATTTCTGTCAATTTCAATTCAGCCAGGCTAAGAAAAAGGCGACAAGATGGCGCTTTAACTGCTCTTTATTGGATAATCCAGCATTCTGTGAGCAATTTCAGTCTGAGCTAGCCCAATTTTTAATGTTTAACGGTTCCCGGTCGCGGCTCACGGCGACGTGATGAAGTGACGTCATCAGTTTGTGCCTCTCTGTATCGAAAACTTTGTTCTCTGTATCGAAAACTTTGTCCATTTCCGGGTTTTTTTCGGCGTGGCATTATGACGTGTCCTTGAAACTACACGCTACTTTTTATTTTGTCTTGATAAACCAATAAATGAATGAACCAGGATAATTTCAATTCGATGCTAAATAAACTTTTACGCACGCGTAAAATGTGCCAGATATAATTTTACATGCGTTACATTTTTATCAATATCTTGGTCATTTTTTTAGATAGAATGAAACGGAAAAGTTTGGGAGGAAGTGACGAAGGAGGCGGAAGTTTACTGCCAGAAAGCAAGAGTAGAAGAAGTCTCCATGTGCGCGTAAAATCTGTCCAAAAGATAATTTCTGTGGGACAACACCGTTTTTTTTAGTAGTTATAGTTTATAGTTAGTAGTTCGACTTGTATAGCAGTAGTAGTAGTTGTAGTAGTAGCAGTAATAGTAGTAGTAGTAGTAGTAGTAGTAGTAGAAGTAGTAGTAGTTGTAGTAGCAGTAGTAGTAGTAGTAGTAGTAGTATTAGTAGACTTTAGTAGTAGTAGTAGTTTGAGCTAACATGCGTCGAAGTCAGCGTGCTAGCAATGTGCCCATGTGGAGGTCCCTCTACGCTGGAGATCAAGACATGAGAGATCTATTTGGTGATGATACAGATGAAGAAGTATCTTCAGATGGTTCTGATCATGATGACGTTGATGATCCATCGTTTGTTGGTGATGGTGACGAAAGGTCCACTGATCATGACGACAATGAAAGGTAAAGACACTTATTTTGGACTTTGATTGCTTTTGTTTTTGTCAAACTTGTTGGGAAAGGCAAAGAAAGGCTTTCACATGATAAGTGCACATGATGAATGCACATGATAAGTGTACATGCTAAGTGTACATGATGAATGTACATGACAAGTGTACATGCTAAGTGTAAATGCTAAGTGTACATGATGAATGTACATTACAAGTGTACATGATGAATGTACATGTACATGACAAGTGTACATGATGAATGCACATGATAAGTGTACATGCTAAGTGTACATGATGAATGTACATGACAAGTGTACATGCTAAGTGTAAATGCTAAGTGTACATGATGAATGTACATGTACATGACAAGTGTACATGATGAATGTAAATGACAAGTGTACATTATAAATGTACATGATAAGTGTACATGGTGAATGTACATGATAAGTGTACATGGTAAGTGTGCATCAAGAGATTCCTTGTTGAATGTTGAAAATAATGTGCTTTTTATTGTTTTCTACAGTGAGGAGGAGGAAGGAGCAGAAGGAGCAGAAACTCTGCCTTCAACCAGTTCTGTGAGACATGGAAGGAGGGCACAAGACAGGTGAGAGACTTATTATTATTATTATTATTATTATTATTATTATTATTATTATTATTATTATTATTATTATTATTATTATTATTATTATTATTATTATTATTATTATTATTATTATTATTATTATTATTACTGCTTTTGTTTTAGTTATTACTCTGTTCATAAAAGTTGAAAATAATGTATTTTTACATGTCATTGTCTACACAGCAATGATTTGCCTGGGACATCTAGGGGGGCAGGGCGTGCCCAAGCCCGGTCCAGGTCAAGAAATGACCCAGACAGGTGAGAGACTTATTATGGATGTGTATTGCTTTTTTATTATTACTAGGTTTGCAGACGTTGTACGCAATATATACAGAATGGAATATTGAGTGTATATACAGTGTGTGTGTGTTGTATGAGCAGTGTTTTATATGTACAATGTGTGTGCCATTTATGTGCAGACATGATGAGCAGCCTGCTCCACGCCGACCCAGGACAACCCGGGCCAGGCCAAGACGTCCAGTCCAGGCAGGAGATCAGACGCCCTGGAAGACGGACAATGATCCTGATCCAGCCCCTCAGCCCCTCCGGTTCATGCCGCGCAGACCCCCAGGACCGCAGCTAGACCCCCATGCCACGTATACACCCAAGGAGCTCTTCATGCTGTATTTTTCCATGGATACCATGAAGACCCTGTGTATCAACACTAACAAGAACGCGGCAAAGAACCAGGCAAGTTTCAAGTTTCTTTATTAGCTGTAGTTTTATATGAAATGCTTTTTCCTGTAAAATGTGACTAACTGAGTTACAATACAATATACAGGCACGGGGGCAAAAGACCAAGTGGGAGGATGTCCAGGCCGATGAATTGTACAAGTTCATCGGCCTGCTGCTGTACATGGGGCTCGTCCCACTGTCTGCGCTCCAGGACTTCTGGAGGGTCAAACACCTTCTCTCTGTGCCCCTACCAAGAATGGTCATGTTCCGGGACAGATTCAGGTATAATATATATTCCTGTATAGTGTACATCGTGTCCCATATGTTACTTATGTTTATAGTGTCGTTATATGACTTATAATATGACTTTGACTTCAGGTCAATCTTGTGGAACCTCCACCTGAGCGATCCCGAGGAGGATGCCATGAACGACGCCAGGAAGCGAACACCGGAACACGACAAACTGTTCCGCATCAAGCCGCTCATCCTCGACATCGGTGAGGCCTGCAAGGTGCACTACCACCCTAAGCGGCAACTGGCAGTGGATGAGAGGATGGTGGCCACGAGGGCACACACCGGCATGACGCAGTACATGAAGGACAAGCCGACCAAATGGGGGGTCAAACTGTTTGTGCTCGCTGACTCGGATAACGGCTACACCATCGGCTTCAATGTTTACCTAGGGAAGGCACACGTTCATACAAGTGAACACGGCATCACATATGATGCTGTTGTGGACCTCCTTGATACAGGATGGCTTGGGACTGGATATCACATTTATGTTGATAACTACTACACCAGTCCCAAGCTGTTCAAGGACTTGCTGGCCATGAAGCTGGGAGCCTGTGGAACCTACAGGGAGATCAGGAAAGACGTTCCCAAGGGGAGACCTAATGCCCTCAGGATGAAGTGTGAGAGAGGTCTCATCCGCTGGATCAGAGAGGGGTCCCTGGTCTTCGTGAAGTGGATGGACACAAAGTTGGTATGTATGTGTGTGTATGTATGTATGTATGTATGTATGTATGTATGTATGTATGTATGTATGTATGTATGTATGTATGTATGTATGTATGTATGTATGTATGTATGTATGTATGTATGTATGTATGTATGTATGTATGTATGTATTTGTTATTCTTATTCGTGACTTTGTTCTGTCTAAATGTCTACTGTGAGCAATTTGTAGTGTCAAATTTCTAATGATTCATTTCTATTCTATTCTATCTAGGTGTCTGTGTGCTCCACCATCCACCCAGCAATCACACCTCCTGGTCAGAAGGTCAAGAGGAGGGTCAAGGCGGCCGATGGGACCTGGTCGGTTGTCTGGTTTCCGTGCCCCACCCCTGTGATCGAGTATAACAAACACATGGGCGGAGTCGACCTATCCGACCAGCTGATCCAGTATTACTCGACCCACCGGAGAACTGGCCGGTGGTATCGCACCATCTTCTTCCACTGTCTCGACATTGCTACCACCAACGCCTACATTCTGCACTGCGAGATATGTGAGGCGAAGCAGGAAGCGCATCTCTCCCACAAGGAGTTCATTTCAGTGATGATGGGGGAGCTGTGTGGACTGGACAGCACAGGAGCTCCTCTTGACAGGACCGCAAGCCATCTCCCTGTTCCCATCGCCCCTCCCGCAGCGGGCGCGGACAAGAGCCAGAAAGCCACCGCTGGCCGTAAGACCTGTGTCCGGTGCACCAAGGAGGGGAGAAGGAATCTGACCGCGTGGAAATGCCAGAGATGCGATGTCGCCCTCTGTCTAATTTTAGACCGCAACTGTTTTACAGAGTGGCACAATTGATCATGGAACACAGCCTCTCCTCCTGCTGGAACACAGCCTCTCCTCCTGCTGGAACACAGCCTCTCCTCCTGCCTCTCCTCCTGCTGGAACACAGCCTCTCCTCCTGCCTCTCCTCCTGCTGGAACACAGCCTCTCCTCCTGCTGGAACACAGCCTCTCCTCCTGCCTCTCCTCCTGCTGGAACACAGCCTCTCCTCCTGCTGGAACACAGCCTCTCCTCCTGCTGGAACACAGCCTCTCCTCCTGCTGGAACACAGTCTCTCCTCCTGCTGGAACACAGCCTCTCCTCCTGCTGGAACACAGTCTCTCCTCCTGCTGGAACACAGTCTCTCCTCCTGCTGGAACACAGGCTCTCCTCCTGCTGGAACACAGTCTCTCCTCCTGCTGGAACACAGTCTCTCCTCCTGCTGGAACACAGCCTCTCCTCCTGCTGGAACACAGTCTCTCCTCCTGCTGGAACACAGTCTCTCCTCCTGCTGGAACACAGTCTCTCCTCCTGCTGGAACACAGTCTCTCCTCCTGCTGGAACACAGTCTCTCCTCCTGCTGGAACACAGGCTCTCCTCCTGCTGGAACACAGTCTCTCCTCCTGCTGGAACACAGTCTCTCCTCCTGCTGGAACACAGCCTCTCCTCCTGCTGGAACACAGTCTCTCCTCCTGCTGGAACACAGTCTCTCCTCCTGCTGGAACACAGTCTCTCCTCCTGCTGGAACACAGTCTCTCCTCCTGCTGGAACACAGTCTCTCCTCCTGCTGGAACACATTCTCTCCTCCTGCTGGAACACAGTCTCTCCTCCTGCTGGAACACAGTCTCTCCTCCTGCTGGAACACAGTCTCTCCTCCTGCTGGAACACAGTCTCTCCTCCTGCTGGAACACAGTCTCTCCTCCTGCTGGAACACAGTCTCTCCTCCTGCTGGAACACAGCCTCTCCTCCACGCCTTTGTCCCCCATTGTCCTTGTGCTGGTCGATGTCCCAGGCAAATCATCGCTCTCGTTGTCGAGGACAACGGATGGGTCCTCATCCTCAATTTCGTCCTCCGATTCTATGTCCGACTCCGACTCCGACTCCACTCCTATCATCCTGTATAATAATTCTTCGTCTTCTCCAAACATACTGTGTCTGTGCAGCTGGGACACACACATCACACGGGGCTCACCTCGCCTCATATTCAGCCTCTCCTCCTGCTGGAACACAGTCTCTCCTCCTGCTGGAACACAGTCTCTCCTCCTGCTGGAACACAGCCTCTCCTCCACGCCTTTGTCCCCCATTGTCCTTGTGCTGGTCGATGTCCCAGGCAAATCATCGCTCTCGTTGTCAAGGACAACGGATGGGTCCTCATCCTCAATTTCGTCCTCCGATTCTATGTCCGACTCCGACTCCGACTCCACTCCTATCATCCTGTATAATAATTCTTCGTCTTCTCCAAACATACTGTGTCTGTGCAGCTGGGACACACACATCACACAGGGCTCACCTCGCCTCATATTCTAACGTAAAAAAACAGCTCCAAAGAACTCCAAAAACGATTGTGCTGCTGCTGTTCAAAAGATACGTCTGCTTCTTTCTCCTGCTGGAACCCAGCCTCTCCTCCTGCTGGAACACAGTCTCTCCTCCACGCCTCAGTCATATGTGTACTGTATATGTATATTGAATATCCCACAATTGTGCGTTACCGTTTTGACAGGTGCAATATTTTTTTTTTGATACGCCTTAGGCATCCTGCACTCTATATGACTGCACTCTAGTCATATGTGTACTGTATATATGTATATTGAATATCCCACAATTTAATTATTTAATTATTTTTTACTTTTCTACTGTAAAACTTTTTTTTTAACTTTTTTTTGGAAAAAAATTACTTTTACTGACTTTGTAAAAGAAAAAGCATACTGGTGATAATTTCCAGTTGAGAATCAAAATTTCGTCTGTGTTTATTACCTGTGTATGGAGAAAATAATGCTTTGTAAATTGAATTCTGATCTGTTCTCTCTTGTTTATGTAAATATACTACCTGAGGGTGCATATCCACTGTTTTATATCCTTGATTTGATATGTTTGCATTGGTTCATACTAAAAAGAACACATTTTCTAAATCCGATTTTGTGTTTGTGTTGTACATTATGCAGTATACAGTATATACAGTATTATACAATATGAAAACTAACTGTCAGGTCATATATGTGAGGCTGTGCTGAAAAAAAGATACAAAACATACCATGGTAAAACATTTTAAAACATTTTAAAATGGAAATTATACAATTTAAATCAAAATTAGCCAAAACATTGAAATATCCCAGGACCCAGAACTCCGTGGATGATTTCAGGATACTTTGGGACGCTACTAAAGGCTTTGTCAGAAATAATGCTATTACTTTCTCTTCAAGTCTTAATAAATCTCAGCTAAAACGAATATCGGAATTAGAAACCATGCTGTCTACCTTGGACCTATCTCAACAGAGGCATTACTCTCAACAGACTGCCGCCACACTAGCCAATGTTAAGAGTGAACTAAACGATCTTATCAGGAAAAGAGCCGAATCCTCCATCCATAAAGGTAGAGTAAACCAATACTTTCATGGTAGTCGACCGAGTCAAATATTGGCCAACAAACTACGCAATAGTGATCTTGTAGGAAATATTACTACTGTTACATCAGAAAATGGTGAGCTGCTTACAGATCCAAAATTAATCAATACAAGATTTGCAAAATTTTATAATGATTTATATACTACAGAAGGCGAGCGTCCCTCTGAAGAGATTGAATCCTTTTTAAGTGGCCTTAACCTCTCTGTTTTGTCACCAGTTGAATCAAGTTTAATGGGTGCTCCTATATCATTGCAAGAACTCAAAACATCTCTGGAAACTATGAATAAAGGCAAGTCTCCAGGGTGGGATGGCATTCCCCCTGAATTTTATTTGCGGTTCTGGGACGTCTTAGGCCCGCTACTACTTGAGATGATTAATATATCCATATCTAAAGGCTCCTTAGGGAGAGACGTGAATATGTCCCTAATCTCTCTTTTATTAAAAAAAGGTAAAGATCCAAACCAGTGTTCTAATTGGCGCCCTATTTCTTTAATTAATACAGATGCCAAACTATTTTCTAAAGTATTATCTTGCCGTCTTGAAAAGTTTTTACCTAAACTGATTCACCCAGATCAAAGTGGTTTTGTTAAAAAAAGGCTTTCGTCTGATAATTTGCGACGTCTCCTTCACATTGTCAACTCCGCCTCTCAAGCTAAAGTGTCGTCAGCTGTTCTCTCTGTTGATGCAGAGAAGGCCTTTGACCGTCTGGAGTGGACCTATCTTTGGGCTGTACTGAAACATATGGGACTAGGTCAAAATTTTATAAATATGGTAAAAATAATATTTTCTAATCCATCAGCCAGTGTCATAACCGGAGATATTAGTTCTCCTCCTTTCAAAATCACTCGTGGAAGTAGGCAAGGGGATCCGATCTCTGCAAGCTTGTTTATTTTATCCCTTGAACCTTTAGCCCAAGCTATACGGCAATCAGAAAACATTAAGCCAATCTCTGTAAATTCTACTGATCATCATATTTCGCTTTATGCGGATGACATCTTGTTATATATGGAGAATGTATCTCAGTCTCATATTATTATATTATTATTATTATTATTATTATTATTATTATTATTATTATTATTATTATTATTATTATTATTATTATTATTATTATTATTATTATTATTATTATTATTATTATTATTATTATTTATTTTTTGTCAACAGTGGTTGGTGCAGGGGTTAGGGGGTAGGAGTTTTATTTTCATTTTAAATGAGGCAAGGGGCAAGCCAATGCATGTAATTGGCAAATAATTTAAATTTATGTTTTTATGTGCATTGTATGTGCATTGTATGTGCATTATATATCCTGCCATTTCTTCCAAAAAATGAAATAAAAATATATTAAAAAAATAAAAATAGTGTGTAATAGTGTAATAGTGTAATACTGTATTAGTGTGTAATAGTGTAATAGTGTGTAATAGTGTAATAGTGTAATAGTGTGTAATAGTGTATTAATTTAATAGTGTGTAATAGTGTAATAGTGTGCTAGTGTAATAGTGTAATAGTGTAATAGTGTGCTAGTGTGTAATAGTGTAATAGTGTAATAGTGTGTAATAGTGTAATAGTGTGCTAGTGTAATAGTGTAATAGTGTGTAATAGTGTAATAGTGTGATAGTGTGTAATAGTGTAATAGTGTGTAATAGTGTAATAGTGTGTAATAGTGTAATAGTGTGCTAGTGTAATAGTGTAATAGTGTGTAATAGTGTGTAATAGTGTAATAGTGTAATAGTGTAATAGTGTGCTAGTGTAATAGTGTGCTAGTGTGTAATAGTGTAATAGTGTAATACTGTATTAGTGTGTAATAGTGTAATAGTGTGTAATAGTGTAATAGTGTAATAGTGTGTAATAGTGTATTAATTTAATAGTGTGTAATAGTGTAATAGTGTGCTAGTGTAATAGTGTAATAGTGTAATAGTGTGCTAGTGTGTAATAGTGTAATAGTGTAATAGTGTGTAATAGTGTAATAGTGTGCTAGTGTAATAGTGTAATAGTGTAATAGTGTGTAATAGTGTAATAGTGTGATAGTGTGTAATAGTGTAATAGTGTGTAATAGTGTAATAGTGTGTAATAGTGTAATAGTGTGCTAGTGTAATAGTGTAATAGTGTGTAATAGTGTGTAATAGTGTAATAGTGTAATAGTGTGCTAGTGTAATAGTGTAATAGTGTGCTAGTGTGTAATAGTGTAATAGTGTAATAGTGTGTAATAGTGTAATATACTTTGGGGTACTTTGGGGTATTTTGGGGTATTTTCTTGTATTTTGGGGTATACTTTGGGGTATTTTAGGGTATTTTGGGGGTATTTTGGGGTATTTTCTGGTACTTTGGTGTATACTTTGGGGTATTTTCTGGTATTTTGGGGTATTTTCTGGTATTTTAGGGTATTTTGGGGTATACTTTGGGGTATTTTCTGGTATTTTGGGGTATTTTCTGGTACTTTGGGGTATACTTTGGGGTATTTTGGGGTATTTTCTGGTATTTTCTGGTATTTTGGGGTATACTTTGGGGTATTTTAGGGTATTTTGGGGTCTTTTCTGGTATTTTCTGGTATTTTGGGGTATACTTTGGGGTATTTTAGGGTATTTTGGGGTATTTTCTGGTATTTTCTGGTAATTTGGGGTATACTTTGGGGTATTTTAGGATATTTTCTGGTATTTTCTGGTATTTTGGGGTATACTCTGGGGTATTTTAGGGTATTTTGGGGTGTTTTCTGGTATTTTCTGGTACTTTGGGGTATACTTTGGGGTATTTTGGGGTATTTTCTGGTATTTTCTGGTATTTTGGGGTATACTTTGGGGTATTTTAGGGTATTTTGGGGTATTTTCTGGTACTTTGGGGTATACTTTGGGGTATTTTGGGGTATTTTCTGTTATTTTCTGGTATTTTGGGGTATACTTTGGGTTATTTTAGGGTATTTTGGGGTATTTTCTGGAATTTTCTGGTACTTTGGGGTATACTTTGGGGTTTTTTAGGGTATTTTGGGGTATTTTCTGGTATTTTCTGGTATTTTGGGGTATACTTTGGGGTATTTTAGGGTATTTTGGGGTATTTTCTGGTATTTTCTGGTACTTTGGGGTGATTAGTAGGACCCGTTCAGTATGTTATTTGTATTGTACTTGGTTCTCCAGTAAACTTCCCTTCTCCAAGCATCAATCCTCGTCTCTGCCTCCGTTCCCTCTCTACAAACTGTGTTCTAACCAACCCCATCGTAACAAAGGTTGGGTGATGCGATGCATTGAGAACTGTTTGTTTTCTGCTCTGCTCTGCTCTCTATTGGAATGTGTATTGGGCCTTTGGTCACTTGGCTCAATAATTACATATATATTTTTCAATTGTTACTCACGTGGAGGTCTCTCTGGGGGATTCTCTGTCGTTCCCTCTTGTGTACAGAGCGGTGTTGACAGGTTTTACCCTCAGACGCGTCATATGGGACCCATATCTGTGTCTTATTGACCGGCTTCCTGCTGCTCGTCCCAGACAGCATGGAGGGAACGTTGTCTGGTTTTCTTATTAGAATTTACCATTGATGTGTTTTTTGGGTCTCGACGTGTACATAGCGCACGTTATGGGCTGGCGCGCCTTGGTTGCCCGTTTTATAGAAACAGCGTTTTTTATGCGGGCGGCTGGGAAGGTGATTTTTTATCTCTACCGAGCGCCAGTGTACTAGGTTAGACTCGATGGCTCACGTTTATCTCCTGGGGGAGATGATGGGGTAGATCAATACATTGGCGGAGGGGTCTCACGCCCGTGGGGTGGGCCACCAGGTGCAGTGCATTCACGTGCTGACCATCTTGGTGGCGCCCTCTGTGATGTTTTGGATCGACGCGCGTACCTACCCCCCTCTTAGGACTGGGGATGGCGGCGTGACAAGGACGCGGGACTGGTTCTGGTCGCGCCGGACCAGGTCAGTTAACCCGTTGTCCGCCGGGGTGCAGATCTGCTGTTCTGGTACCCCGAAGGACTTTGTGCTTTTCCGGGGGGGAAATGCCGGGTCGGCCCGGGCGTCGCAGGGATTGATATCATGGATGTGTGTGTCATATGTATGCCACTACGAGTTGCCTTTCACAGTGACGTGCTTGGTCCATACTGTGTTGTACCTTGCGCTGTGTTAGGGGGCCTGGTCCTTCTCCATTTGTTTTCACCCCTCCCTCCCCCTGCTGGGCGGGGATGGGAGGGGGCTGTCGAGGAGGTTTTTCTGTTAACCCCTCTGGCATCCCTGTGTAGGTCCCGGTCCGCCGGGCCCAGGTCCGAACTCGTTCTCGTCGACCTGTTGGCCTGCGTTAACCCTTTAAAAACTGAAACACTTGTACTGCCTGTATAGCCTGTGTATACGCGCAGTTATGTTTCTGAGTTTTTCTTGGTGGGTTAAAGGAACAACCGCCTCCTGTTAAACTAAACATAGTGGGGTGGTTGGTTTCCCGGTGTGTTGGTAGCAGAGTCGACTCTCGGGTTGAGGCCGGGCTTGACCCTGCACCTTTCATGACGTCTGCCAATTGTGTCAGCCTTCTCTTGAATCTCGACCCTGCTGGGGTCGCGAGCGTCACGGGGTATTGGCAGGGTGTTGGTAGCAATGTGGTAGTGGGAGACAACCCCAGCGTCGTTGAGATTCTCGTCGGCACCTGAGTCGACCAGGGCGGACAGCGGGAGTGATTGGCCATTGAGACACAGTGTGGCACTGAATTGCATGTTCGGACCGGAGCTGGGAGCAATATCAAGGCTCGAACAGACGCCCAGCGTCACTGCCGAGCTCCGTCGTTTGGGCGAATCGAACATGAAGCAACGGAGTGACAGAGTTGACCGCAATATAAACATGCCCCCGTCGTGAGCCTGTGACGCCTTTCGTTGGGAGGAAGGCGCAATCGGTCTAGGTCCATGGGCTCAGGGGAACTACTTTCAGCGCGGACGGTGCAGGGAGAGCGAGTTGAGCTGGGCACAGGTGGGCGAGCGGCGCTAGCCCTCTCTTGGCGGCGTTCACGAAGGCGCATATCCAGTTCCCTGGCTAAATGGATTAACTCGTCTAGGGAATCCGGCCTTTCTTTAGACGCCAGTTCATCTTTTAGAACGTCGCTCAGGCCTTGGCGGAAAGCCCCTCGTAGTGGCGTGTCACCCCAGTCGGAGCCGGCTGCCAGGATATGGAATTCGATTGCGTATTCGCTCCCACTGCGATTTCCTTGGCAGATTGTGAATAAGCCGGCGGCTCTATCCGAGACCCCCGGAGGGTGGTCGAAGACTTTGCGCATGTTGTCAGTATATGCAGAATATGACTCGCAGAGGGGAGAATTATTGAAGTGGAGAGCGGTCGACCCGTGAGCAGGGCCGACAGGTAAGCGATTTTAGACTTCTCACCTTGGAAAGTGTGTGACTGTTGCCCGAATACTAACGAACATTGAAAGATAAAGGCTCGACATTTGGAGACGCTCCCGTCATAATGCTCCGGTGCGGGAACGTGGGGCTCTCTGTGCAGGGGAATCGCAGCCATGGGTGGGTTGTCTGGCGAGGCTTGTTGAGCCGTGACGTATGCCTCGAAACGGCCATATTGTCTGTCTCGCTCCGCAGAGCCGAGTGTGAGAGCGGTAAGCTGAGCAGTGACTGCATCTATTGAGTGGGCGAGTTGGTCTACCCGAGCGGTCTGGCCGTTGATGATACTCACGGATTGCCTCTGAAACTTCCTCCATTCCTCGATCTCGAGTGTAGCTGGTTCTGACATCATTGGTCGTGGTGTTCTGTGAGAATGGGTTTTAAGCAGAGCCCAATCGCTGAACACAGGAGAAGAGAGAATGGAGCGTTTCAGGATATTTAATAGTATTCCCCAAGCAGACAAGAGTTACATCCAGAAATGTACAACAGACAGGAATTGGGAATGTTCTTGGGGCAATGAGAGCAGGTGCACTCCAGTGCTACTGCGGACGGAAGACACAGGTCCGTGTCGAGAGAGTGAGCAGGAACTCCTTAGTATAGCTCCAGAGGTCCAGACAGGGGCTCGCTGGAACGGAGGTCCTGGGCACAAGAGAAGGAATGTTAGAACAGGGAATAATCACACGAGAGTGTCTAGCAGGTCTTCGGACTGAGGTGTCGTACCTAGGTAATGATAATAACACCACGACGACTTCTGGTCAGCATCCTACTGTAGAAGTAGGGTCTTGGTGATTAGGGAATGGGATACAGCTGTGAAGAGTGAGGTGCCCGGCAGCGTGTGAATCAGGAGATGAGGTGCAGCTGAGTTGAGTGACAGGGGGTGAAGGAGTGCTGACCATATATGGGTGTGAGGCTTCCGTGGTGTGGAAGGGAGGATGAAGAGGAGTGAGGAAGGTGTGTGGTGAATGTGAAGGGGGAGTGAAGAATGCTCTTGCTGTGATTATGACACTTTCCCTTCTTTCAACCACACGGAAGTCCGTGACAGTGCACTGCTTCAGCAGTTTGAAAGTTTGTTAGTTAGTATTAGTCATTTGTGTTGACATTTTTTAGTTTTTCCCTCTCTCACACCTTTAAGGGAAAAGGCAAAAAATTTCATCACCACCGAGACTGGATGACTATCGTTCAGGCCTCCACCAGTGCTTCACGGTCGCGGCCTCCTCTGTGCGTCGTGGAGGTTCCCTGACTCCACAGTTGTGGCAGGAGGGTGAGCCTCAGCGATGCCCAGAGGGGAGCGCGCGTCACCAGGTAGCTGTTGAGCACCCATCTCCAGTGAGGTGGGCTCCAGTACCCCCGCCGGGAGACAGTCGGCTGGTCCGACGGTTTCTTTGGTGGGTGGCGACTTGCGGCGCAAGCTCTCCGCTTCTGCTTGCTCCCGTCATTCGGCGGTGAGCGGCAGGGATGGATGGTACAGCGGCTGTGTTGAGTATGCAGGGCCTGAGGCATTCGCCTCTGCAGAACAGCTGGACCCGAGCAGGAATTCCTCTGTCGCTTCTCCATCACATCCAATGGAGACAGAGGATTACATGCCACTACGAGTTGAAAATGGGGGACCCCGATGTAGACAAGACAAATGTCTTCCTCTAAAGAGGATCTACATCCTCTTAACAGTTGTGTGCATTGGTCCATTCTATGTTGTACCTTTTTTGCAAAACTGTTAAGTGGGTTTTGTCCTTTCTCCATTAATTTCACCCCGCCCTCCCTGCTCGAGGTGGGAGGGGGCCGTCGGGGGGGCTGCTCCTCTGTGCACCCCTGTGTAGTTCCCAGTCCTCCAGGCACAGGTCGGGCCTTGCCCTCATTACCTGTTGGCCTGGGTTAACCCTTTTTTAAGCCTGGAATGCCTTGAACTGCATTGTATAGCCTGTGTATACGCGCAGTTGTGTTTCCCGGTCTTTTTATGGGTTAAGGGAGCAACCCTTTTCTGTTGGAATGGTTGTCTCCCCGGTATGCCGGTAGCGGAGTCAACTCTCTGGTAGAGCCCGGGTTTGACCCCAGCTCCCTGCATGTTTTATGACGTCTGCCAATTGTGTCGAATTCTCTCTCTGAACCCCGACCCTGCAGGATTAATAGATTGGCGGGATCAGGGTTCGTGGTGAGGTCAGTTTACAGGCGGAGTCGGGGTCTTCGACCCCGATTCCACAGGGTTTGTGGCCCCACGAGATTGTGACATTGTGCACGGCATGCCGAACTCCCCCCCCCCCCGCTTGGCGGGTGGGCCGCCGGGGTACTGTTTTTACAGTCAGCCCCTTTTAGGCGTGCCTGTGTAGTTCGCAGTCCTCCGGGCACAGGTCAAGCTCTGCTCTTGTTACCTGTCGGCCTGGATTAAGGGATCAATCTCCTTTTTTGGAGTGTTTGTCTCCCCGGTGCGCCAGCTGACCCCATGAGATTATGGGGGGAAGCCTCCTCGGAGAGCCTCGGAGCCTCCTCCTCAGGGAGTTTTCAGAGCCTCCTCAGGAAGTTCTTCAGAGCCTCCCCCCTCAGCGGAGCCTCCTCCTCAGAGAGGGAACCTCCTTAGAGAGCCTCCTCCTCCGGAAGTTTTCAGAGCCTCTACCTCAGGGGGTCTTCGCGGCGTGCCAGGCGGAGAGGGCCTTCACCTGTTGTAGGCCCTGTCCGATACGCTGGCGGTGTAGAGGGTGGTGTCACCAGTGAACACCTGGAGAGGTCTCAATACCACGGCCTTGTTGACCTCACCAGGCCCCTTTTTTGGGGGTCCTGGCCCCCGGACTCTGCGGTAAGTCCGCCTTGTGTGGCCTGGGGCTGGGACCTCCTTCTCGCCCCGCTGCTATGGCTTCACGCGTGGGGTCTGTTTTATTTTAATCCCGTCCCCTCGGAAGCTGTGACGTGGGCTTTTGTTTTCACGTACGTTCCCTGGTAGCGTGCGGGGCGCGTGGTCGGGTAGTCGCGGTCCCTTCTGTCCCGCGGTCTGCTCACCCTGTGCGTTTGTTGGGTGCTGTCCCTTCTTTCGCACAGTCGGTGTCCTGTCCCCCTCCCACCCCTCGCTAGGGGGGGTGGGGGGGCCCAGACCCTCCCCGGTATTCTGATGGTTGTAGGGGACCTCAGCGGGTACATTTGTCGGGCTCTCCGCTCTGCTCCGCTCTTGATCATGCAAAGTATTCTGTATTTCTGTATGACAACTAATAAAGAAACTTGAACTTGAACTTGAACTTGTATTCCAACAGAGCAGAGCCAAGCTATCTACTCATATAACTAGGGTTATAGGATAACCTTCGTTATCAGCTTAGTTCTCAGCTCAGTTCTCAGTTCTTAGCCCAGTTCTCAGCTCAGTTCTATGCTGTCTCAGAGATCCGCTTGATCAGGTCTGTCCCACAGGATATGTTACATTACTAATATTAACTAACATTACATTAACTATATAAATGCAGTCCATAGTGTTGGGTCTAATGCTTGGTGTAATCCAGTGGATTTTAACCTGGGACCTGCATGGACATCAAATGAAATATACAAAGCTAAAGACAGAAAGGAAAACACTATATGTAACTGAGGGGTACAATTCCCTGACTGTATTGATAAGTATGGTATCATTAAACCACTACCGCTTTATGTACTTTAATTACTGGCCATACAGTACATGATATATAAATATGATGAACACTTCCCACAATGAATCGGTTCCACACAAAGGTGTAATTAAGTATTTATTGCAGCAAAAGGTACATAATATACTTCTCTATTTTACTTTGGATGCGCTTATAAGGCAAAGGAATGTGCGTAGGCAAATCAATAATGAATGTCCATTCTCTGGTTACGCAGGAGGTAATTATACAACCTGTGTAGTGATATGCAGTAGGTACCATATAATGCCGGTGTGCAACCCGGACAATATATAAGAGTGCACCAGTATGTATGAGCGTCGCTATGTCAACCAAGTAAACTTGAGTCCAGTCTGCAACTTGTTGTCTTCATTGTCTCGATAACACTTCATGGTGACAGCGGTAACAGTAGTGGATTGCTACAAGCAGGACGGGAGATTGTCTGAGGATAATTATGCATCGGCAGTAGTAGGAAACCCGTCACTCCGTCAGCGCTAACTCGGCGCTAATGAAGCAATCTGACAGCTGACACCTGACAGCAGCAGTCCACACGCTGGAAGCGCAACCCGAGTGAGAAGACGTCATGGCATCACATTTGCCAACAATGAATTGGGCCGACCCGGATCAGGGTGAGGCTATTTCATTGTTTAAACAAAAAATGTCTCTTTACCTGGAAGATGAGGAAATAGTCGGCGATGCTAAACAGGCACGGAAAATATGTCGTGGCATTGGAGATGAAGGACTGAAACGGCTGAATGCTAGTGGACTCAGTGAGGCTGACAAGAAAAAGCCAGCCAAACTATGGGAATTCTATGAAGGTCAGTTAAAATTGAATGTTAACTTTAGAATCCATAGGCTCCAATTAATGCAATATAGACAAAAAACAGACGAAAGCATTGATGATTTTGTGACCAGAGCCAGAACATTTGCTAAAAAATGCCAGTTTATTGATGAAGAGCTCAATGAACGTTTAATGGAGCTGATCATTGCCAGCACACCCCACGATGCTCTGAGGAATGACCTGTACAGCAAACCCAAAGGCCATCCTCTACAAGAGGTGCTACAAGAGGGGCGGAAATATGAAGCCCTATCAGCAGGAAATGAACAGTTACACCAACTGGGTATGTCACATGGTGAGAAAATACATGCAGTGGACAGAGGGCGAATATGCCAAAACTGTGGCAGGAGCCATAAACCCCGTCAATGTCCTGCATTCAACGATGAATGCTCTGCCTGTGGTACCAGAGGCCACTGGGCGAAGTGCTGCAGGAAAAGCAGGCGGCAGGGACAACAACGCTTCGGTCAAAGCCAAAAAAGTGCAATCAGAGCTGGATAAAATGGTGGAGCAAGGTGTAATAAGAAAGGTGGAAGAACACACAGACTGGTGCTCCAGTCTGACGTACGGCACGAAAAAAGACGGCTCCCTTAGGCTATGCCTAGATCCTCAAAAACTGAATGCCAGCCTTAGGAGATGCCCACACAAAATTCCAACTGTGGAGGAATTAAACCCAGAATTTGCTAATGCCAAAATATTTAGCAAGCTTGACGCAAAAGCAGGGTATTGGTCTATACACCTGGATAAAGACTCACAACTCCTAACAACATTCCGGACTCCATTTGGCCGGTACTGCTGGAAGCGCTTACCCTTCGGTCTGAGTGTGTCTCAAGACCTCTTCCAGGCCAAGATGGACCAGATCCTAGAGGGGCTCCAACGTGTGGTCAGCATAGCTGATGACATAGCAGTATATGGAGCAAACGAGGAAGAGCATGACAAGAACCTGACCAACCTGATGCAACAAGCTGGCGAGGCAGGTGTTGTTTTCAACAGCGACAAGTGCACCATAAAACAAAGCAGCATTTCCTTCTTCGGCAACCTGTACACAGGCAAGGGCATCATGCCAGACCCAGATAAGATCAGGGACATACAACACATGCCAACACCCCAAAACAAAGATGATCTGCACAGATTCATGGGAATGCTAACATACCTGTCCCCCTATATACCAAAGTTTGCAGATAAGGCTCACACCTTGAGGGGGCTGCTAAAAAACGAAGCTCCATGGATATGGGACACTGACCACCAGAAATGCTTCGAGGACCTGAAGTCTACGGTCACCGAGCATGCATGTCTGAAGTACTATGACCCAAACACACCTTTAACCCTTGAAGTGGATGCATCACAGAAGGGATTGGGCATTGCTTTGGTGCAGAACAACAGGCCCATCGCCTTTGGCTCAAAGACACTGACTGACTGCCAGTCAAGATACAGCAATATAGAGCGAGAGATGCTAGCCATTGTATATGGGATGCAGCGATACCACACGTACCTATATGGGAAATCGTTTCTCGTGGTAACAGACCACAAACCACTCGTGACCATATGTGCAAAACCACTGCATGCTGCACCACCACGACTCCAGCGCATGCTGATAAAGACACAATGGTACAATTATGAAGTCATGTACCGACCCGGTACTCAAATGATCCTGGCAGACACCCTCAGCCGGTTGCCAAACCCAGAAAACCATGGGGACATAGAGCTAGATGAGCGCATTGATGGAGTTGATATGGAGATCGAGGATCAGAAGCAATATGCCATTGCATTAATAAACTTCTCCCCTGAGAAACAGGACGCTCTCCGTACAGAAACAGTGAGGGATCTCAAACTTAATGCCCTCAAAGAAGTAATTCACCTAGGATGGCCAGAGCACATCAAAGACCTGCCGAAGGACCTGCGTGCTTACTGGTCCTTCAGGGATGAGCTCGCAATGGAAGCAGGAGTCATATTCAAAGGTAGACAGGTACTCATCCCAGACTCCATGACTGAGGACATCCTGAAACAGTTACATGTGGGCCACCAAGGGATTGAGAAAACGCGTCGCCTTGCCAGAGAAAGTGTCTATTGGATCAAAATGAATGATGACATCGAAAGGGTGTGCAGATCCTGCAGAGTGTGTGTGGAACATCAAGATGCAAACCCAAAAGAACCTCTCCACCCACACCACATACCATCCAAACCATGGCAGTCTATCGCTTCTGACCTATTTGAGGTCAAAGGTCGCCAGTTCCTTCTGACTGTGGACAGGTATTCCAAATATCCACTGGTGGATGAAATGCCTAATGTGTCTAGCCATGCAGTCGCACAAAAAATGCAGATGTACCTGTCACTGTTTGGCCGAGTAGACGAGATCCTAACAGATAATGGCCCACAGTACACAGGGCAGGCCTTCCAAAGGTTTGTAACAGACTGGGGAGTCAAACACATCACAAGCTCTCCCCATTACCCAAAGAGCAATGGGTTCATTGAAAGGCACGTGAGACACATCAAATCAATTGTGACCAAAACCCTGGAACAGGGAGGCAATCTACAGATGGCATTACTACAGGTCAGAGCGACGCCCATCGACAGTAAACTGCCATCACCAGCAGAATTGATATTTGGGAGACCTGTCACCACCCTGCTGCCAAGTCGGGCAGAGCCAGGCAGGGAGGAGCATAGGGTTCACATGGAACAGAGAACAGCGGACCTAAAAGAGCATCACGACCGCAGCTGCCGCAGAGAATTACCCCCACTCTGCCCCGGACAGCATGTGACTGTGCTGAACAAGGATAGAGGGACATGGCATCCAGCTATCATTGTACAAAAATGCATTGAGCCAAGAAGCTATGTTGTACAAACACCAAATGGCAACCAGGTCAGGCGGTGCAGGAGCCACCTGCGTGAGCTATACATCCCACAGATGCAGAGAAGTCCAACACAGACACACTTTGCTGTGCCACAGCTTCAAGAGGACACCCACGAGGGCCCACCGGAAACACCTACAATGCAGAGTGACCCACCGGAAACACCTACGATGTCACCCTGTACTACACAGGTGCCCAATAGCCCAGGACCAAGACGCACAAGATGTGGGAGGGCTGTGAACAGACCAGATTTTTACAAAGACTATGTGACCTGAGCACACATTATTGCACGGAAGGTGCCCACTACAGAGGGCCAGAACAACACCAGGAGCACAAGGCTGGGTCGTCAGGGGGACTCTGGTGCTTTGTTATCATTATGGTCTTGGGGGGTGAATGTAAACCTAAATAAGGGGGGGGATTTGCACTTGGTGATGTGATTTCAGTGGACTATTGACATAAGAGTGTTCCGCTAATTATATGGGGCGATGCTGCTAAACAGGGGGGATGTAGTGATATGCAGTAGGTACCATATAATGCCGGTGTGCAACCCGGACAATATATAAGAGTGCACCAGTATGTATGAGCGTCGCTATGTCAACCAAGTAAACTTGAGTCCAGTCTGCAACTTGTTGTCTTCATTGTCTCGATAACACTTCAACCTGAATCTTAGGGAATTATATCTATGGTACACTAGTAATATATAGCGGGAGATACTGGAAGGGTCCCCCAGGTTGTAAGCCAGCAGGGGTAGAGGATCTGTCGGTAGTAGAGAGTCTGGTCAACGATGACTAAGGAGACTCCAAGTACAGGAGACGGTGCAATAGTCTCTTGATCCACAGACGAATACAGCTGTTCTCCGTAGACTGTAGCTCCACAGTGAAGAAAGCTAGCCGGCCTCAGGCTCTCTGAGGCGCAGACTCGACGTGGCTCATCACAGGGTAAATCCCACACGTGTAGGCGTCGGCGATTCTCCGCTCCATAAATCACAGGACCAAAACAAATATAATCCAGCCGCAAAGGGCTATGTAGTCGTCGGGTAGATTAATCCAGTGTACATGTCCACACGGTTCTCGTCTAGGTCTCCTCGGGTGAAAGCGCCATGAAAGCAGCCCAGCCTGGATAAGCACTCTAGCTGGTACGAGGAAGCGTTGGTGATGCTGGTCACTGTAGAACTTTAGCCGCACGATACACTATACACAAATAGACTATTACTGACTTAATAGAAATATGTCGCACTCGACGGTATAGCGCCAAACTCTGACAATTCAGTTATTAATTCGCACGCGGTCTCAATGCTCTATTTGGGGCCAAACAGGCCATACTTCACCGCACGTTGTATCGTGGGTGAGGCTTCAACTTATTGGGTAACTCTACTTCTGTATTTACCTGCGCCATATTTATATGCACGGCGAACAATCTAGTGCCAACCTCATTTCTGTCTCGTATCCCTGGGCAAGGCCGGGCATGTACAGACATGTCTTGACGGTGGCCTTGAACCTGACTCTGGAGGCATGGCCCTGGCGCCTGTGGACCGCTGTCCAATAGGAGAATGAAATATTATGGTCTGTACTAGGCTAAAGGGATATTCCGTGTATATGTACAAGGAATATACAAGGGATATCAAACGATATACAAATACTATGCAATATATATCAATCAATAAATATATATATTCGGTTTAATCTGATCCTTTGTAACAGCCGCCTCCTAATTAGTCCCACCTAATTAGCTAAGCAGAGACAGATTAACCGCACTGTCCACTACTCAATGTCTGTTGTGAGGGGTCGGGCAGTTCACAAAGTCATGGGGTCATGGTCGTCATCGATAGTATCGGGGAGCCTTGGCAGTTCTATTAGCCTCGCCACGGGTCGGGTGTAGATCCGTCCTTGGACAAGCACTTCGGCTGCTCGGACCTTTCCGTCGGCACCGGTGATCACTTTGCTTACGCGGCCAGCCGGCCACATAGCTCGGGGTAGTGACTGGTCGATAATCATGATGACTGTTCCTTCTGTCAAATTGTCTCTCTCTTTCACCCATTTCTGGCGGGTCTGTAGAGACGGTAGATAGTGGAGTAGGAAGCTGTTCCAAAACTTGTCAGCCAATACTTGACTGTACCTCCACATTCTTCGGCCGTTCGCTTCTTCAGGCCTGTACATTGTCTGTGGTAGCGCGGGGTCCAGCCGCCCCATCAAGAGTGTGTTGGGGGTGACTGGGTTGACATCTGCTACATCACTTGAGACGTAACCGAGGGGCTTTGAGTTCAATACTCCCTCGATCTCCGTGAGGACTGTCATTAAGACTTCTTCCGCCACGGTCTGGGCCCCAAGCACGGCGTACAGGGCTGTCTTTATTGAACGTACTTCTCGTTCCCAAGTTCCACCGAAGTGAGGTGCGTTCGGGGGATTAAACTGGAAGTCAATCTGGGATGGAGCGAGGTGGGTCTTAAGTTCTGGGCCCATAGCTTGGAAGCTCTCTCTCAGCTCTCTTTCTCCGCCTTTGAAGTTTGTCCCGTGATCAGACAATAATATAGACGGTTTGCCTTTCCGCGATGTGAATCTTCGGAAGGCCATAAGGAATGAGTCTGTGCTCATGGTTGGAAGGAGTTCTATATGCATCGCTCGGGTGGTCATGCATTTGAATACAATACCCCACCGCTTCTCGGTTCCTCTTCCTTTCTTTATATACAGCGGGCCGAAACAGTCCATACCGGTGGAGTGAAAAGGCTTGTCGCCGAGTCGGAGGCGACAGGGAGGTAGGTCAGCCATCCGGGGTATACTGGGCTGCGCTCGCCACTTACGACAGTCTAGACAGGTTCGCTGGAAGCGCCGCACTGCTTCTCTCCCTTGCAGTATCCAATAACGACGTCTGATCTCCGTGAAGACTCTCTCTGCCCCGGCGTGATGCACATCCTCGTCGTATTTCTTTATGATCAGCTCTGTGACCTTGTGTCGGCTGTTTAAGACTATCGGGTACTTGACGTCATCCGGTAAGTCTGGAGCTCTCCGCAGACGACCACCCACTCTGATGAGACCATGGGCGTCGCTCTCGGGGGCTAGGTGGAGCAGTCTGCTGTCTGATGGGACGGGCTTTGCTCCCTGTAGACAGTCTAGCTCATTGGGGAACGAGTCTCTCTGGGCTCGTTGTAGTAGAAGAAGTTCTGCTTCTTCGTAGTCAGCTGCTGTAATGTCAGTAGTGAGCTGAACCTCTGGGTGGTGCCACAGGAATGTCTTTAGCTGCGCACTCTCTAGGGTGAGGCAATCGTCTATGTCGGGGTCTGTGGAGACGAGTGTGTTCAATCCACAGAACATAGATTTCTTGTTTTCGGCCTCCTCTTTACTCGCTTCCCGTGGGGTGGGTGTAGGCCACTCTTCTTCCGGGAGCTTGAGGAACTCTGGCCCGTCACTGTATAGGTTGTGACGGGTGAGGTCATCCAGGGACATTCCCCGGGTGATGACGTCAGCTGGGTTGTGTTTTGTGTCCACATACCTCCAGCTTGCTACTTCTGTTAAATCTTGAATCTCTGTGACTCTGACTCCCACGAAGACCTTGTATCTGCACGAATCAGACCGGATCCATGTGAGTACTGTCGTGGAGTCTGACCACAAGATTGTTCTTTGCACCGGAATGGTGAGTTCACGTTGGATTAACGTGGCGAGTTGCGCTCCTGCTAGGGCTGCGCAGAGCTCTAGACGCGGGATAGATTGTTGCTTTCGTGGGGCTATTCTTGAGCGAGCCAGGATGAAAGCAGTATGTATTTCTCCTCCCTCCTCTCGGGCACGCAAGTAGGCCACCGAACCGTAGGCTACTTCGGAGGCGTCGCTGAAGACGTGCAGGTCCATCTGGCACGTCTCCGGCCTCACTGTGGGTGGGAAGTAGCTGCGGCGTATGTTGACACCTGGGAGTGAGCTGAGTTCCGTCTCCCACTCTCTCCATGTGGATGCAAGGTGTTCGGGTATGGGGTCGTCCCAGCCCTGGTCCTTGTCCCATAACGCTCTTACAATCATCTTTGCCCTGGTGGTGTAAGGTAGAATACATCCCAACGGGTCATATTGTCTGGCGAGTGTTCTGTATACACTCCGTCTGGTGGTCGGTAGTGCAGTCGACCTTCCCTGCTCCTTGGTCAGGGGTGTGTGTTTATAATGGAGCGAGTCTGTTTTGAAGCGCCAGACTAGTCCTAATGTCATTTCTTGGGCTTCTCCTGGGATGGTCGCCATCCAGGTCTCGCTGCTTGCTGCCTTGTCCTCGGGGGAGAGGCTGCGCAATACTTGCGGGTCGCTGCTGGCCCACTGCCTGAGATCAAAGCCGCCTTTGATCAGGGAGGCGCGGAGCTTGAGTAGAAGGGCCTCGGCTTCTTCTGGCGTCGAGACGCTTTGCAGACAGTTGTCCACGTAGAAACTATTTCCTACACTTTGTCGGACCTCTTCATCAGCTGCTGGGTCCTCTGCGACGTGCTTTTGCAGTGCAAACGTAGCACAGCATGGGCTGCATGTGGTTCCGAAAGGGAGGACTTCCCATTGATAGATGGCTGGTTGCTCATCCCCGATCCTCTCTCTCCATAGGAACCGCAGCAGGGGCTTGTCCTCCTCCACTAGTCTCACCTGCAGGAACATCCCTTTGATGTCGCCGCTGATGGCCACCTTGTCTTGGCGGAAACGTAGTAACACGCCTAGAGAGGGGCCGAGTGTTGGGCCGGGCAAGAGCTCTTTATTCAGATTTTGTGATCCGATCTGGTAGCTGCAGTTGAACACAATACGATCCTTGCCGTTGTGGTGGACTTTGTGGTGCGGCACGTACCATGATTCGGTCGTCTGATCGGCCTCTTTAATGTCAATTTTCTTTATGTGTCCCGCTGTGATTAGCTTGTTAATCTCAGCGCGGTACACCGTCTCTTGAGCGGGGTCTCTGGCTAGGCGCCGCTCTGTGTTCAATAGATACCGCTCCGTCGCTTCTTTTGGGGCGTGGAAGGTAGGCATACCCTCTCGCCTCAGGAGTGGAGTTGCGTATCTCATCACTCCGTTGACTTTGACTCTCTTTGTCCCCTGCTCGAGGAGGGCTATAGCGTTAGCTAGTTCTTAAAGGGCATTGTCTCTAGTGTCCATAGCCTCTCGACATGCTGTAGGAGGGTGGTGTCTTCTTCTGTCACTCTGGAGTGGAGGCAGTTAGTGGCTGCTGTTCGGTTAAGAGACTTAGCGAGGGGGCCTTGTAATGTCCATCCTAGGCGGGTCTCGACTGCTGCAGGACAGCCTCTGGGCCCTGTGTGGACCCGGTCTATCGGGACGATGAGGTCTGCATGGTCGGAGCCTATCAGCAGGGTCGGGGTGGCACCGTCTATGAGCGGTATAGGTAGTTGACGCAGGTGCACATATTTATCCATCAGCTTGGCGATGGGGTAGGTGTACTGCGACAGGCCTATTTCTTGGCTGGTGAAAGCATTAGTAATTCTATACCGTCTCTCTGGCTGCCCGCTTGCTGCGATAGTGAAGGAGACATTCTCGCCCTTTATCGTCTTTAGATCTCTTCTTATTGTCCGAATCGTCATCTGGTTTTCGCTCCCCCGCAGCCCCAGCTGGGCCGCAGCGGACGCGAGGAGAAGGGTCTTCTCTGACCCGTCGTCAAGGACGGCGTAAGTGTCCATGACCTTATCTTGGTAACTCAGTGTTACGCGGACCACCTTTAAGAGCACCCGGGCGCCCCCGCTGCTGGCGGGGTCAATGTACATAACACTTGCCTTTGTGCTGCTTGAGGGTGCAGGCTTTCTTCTGTTACTGTCGTGTAGGACATCTAGGTGGGCTCCGTCACACCGATTACACCTCTTCTTTAAGCGGCAATCGGCTGCCATGTGACTGTGCGCACATCGGTAACAGCGTCGGTTGGACTTTATCCATTGACTCACCTCGTCGGCGGTCATCTTCTTGAATGTGTCACATTGTGACAACCAGTGTTCCTTTTCGCAGTACGGGCACACCATCTTCCACTTCTCTTTCATCGAGGGGGTACTGTGGTTCTTGCTGCTCGGTACTGATTCTGATTGGTGCATGACGGTCACCAATCTTCGGCCATCGTTTGCTCTCCTAGGTCCCTCTCTGGAGCTTGGGGTGCTCCGCATGAACGTATCCAACCGTAGGCTGTTGACTTCTCTCGCCAGGAAGTCGGCTAGGTCTAGGAGGGATGGCTCGGGACCGTTAGGATCACGGTGGTCTCTTTGCCGCCTGAAGCGCTCTTGTCGGGCGGGCGGAAGCTTCTCTAAAATCCTCTCGACATTAGAGTTTGCGTACAGTTCGTGCATACCCTTTTCTCTTTGCGCCCCCAGCATCCCTACCAGGGATTGTACCTTGATAGACAGGTCATCTAGTGAGCGATTGTCTGTGGCTGGGGGTAGGCGGTCAATATGCCTTATCTCTTGTATTACGTAGTCCCATATGCGTCCATATCTTTGGTCGAGTGCTGCTAGAGCCGCTGTGTATGGGGTAGTAGAGGTGGCATAGGCCAGCGCTATATTGTGCGCTCGGGGCACCTTGAGGTGCTTCAGTAGGATAGCATACTTGTACGGTTCATCAGCTACATCGGACATCATTGTCTCTAAGCACATTCGTAGCTCCGTGTACTGTGCTCTGTTCTCGTGGGTGAAGTCCGGAAACGTCGGTGTGCCAATGTATGATGCCATGGATGGCTGGCACATCGGTGAGCGTTGGAAGAGAGGCCTCCTAGGCGAGTCTCCTCTTACGCCTCTTGGTGGGCTGGTACCTGCTGGGTACCATGGCCCTCGTATCCAGGTGCTGTTCCTCGGGGCTGGTCGTGCGTCAAGCTCACCCGTGAATTGAGTCGGGGGTCTGTAGCGCAGAGCCGCGGGGGTAGAGCCTGGGCTGTACTGGACCTCCTGGTCCTGTGGAGTACTGTGCTGCTGTCGGACTCTCCTCCTCTCCCTCTTCTTCTTCCTCTGGCAGGTCCTCTAGATCCTGTATTCGTCTATTTAGCCTCTCCGCGGTGTAGACCGTTTCTTCCTTGTAGCTGGGTCTCACTTGGACCGGTCGGGGAAGGGGTTCGGAGGGGGGTATAGGCTCTCTCTGGTGGTCGGGCTCAGGGTCGCTTGATCGGGTAGGGGAGGGTGCCCTTGACCCTTGTATATCAATCAATAAATATATATATTCGGTTTAATCTGATCCTTTGTAACACTATAGGTATTTTTTTTTACTTATCAAAGGCATTTGATACAGTTATATAGTCGTACTGGCGAATCGCGTCCTGCTCTGCGCCATCGAGATATACCTCATCTCCAGTACCTACTGTACTTCATCAACGAATAAAACAAATGCACCCAGCACCTGCCAGGCCCCACCCTAGTGACGTACTATAAAGCACTAGGCGTGGTCACCACTCGCCCTTCCTCTATTTCGTTTCCATCATGGCGGATGCTTGCACCCTGTGAACTAGTGTAATGAAAAGTTTAGAGAAATTGCGCAATGTTGAGTGCTTACCGGAGATTTGCCTACCCCTGGAATCTTCGCGGCATGTTCCAACGACACGTCGGGTCTATCCTGGTGTTTCCTCGTCTTGTGGCAGCAGATCGAGGGACAGCGTGCAAGGTTTGGCTATCGAGCCGGCTCGTACACAGGTAGGCTCTGTGTCATCAGGCATTAACGCTGGTGTTAGTAATGCTGCTGGTTGTTTTGTTACACAACCGAGTTGTGTGTCGGCGCCAGGGGCGGGATGTTTTGGTGAACGTCCCTCTGAGTTGGACGTTTTCCAGGCGATCTTGGAGCGCGCTGCTAACACTAATGATATAATGCTGGGTCACTGTTTTAATGTTCCCCACCGTGGGATGTCACTGCTTTTCCCTCCTCTTAACCGGTTCATTGATGAAGGTCAGTCTGTAGCTAATGTGGGGGGTTTTGCTGAGTCTTATTTACCCTTTTTACGGGTGAATGGGTTGACAACAGGGTGCAGGGCGGGTGTGCCGTGGCTAGAGGGCCAGGTAGCATCGATCCTGTGCCCCGGCGGGGTTGAACGGTGTCCCACCTGGAAGCCGACGCTTGAGAGCAAGTCGGCCCGGCAGGTGGCAGTATGGACTGATGAGAGTTATACTGCTACAGGATGGAATTTAGCGGCGGCCAGTGTTGTGGCTCAGCTGACTGTTTTTCTGTCCACATTAGCGTCGGGTAGTGGGGCTACAGGACCAGCCGACGCTGAAAACATTTAGCATGTTTTTGGTGTTATAGAGATCTTGACTCAGTCGCAAGCTATAACTGCGGGGAGGATTAGGATGCTATCAACGCTTGTTAATAGGCATTTCTGGTTGGAGCAGTCTCCTCTTGGGGAGGAAGAAAGGTTTCTTCTCCTCACGGCTCCTCTTTCCGCGGAAGGACTCTTTGGTCGTTCTGCGGAGACGCAGGCGGTTGTTGACCTAGGTCCCACACCGCCTCACGCTATGCAGCCAGAGGTTGGAGCACGGCCTTGTCAGCGACTGTGGCGAGGCCCTCGACAGGCGGCCATGTTTCCCCCGCCAGTGGTACCCTGGGCGTCGAGTCAACAGGTGTCCACAAGGCCGACAGCCCGCTCCCCGATCACTCCTTCCCCCGTCACCAGCGGAAAAGGGGCTCTGATCGTTTTCCTTTGGCTGAGGGCCGCGAGCCTTCATTGAAGCGCATGCGGCCCCACGTTTCGCTTCTCATGGGGACAGGGGCTGACACCCAGTTGGTGGCTGAGCCTGGGTCTGTCCGTGAGAATGTTGTGCTGTCACGTGGCTCCCTCGCCACACGTTGTGCGATTGGTGAGCCTGGTGTTACGGCTGCCACTATTGACGGTGGTCAGCAGGGGGACTCGAGGCCTCTTCGAAAGAATGCTCAGCACGGGTTACCCCGACCTTGCCTTCGCCAGGCGGGGTATCACGTTGATGCCTCCCACTCCCGCTAAATCGGCAGTGGTCTGAAAAGAAGAGGCGCGCGTGATTTGGGTGGTACCAATATCACTGCAGGGCTACGGTGTGTAGGAACCCATGTGGTCCTCACGCCTTGCATGTCTGGCTGCAGAACAACTCCTCAGCATGTTCTGGAGGGGTGTTCAGTGGGGGAGTGTGTGTCACCTAGTTTGATGTCAGCTTCTCCCGTATCAAACCGGCCCTTTCTGTCGGGGTCCCCCCTTGGGTGCGAACGCCCTGTCCGCTTTGGCGGGTTCAGAGGCTACGCACAGCGGGAGGGACCGGGCCGCCTATCTACTGTTCCTTGCGGCCCAGCGTCAGTTGACGGCGGGTGCGCTCTGGGATTATTATCACATATGGCTACAAGAGTGCCATATGTTGAGGTGGGTAGAGAGAACGTTGAGGCGGGGGCTTGTTTTGCAGTTCGCACAACCCCACCCTCTGTTTTCAGGTTTGGTGCAGACCCTATTGTCAGGGTCAGCAGCAGTGACAGCTCTGGCCGACGAGATCCAATCTCTGTTGGTGAAGCAGGCCGTAGTCGTGGTCCCGAGGGAGGACGCGATGTCAGGCATCTACTCCCGTTATTTTCTGGTGCCCAAAAAAACGGGAGGTGTCAGACCTATACTGGATCTTTCCGCGTTCAATCGTCTGATTGTGGTGAGACCATTCAGAATGTTGACCGTCACCTGCTACTTGCTGTCAGGGTGGGAGACTGGTTCACCTCCATAGACCTGAAGGATGCGTATTTTCACATCCCGATTTTCCCTCCTCACAGGAAGTTCCTACGGTTCCTATTTCAGGGCGTAGTGTACGAATACCAGAGGTTGCCGTTCGGCTACTCTCTGGCTCCCCGCACATTCACCAAGTGCGTAGAGACTGCGCTGGAGCCTCTACGTCGTCAGGGGATACGAATTATTTTCTATCTCGACGACATATTTCTCCTCAGCCGGTCGGAGGAGGTCGCCAGGTCTCATACCAGGCTGGTGGTGGAATTCCTCAACAGGCTGGGTTTTGCTGTGAACTGGAAGAAGCGTACGCCTCTTCCCAGTCAACAGGTGGAGTATTTGGGCTTGGTTCTGAGTTCAAGACCCATGAGGGTAACCCTCTCGGAGCAACGGAGGGTGTCTATCCTCCACGCGCTCGCGGGTTTCCGTCCTGGAGGGACGGTCACGGCGCTGCAGGTGATGCGCCTGCTCAGTATGATGGCATCTGCTCACGCTGTGGTCCCTCTTGGCCTCCTCTTCATGAGGAGGATACACAGGTGGTTCTCCAGTATGAGAATAGACCCGGTGAGGGACAAGTGGAAACGGTTGACGGTTCCTTTGTCGATACGGGGGGATCTCGCCCACTGGAGGAGGACTGGTGTCCTCACCATCGGGGTCCCCATGGGCAGCAGGCGTTCACATGTCACGGTCTTCACCGACGCTTCCCTCACGGGATGGGGAGGGACGTGTCGGACTGACACAGTAGGGGGCAGCTGGACGATCCATGCTGCCCGGTCTACCCTGCACATCAATGTGTTGGAATTGAAGGCGGTCCTCCTGGTCCTCAGACGGCTCGCCCACTTGGTGGTAGACGTGCACGTTTTGGTCAGGACAGACAGTATGACAGCAGCGGCGTATATCAACAGGCAGGGTGGAGTACGCTCCACCCGTCTGCACCGGGCGGCGGTCAGGCTCTGGCTATGGGCGTCTCGCAATCTGCGCAGTCTGAGGGCGCTCCACATCCCTGGCAAGGAGAATGTGGGCGCGGATATGATGTCACCGGGCCGTCCTCATCACGACGAGTGGGAACTGCGCCAAGACATAGTCAGGCAGATCTGGGATCGCTTCGGGGAAGCATCAGTGGATCTGTTTGCGAGCAGACGATCTCACAAGTGCCCCTTGTGGTTCTCGGTCAGCCGGGGAGACAATCCTCCCTTGGGGGTGGATGCCTTCTCAGTGTATCCATGGCCGCCCGGGCTTCTGTACGCCTTTCCCCCCACACACCTGGTAGGTCAGTTGTTGGAGCGGGTACGGTGGGAGCACAGGACCGTGATCCTGGTTGCGCCGGACCAGGGCACAGCTGTGTGGTTCCCGGTCCTGATCCAGCTATTGGTAGCCCCGCCGTGGCCTGTTCCTTGGTCTGCGAGGGCCCTCTCTGAAGCGTACGGGTCGCTGTGGCAGCCCCCGGCGCTGGGCCAGCCTCTGATGGTTTGGCTGGTGAGAGGGTGAGTCTGGAGAGGATGGACCCTTCTGTGGTTGACACCATCCGGAATGCGCGTGCTCCCTCCACTATCGTGCTTTACGCGGGTAGGTGGCGTATGTTCCAAGAGTGGTGTAAGGTGGGGGGCCGGGACCCGGTGTCCTGCCCCCTGGATGCTGTCCTTACTTTCCTTCAGTCTCTCCTTGATAGACTGTCGGCTTTGACGGTGAGGGTATATGCTGCGGCTACATCCTCTTATCATGAGGGGTTTGAGGGTGTTGTGTTGTTCAGCCACCCTCTTGTGAAGCGTTTCCTGCTTGGTGCTCGGCGCCTTAAGCCAGTGACACGCTCTCTGGCTCCGAGCTGGGATCTTCAATTGGTCCTCGGTCGGTTGTCCAAGGCCCCGTTTGAGCCTCTTGAGCAATCGCCTTTGGAACAGCTGTCGTTCAAGACTGCATTCTTGCTGGCCATCACCTCCGCTAAGCGCGTGGGTGAGCTTTGTGCTCTCTCGGTGCGGCCCGAGTGTCTGTCTATTTGTTTCGATAGCGGTGCCTTCGTGCCAAAAAATATCTGGAGTTCTTTTCGCTCCAGGGATATTATGGTTCAGGCGTTTCATCCGCCTCCTCACGCTAGTGAGTTGGAGGCGGGCCTTCACCTGTCATGTCCGGTCCGGGCTTTGGGGATTTACCTCAGCCGTACTCAGGGCCTCAGGGCCTCAGGGCTACCGATCAGCTCTTTATCTGTTACGGTGGCTCTCGTGCTGGTAAGGCACTGTCGAAACAGTGCCTGTCCCATTGGTTGTGCGAGGGCATTGCCCTTTGCTACACGTTGGCTGGGCTGGCCCCCCCTGGGGGCGTCAGGGCGCACTCCACTCGTGGGGTGGCGGCCTCTGCCGCACTGTTAGGTGGGGCCTCGGTGGAGGACATCTGTGCTGCGGCTTCATGGTCCTCACCGGGTCCCTTCGTAAGGTTTTACCTCATGGACATGACTGGGGGTTCTGTCTCCCAGGCGGTTCTGAGGTCTGGAACCTCTCCTGCTTCCCGTCCTTCGGTGGGGTAGCAGGGGTGTGTGGGTGTGGACCACAATGTGTTGTGTCACACGTGGTCCCGCCTGTGCTGTGCGTTTAGGAGGTTCTGGTTCTTTCTTTTTCGCACTTGGGTGGAGTTGACTGCCGCCCCCTCTTCACTAGGAAGGAGGGGTGACGGGACTCCCCCCCCCCCCTGATGTGGGCTTTCGGGTCCTCAGGGGGTGCATTTGTCGGTCCTCGCGTCTGCTCTGTCCCCATATCTCGATGGCGAAGAGCAGGACACGATTCGCCAGTACGACTATATAACGATAGGTTATGTATATAACCTAGTTATATGAGTACTGGCTGAGCGTCCTGCTCTTAGCGTGCCCTGAGGTCCCTTGGGAAACTTTTCTATTGGAAACTGTTTTCCGAGGAAGGGCGAGTGGTGACCACGCCTAGTGCTTTATAGTACGTCACTAGGGCGGGGCCTGGCAGGTGCTGGGTGCATTTGTTTTATTCGTTGATGAAGTACAGTAGGTACTGGAGATGAGGTATATCTCGATGGCGAAGAGCAGGACGTTAATCACCATATCCTCCTGCAGAAGCTCTCACATCTTGGAATAAAAAACAATGCACTGCTTTGGTTCACCAGTTACCTTAAAGATAGACATCAGTCTGTATCCTATAATGGGATCAATTCTCCTTTTCTCCCTTTACTTTGCGGTCTGCCCCAAGGTTCAATTCTTGGGCCTTTGTTATCTTTGTTATATATTAATGACCTCCCTAACGTCTCAGACAGGCTGTCGGAAATTGTATTTGCAGATGACACAAGTATATTCTATTCTGTTCATTCTAAAGACCCTGATACCATCATTATGAAGAACTTAACAAACTATCAATTTGGTGGTCCCATGCTATTCCTTGCACTATTTGGGCAACTTTACACAAAACTTTACTACTCTCTCCCTCTCCCAAGGAAGCATACTAGGACCGCTACTGTTCCTAATTTATGCAAATGACATGTCGTCAGCTTGTGACTGAAACTTGTTCCTGTTTGAGGACGACTCAGCCCTGCTGGTCTCTGACAAGAACAAGTTACAGGTTGAAAAAACCCTCAGCTCGGAACTAGGCAAAATCTGCATATGGCTCGCTGATAACAAACTATCATTACACATGGGAAAAACAGAGTCCATTCTGTTCGGTTCAAATAACAAACTCAGCAAGACCGACGGCTTCTCAGTTACAGTGGGTGACAATATTGTCACAAGGAAAGATTAAATTACCTACCTGGGTTCCATCCTAGAGGCTAATCTTTCCTGTGACAAAATGGCATCCAATGTAATAAAAAAAAGTCAACCAACAAACTCGATTCTTGTACCGGATCTCCTCTCTGGTAAACAATTATACCCTGAAGACTCTGGCAGGAGCACTCATTCAAGGGTACTACGACTATGCTTGCACCTCATGGTACCAAAGCACCTCAAAGGCGCTAAAAACAAAATTACAAACATCTCAAAACAAACTGGTCAGACTACTGCTTGACCTTACTCCTAGAACCCACCTCACCCCTGCCCACTTTGACAACCTAGGATGGCTTAGAGTAGACGACAGAGTACAGCAACTTGCAATGGGTCTGGTCTACAAAATACACTACACGACCAAGGTACCCATGTACATGTCAAAATACTTCCCAAAGGTCAGTGAATACCACAATCACAACACCAGAGGGAGCTCCACAAATCATGTTAAACCCAGATTCGGCTCAAACAAGGGACTAAACACGTTTAGAAATTATGCCACATCAATGTGGAATGCCCTACCCAAAGCTGTAAAGGAATGTGAATCACTACCCACTTTCAAAACCACTCTCAAAGAACACCTACGGGAGACTGCAATTCGAAACTGGCCCCTGTAAATGTCCTAACCCAACCCCCTCCAATGTACAGTAAATTATCTAGTATGGTTTTGTCAATATTCCAATGTACAGTTTTGCTTGTACAGTTGTACAGTGTCCCCCCCCCCCCCCCCCACCCAACCCCACCCAACCTTCTCCAATGTACAGTTCTTACGTCAAATGTATATACTCTTTTTTCTGGACTCTTTTTGTATCACAAACAGTACTGTATTTGGAAATCTGGTATGTCATAAATGTATAGATGTAGCAGTACTGTCTATCTGTATGTCATGTATGTCATATATGTCCTGATGAATTGAAAATGGGGGACCCTGATGTAAACAATACGAAAGTCTTTCTCTGGTCTGCATCCCCTTAACAATTGTGTGTATTGAGCTGTACTGTATTGTACCCATTCTGCAATCTGTTAATGAAGTTTTCAATCAATCAATCAATCAATCAATCAATCAATCTCTCTCTCTCTCTCTCTCTCTCTCTCTCTCCCTCTCTTTCTCTCTCTCTCCCTCTCTCGCTCGCTCGTTTTCTGCTGTCTGTCATACCCTCTGTTTGAGGAAGTAATTTCACTGCTCTGTTGTTGAGCGAATTGTGGGCGGTGACTACAACCAGTATTATTCACGTCAGCAAAACAGTCAAATCAGAATGGTTAGTTGAGTGAGGGAAGATCTTGTGAACTCGAAACTAAACTGATGAGTCAATATGATAATTAGAGACACAGACCACATTGATATAATCCCCCATTAAACAATGCTGTTATGATCATAGATCCATATTTTTCAGAGTGATGCAAAGAATTTGCGATTTTAAAATCAAACGTTTTCAAGTATTAACATCACTAACATGTCACAAAAGCATGTAGAATGTATATTATCATCAATACGTTAGTTTAGCAATAGGTTAAAAGTGTTAAAAGATAGTTTTAAGTTTCCGATTTTCGATCGTCCATTCCAAGCTTGAAACGAAAATGGAAATTTTGAACCTTGGGAATTGTAGTCTTTTTGAGGCCATTTCGTAGAGGACATGCATAGCTGTCGACCAGCGTTGGAATTTTTCCGAACTACACTTCCTGGCAAGTTCTATGGGGGTTCAAAGTTCAGAGTTGAATTATGAATTATGTCAATAACTAGCCACAAAAGGTAACGTTTTTGACAAATATTGAAACGCAGTTAGTTTCTCCTCCCTATTGTTAGCATGTAGGAACAATTAGATCTGAAATTAGTTTCCAAACGGTTGCACTGTGGGGAAAATAAAAAAGTACACTAGATTACAGTAGATATCATTATCTGTTCTTATGCACGCCTGGTGATACTAAATCCAAATTGAACTCGGGCATTTGAAAGATAATATATGTATATATATATAAATGTGCGAATTGGCTATAATAAGGTAATGTATAAGCATCTATTCTATATTCTATAATAATATTTCAAATTGCATTGGTCCGGATGGGAGAATTCAGTACTGTATCTACAGAACCTTTGGTTTTATCATCTTCCCTTTATTAATTTCCTTCGATTTTTTGTACACATGATCTCAAGAGGGTACTGAACAAGGTCAGTGGCAGTTTTTTAAGTTTGGTCATTATTATCATGGTGTTATTCACTGTCAAAGATCATATTCAAAAATCATAATTCATATTCTCCTTTGTTTCATCACAATTTAAGCAAGCCTAGTAATAGACACAATATTTCTGACACTGTGAATACATTCCCTGAGGTCCATAGATGTACCTAGATACCAAGAATATGCAAATAGCCCTTGTAGAAGTGGAGCAATATTCCATTTACCTAGTATATATTCTATGCAGATTTTCACATCGTGTGGAACAGGTTAAACAATGCTAAACACTGGAAAAGGCCATTTATAATGCATGGGACCTTTAACTGCAACAAATGATCTCTAAACATTAAAAAAACAAATAGAAAATCTCAAATCTGTGATTTTTAACTAATCTAAAGTAGTGATCAATGACATCCCCATAGCTAGGGTGTGTTCTACAGCTACACAATTCCTTGGTGTTCTGCTTGATGAATCCCTATCATGTTAACCTCATATCACAGCCATAACTACAAAAATGGCCAAGAGTATTGGTATTCTTGGAAAAACACGTCACTTGTTGAGCACTGAGGTTGCCACAATGTTATATTACTCTATGGTTTACCCATATATCAATTACTGCAATTTAGTTTGGGGTAGTACTAATCAGACCAAACTTGAGCCCATATACCGTCTGCAGAAACTAGTTCTAAAAATAATCAGCTGTGTACAACGAAGTCATTCTTCTCAGCCTCTATTCCATAAGTTAGGTATACTCAGTGTTTATCAAGTGAATCATCTTCAGACTGGTTTATTTGTGTATAGAGCCCTTCCCCATTTCTTTCATGACATGTTTGCCCACAATCACCAAATTCATAATTACCCCACACGTAGTTCCTGTTTGCTTAGACCACCCCTTTCCCGCACTTCCAAATCTCAGTTTTGTTTACTCTACCGAGGGTCAAAGTTGTGGAAATCTTTGCCTCCACATATTTTGGAATTTTCTTTTCTGAAGTTCAAAAGAGCCCTGAAATCTCATCTAGATCACCAATATTTCCCATATGGGCTCCCTTTACAAACTGTGTTCTGATGGCTTGTTGTATTTTGTTATTGTATTTTCATTTTATTATATATTCTTCCTGTCATTATTTGTTTTCTCTATACCCAATATCATATATCATGGACCGTACCTGCTTCGGTGTCTATATGTAGACCTGCTTGTGTGTATTGTGAATTAATGTTCCTTGTGTGTGTTTTATGTTGATGTAATATCAATGTAATTTTGCTTCCTGGTGAATGCCACATGCAAGCCCCTAGAGGGTTTTTAGGCAATTCTCCTACACATCCCTTTGTGGATTGTATTGTACTATATATGTAATTGTTATAATTTATTAATCCTGCGGGGGCGGGGTTCAGAGAGAGAATTCGACACAATTGGCAGATGTCATAAAACATGCGGGGAGCCGGGGTATATATTATATAATAATAATAATAATAATAATAATAATAATAATAATAATAATAATAATAATAATAATAATAATAATAATAATACATTTAATTTATAATGCACCCTACATTCCTGAGAGTCTCAGAGTGCTACAGAGTTAAAAAGAATAGAATACAAATGGATATATAAGAAAGAAGAACACATAGCAGAACAACATATGAATAAGACATAAAAACTAATAAAAGGCCTTTCTAAAAAGGTAGGTCTTGAGTCCACGTTTAAAAGTATTAACAGTTTGTGGTGCTCTCAGGTGGTTGGGGAGAGCATTCCATAGTCTGGGCGCGGCCGAGCAGAAGGCTTGATCGCCCATGGTGTGCAGCTTAGTCCTGGAGGTAGGCTGTGCCGGAGCGGAGGGAGTGTGAGGAGGACTGGGAGGTGAGGAGTTCCTTGAGGTAGGCAGGGGCACCACCGTGTACACACTGGTGAGTGAGGAGGGAGACCTTGTACTCGATCCTGGAGCCAGTGAAGTGAAAGTTATATTTTATTTTATATGTGTAAATAAACAAACAAACAAACAAACCATCCTTGATTAACATTACCAAGCATTAGCTGTGACATTTGGTAATGTTTGGTAAGCTTAATGTTATGTTAGCTAAAAGCAAAAGTGGATGCATACTGTAAAACGCTTTGCATTGTGGGGTAGATTAGAAGTACCGAATGACATGATGGCTGACATGTTTAACACTTTCAGAGCCGGCCGTGTTTTCCTTTTTACCCCCTTGAATGCCCAGCAACCACTTCAATGTTAACGTTAATATCGCCTAATCTATGTTTTAAATGATGGCTATGTGTCTAATCTGCCCCGTCGCATTATCAATGACCCATTTCCAGTCAACATTGTCGAAGCGGATTGTTTTTTTATCGGTTAATTTCCGTTTTATATCATTTTGAAAAGCCCTCGTTTTCACGGGGAAAAAAAGGATTCCATGATAATCGCCCTGTACTGGAATAATCTAGATCGTTGTCATTTTTCGGCCTATTTATGAATCGTTTTCAAATAAACGCTAGATTATCGATAGTATATGTGTACGTGTGCACGCTGGTGCCGCGCGCTGAAAATCTATTCTCTCAGTTCCTGATCGCTTTTACAGTCAAACAGCCATATCACATTATAGGGGGAAAGCTTATATCTCCGTGAAAACGGGTCTGATTATCCTAAGACTGGTCAAATAGATTCCTTACCTGAGATCAGATGGTATCCAAATGGATTATTCCAATTCCTGATCGCCATTCCAAAAATCAATCCTTTTATAATCCCCGCTGCTCTGAGGGTCCAGAATGAAGAATGAATCGACTCCGGTCACATGCGTGAGAAGTA